>NC_141693.1:516171829-516654329 GCF_964263255.1 Lissotriton vulgaris | reverse complement strand
ACTTCCCTGGGATTCTTCCTGACTGCTGACCCTGCTGGGAGTTGCGTTTCGCCTACCTGTTTCCGGCCCCTTCGCCACACCACGCCTCGCGGCCCCCGCTTCGCGGGAGCCGCTCGAAGGCGTCAGACACCGGTGAGGACTTGCTGGTCATTGGCCATTGTCCCAGGAAACGTGCAAAGGAGCACCAACGCGGGCAGAGCACCTGCCGAATCATCGACCCAGGCAAGAGGCGGGACTGCGAGGACCAGCCTGCTGAGCGGCGCTCATCGGCCGCAGCTGGTCCTCTTCCCGCCCCCTCCACTAGCCCTCCCTTGAAAAACAGAGTCAGTAACGCGCACGCGGGACGCGCGCGGGACCAAGGCCGGGGCTAAGACCGGGCAAAGAGCGGGCCGTTTGAGGCCGTTCGAGGACTGAGTGGACTGGGCTGGGCCAGACCTCTAAGCCGCTATATACAGGCCCGTCCTGTATTCACAAGGTAATATGTCATCCCGGGAGTATAAGGAGAGGGCTGCTAAAACTAAATTAAAAAACGGAACCTTAGATGATTTTATAACTAAAACCCATTCTGCTATAGACAATGAGATTGCCAAAATGCAGCGTCGAGTGTCATCTGAACTGGACGCTGCAAGGAGGCTGTCACATGAGATAGCTGCGGCCAAAAAATCCTCCTTAGGTGCCTTTTCCTTTGCCAAAACTCCCGACCGTTCCATTGCCCAGCCACTAAAACTGCTTGAAACAACTGCAGACATTCATCAGCCAACTGTCCCTACCATACCGACACTAGGTGAGACCCCACCATCAACTTCATTGGCCCCTAATCCTTCAATGACACCTATGTCTGGAGTAATAAAGGAATTGAATGAGTGTATAAAAGATGTGCCGGTATCGGTGTTAACAAAGCAGGCTGGGGGAACGCCAGAAAAGAGACAGTTAGTGCCATACACCAAAAGGAAGCGTGGTAACCAAACATCTTATGCTAGGAAAAAAGTAAAGGTTGCAAAATCCCAACTGTCCACCAAATTGCCATCCCCATCTCCAGCAACCATCACACAACCTCTTGACTCTATATCAGAGGTTGCGGTGGATTCGCTGGAGATAATCCAAGACAAGGATAAACTGACAATAGTAAAGGAGAATAATGAAACACCATTTTGTGTCATAAACGGGGAAGACGTTGAATTTTTGACCATAGTTTGGGAAACGCTTAAAAAGCTTTTAAAACCATTTGAGGACAGATTATCACAGATAGGATCCCAACTTTCCAACATTGATAAGAGCATCTCACAATCAGGGAAAAAACACCCCGGTAAGGAAGATAAAGACCTAATGGTCGGCATCGAGAAACTTATAAAAAGTCTATGGAACCCCCTAATGGAGAAAACTCAAATAATAAATTCAAAATTAGACCAATTGGAGTTCCTAACATCTAAGAACACCGCTCTATTGGAAAACCTGGTAGGGAGTAAAAAAACATCAGCTACCACCATTGGCAAAATTAATAGTGATAACACCAGTTTAGGGAAAAAGGGCCCTAAGCCCAACCTGATATCCCAACCCCTATCTAGTAGTACCCTCTCTTTAGCACCGACTCCAACAATAAAAACAAAGCAGGGGAACGCGTTGGGCACTAAGCCAAGTAACACGCCGGTGGTAACCACACCGGTTACTACATCTGCACCGGCCCAGATTAATAAGGAAGTAAAGGAAACTCCGAAGAGTAAACCTCAGGCTTCCAGTAAAACCCCATTGCAAGGTAGAGAGATCTATGTAAATATACCCCTGGAGTCTGCCCCTTACATGGCAATCCTGACAGGTGTACCGTTAATCCCAGAAAACAAATATGAGAAAAATGAGGACCTCCTAAATAAAACAAAATTTTGGCTAAATACAAATAGGCCACTGACTGAGGATACAGTCACAAAAATCCTAAGTGTTCGGAGGGTCCCCTGGGTTGGTCCAAGCAAAAAAGACCTGGAGGGTGATTGTATTTTGATAAATTTTAGAGATAACTGGGGTAAGGATATTATTTGTAGCAAGGCCAGGTTTGGGCGGATGGGGGACATTCAGTGTATAGGTCTTGAATATTTCTATCCCAATCTCTATCAGTCTTTCCCTGATCAAAATTCCTCCCGCCAAGGACATGGCATAAATGGTAGACACCAAACGGGTTGGGCACATAATCCAAATACGAATTATGGCCCGCATCACCTTTATACTCCTTGGCACGAGACAGCTAATTTCATGGGGCCACCAAGTATGGGAAATTTTATACAAGTCCCTTATAACCCGCGAAGACCAAGGTTCAGGGGTACAGAATATCCTGGCTGGTTCCCAAATAATGATAATAACTATAATAACAACATCCCACTGAGGAATCGCTTTGACCCTTTGATGAACCTAGATGAGGTAGATTGACTGCCATCCAGGACTAAGGTCATAGAAACATCAGTAAAAACTGGGGGAATAAAAGAAGACCAAGGGATATGCATTAACGATGGTAACTTAGTGCGGGAAACTCCGGAAGGTGAAAATGCGACTGTTGGACATTCACATATAGGGTCTGTTGCTGTGCCAATGGTCAACATAGACAAGGGCCATGAACAGAATAGGTTATCATTGCTTAACCCAAATACCACTGTTGTAGGAGATGATTCGGGAAATAGTCACGAAACACAAGGGTCTTCATCTTCATCTTCATTAATATCCCTATTGTCCTGGAACATCTTCGGAATAACAAATAAGCTAGAGGATGAGATTTGGTTAGATTTTGTGAAATCTCATGAAATCCTGTGTTTACAAGAGACATGGTATAGGACCACCTGTGACATCGAGGGCTTTCAATCACTTGCTGTCCCGGCTGTTCCATCTACATCAGGAAGGGCCAAAGGTGGAATATTGACTGCATTGTCCATAAAACTACAGGATCTCAAAATCTCGACACTGGTAGAAACAAACTGGTATCAAGTGTTGTTATTGGAACACCTTTTCCCTGAAGTTGTGTTATTAATTAACTGGTACTATAACATCTTTAATGGACATGATACCTCAATAATTCAAGATTTGGAGTATGCTTTGGGTAAAGTCCGTTGTAGGCACCCTTCTTCTCCGCTTATTTGGGTTGGTGATTTTAATTGTACACTTTGCATTCATGCAGGATCGAATGTATGTGGCTTAGAGGATTTGAATGCCCAGCCTCTAAACCAATTTAGGCACACACCGCAGGGGGACGCCCTGAATAATATCATCATAACTAATGATTTGTGTGTAGTAGACCCCTGGTCCCCCTCAGATACCCTGCATTTACCGACCTTTCAGGGCTTGAGGGGTGAAATGAGTACAATTGATTTTGTTTTGGTATCAAGTACCTTTCCTAAGCACGTGGATAAGTTGGAGGTGGTAGCAAATCCCGCCAGTGATCATAATCCTTTAATTCTGTCAATTTGGGTTCCGACACATGAATCACCAAGGTTCTGTGAACAAACTATTCAATATAACAAAAATCAGGGTGTTACTCTGAAATGGGGGAAGATAAATGTGTCCCAGTTGCAAGATGATATTACTGCTAACTGTAAAGCTGAAATAGATACATTGCTAGCAGGATCTGATTCACATAAGGTCATAGGAAGTTTTGAGAAGTTGTGTTGCCATATAGGACAGTGCCTAAAAAAGCCTAAAGGGAAAGGTGGCCAAAGGGCCTTTAGATGGTTTGATTCTGTGTGCTCTGCCACACATAGATCACTAAAATTAGCTTTGTCTCAAAAGCCAAGAAATAAAGAGCTTGTAAAGATCAGTAGGAAAGCTTATAGAGACGCTATTACAAAAAGAAAGCAAGACCTGAAAGATATGGCCTGGGTTGATCTTGAAAAGGCAGCAGAACTGAAAGATAGCAGGCTATTTTGGGAGGTCATAAATCGCCCCCTTTTTAAGAGTAATAACAGTGAAGCTATAGCTATGCAGGTCACTGCCGAACAATGGGTTCAACACTATAGTAAGATTTTTAATCCCAAATCTTATTCAATAATTCCAAGCGTTGAGGAGACAGGAGCGTGGTGCTACCATCTCCCTCGGCTTTGACCCTCAGCTCTTCAATTACATTGACTGAGATTGAGGAAGCCCTAGGGAAAGGAGCATCTTTAAAAGCGCCAGGCCATGATGCTGTCCCCCTGGATCTTTTTAAATCTAATACCAGTCTGTGGGCACCCATTTTATTAAATGTTTTTAAAGCTGTGGTGGTTGGCCGCATCCCTGGCACATGGAAAGAGGCAACTGTAGTGCCAATCTTTAAGAAGGGTAATAGATCTGATCCTCGTTGTTACCGTCCAATTTCTTTAATAGACGCTGCCTGTAAAATCCTCGGCAGAGTAATCCTGGTGAGATTGGAAAGTTGGGCAGATTCTGTTGGTTTGATAGTTGATTCCCAATATGGTTTCAGGCACGGAAAGGGGACAAATGAGCAGTGCCTCAATTTGGCACTGATCTTGGGCAAGTATATGAAGGCCAAAAAATCTGCTATTCACCTGGCCTTCATGGACTTGACAAGCGCTTTCGATACTGTCTGCAGGAGCAAGTTGTGGAAGATGATGAGTGATATGGGCTTTGAGGAACCTCTGGTGACCTTGCTCCGTAGGTTACATGAAGCTACAAATGTGTCCATCAGATTTGGCTCTGGAGGGGAATTAACGAAACCAATACCTTCTACGGAAGGAGTACGTCAAGGATGTATCTTGGCGCCTTTCCTCTTCTTGGTTTACACAAATGGATTAGAACAATATCTACTAAACCAGGGCTGTGATTTCCCAAAAATTAATGGTAAAAGCATTCCTATGCTTTCATATGCGGACGATACTGTCCTAATGACACTAACAGGCAACAGCATGCAAATGTGTTTAAATGCATTTAACAAATTTATGCTTGACTTAGACCTAAAGGTAAACTTCGAAAAATCCTTTGTAATGTCCTGTGGCCCAAAGGGGTCGTCTATTAGGAAGTTCGAGGTAAACAACCGCACAATTGGGAAAGTGGATAATTTTAATTATCTTGGTAATCTGTTTGATAGTAAACTAAGCTGGACACCGGTAATGAAGGTCCGAGCCCAGAACATGACAAGGGCGATAGAGGGTATCTTCCGCTTCTGTAGTAAATTGGGGCAAAAGCACATCATGCATCTCAGAACCCTTTACACCTCAAAGTGCCTATCTGTTGCCACCTATGGGGCAGGGGTGTGGGGGACTGAAATGCCTGCCGCAATACAAGTGGTGGAAAATAACTTCATAAAAAGGGTCTTGTCAGTTCCTAAAAGCACCTCAAACACCTTCTGTCATGACGAAATTGGTATGGTTAGCGTATCCGATATAATCCGTATGTCCCCTTTACTGTTATGGGGTAGAATCTGGCAATCAGAAGACCTGCAATTAACAAAAGAAATCATTACTGATTGCATGGCTTTAGAAAATTCCAAACAGATCCCCTGGTTATCTTATGTCTGCAATATGTTGAACAAAATCGAACTTGGTTTTTATTTCCACAGCCCCGGGAAAATCAAGGGGAACTATAAAAAGGAGATAAAGACAAAGTTTTTGAAGTCAGCGAATCAGCCTCCTATGGATATAATTGGCACTGGAACTACTTATGCTTGTAAACCACAGCCGCAGTTTTATTTAACATTCACCCTTAATGTGCAATGGCGATTTCTTTTAACACGGTTTAGGCTGGAGACCCTTCATTTTTTACTTGCTTTCCCTAAACAAGGAGGTTGGGGTGAGAGACTGTCCCCTTGTCCTTGTAGCAACAAGGACAGGCAGAGTACCTTACATTTGGTTCTCTTTTGCTCCCTGTACAAAGAGCCAAGACTCCGGTTTATTAAAACTATTTTGAAGGGTAGGCAACCTTGCACTTACAAGGAAGGTTATGAATATTTGCTATCCTTATCTTCTGTGGAAATCTGTTGTGCAATGTTAAATTTTATCAGAATCTCCCTAAAGATTAGAAAGAATTATGGGTAGCACCACAGGTATAGAATTTTTGTAAAAATCTTATACTGTAAACCTTTTTTGAATCTCTGTCACT
This sequence comes from Lissotriton vulgaris, assembly GCF_964263255.1. Lineage (NCBI taxonomy): Eukaryota > Metazoa > Chordata > Amphibia > Caudata > Salamandridae > Lissotriton > Lissotriton vulgaris. The sequence goes on along the minus strand of NC_141693.1, from coordinate 516,648,263 downwards.
GTTATTATTATGTCTCTTTTAAAAAACTTCTTTTTGTTGTTTAAATGTGTCTTCAAATTAGTTTTTAATAGTACAAATGTGTTCTTATTTGAAATGCGATATGATTGTATGTTCAATACTTTTATGATTCATTTTATGTATCGAATAAAGTTTTTAAATACGAGTGGTGTGTGAGTGTCAAACAAGCAGCAGGTGGTGGAGAAAGGCATGAAAACAGGCAGGAGCGAGGCCTGAAGAAAGGTGACTTGGGACGCCAACACCAGTACAGTAGAGACTAGCCCCCCAGGCCTAGACGCTAAATACCATATCTAATATCACAATGGCAAGTGAAACCAGCAGACAACACACAAGCAACTGATGCCAACACAGGGGCGATCATTCACCCAGAAGCTAGGAAAAGCACAGCGGCCTCAGCACTACTTGAACTGCAAATTGGCTGTCGATTACCAGAGGTGTTTGTGGTTAGTAAATTGGGATTGATCTATGGAGGTGCCAGTTTTAATAAACCTCTCGACCTACCCAAGCAGTGCAAGAATCCCGAAAGCCTCTGTGGAGGCCGGAGAGATGAGGCAATTACACAGCATATCCTCCAGCACATATATAATTACTTGTTTTCCAAGTTTCCATTAAAGAGGAAAACGACATATGCTTTGAACAACAACAACGTGGTGCCTGTTTATAACTGTGGAGTGTTCCAGGGTATCCCTCTATGTATGCATGTACTTTATATATGTTCTTTTTTGTGTCAAAGAACGGTGAACTGGACAGCTTTGCGTATATTTAGTAATGCCATCCAGGGAGAATTCACTAGAAGTGCATGGATTCCAGGGGGGAGACCCCTCCATCTAATGAGCGCGCACGAGCGAGCTCTTTAGAATAGCAAGCTGTCATGATGGAAACAATATGCTATTTTTCAGTAAAGGTTGGTTTGGAACGAGCATTTTAACATTTCATTTGCCAAGTATTCCAACATTAATTACAAAATGCCGACCAATTAATCTAAGAAAAAGTAATAATAGCAAAAAGAGAAAAGGAGCATAAGGGAGAAGTGGCGAGTTATGAGCGGGGGGCGAATTAGAAGGCATCGGACTGCGGGAGGGGGAAGGGATGGGAGGAATTGCCTCGCACGAAACTGAAACGAGCTTGCCTCAAAGTTAAAACAAGCTCTCGGCATTCCTTTCAAGTCTGATGCAGGGGCGGGGGAGATCAAAGGAAAGGCAAGAGAGCGAGCATATGGAGAGTGAGGGGATGTGCAGCCTGGTAAGCTGAAGTGGCGGCGGAGCGCGGCGCGCGCGTACAAGCGCGTGGTTTTGGTTACATGAACTGTACGCGATCCGCAGTTGGGTAGACTTTTCCAAAGCCTTACTATAATCTCGACCACCATCCCTATGGGATTGATTAGGCTCGACCTAAAAAGGGGCATGGCCTGCACCACCTCTCTGAAACGCAGCACACGTGGAGCTTACTGGAAGCACCTGTGGGCTACTTGGCCCCCATGGTCAATCAGGTGTGAAGTGGTATATTTCCCCAACTTAAAACGCGCCACAGGGCATGTTTGCACACATCACTTCAGGCTCCGTCCCCTCCCTTCACCACTGTGTAAATGCGCCCTGTCACCATTCAAAGTTGAGAGATTAAGTCCCCTTCAATCCTCAGGATCCCTAGGGTCCAACTAGCCCAATAGGTACCTCCAGTAAGCGCAACAGAGCTGCGTTGCAGAGAGGTGTAAAAATAGGCATGGCCTATGAACACCTGTCTGCAACACAGCTCCCTGGCGAATACTGGAGATACCTGTTGGGCTACTGGCCTTCAGGGACCCTCAGTATTGAAAGAGAATTAATTCCCCAACTTAAAACGCGCCACAGCGGGCGTTTGCATAGTGGTGAAGGAAGGGGGCGTGGTCTGAGATGATATGTCTGCAAACACACCCTGTGGCGCGTTTTATGTTAGAGAATTAATTCCTCCTCAATCCTGTGGGTCCCAGGGTGCCACCTAGCTCACCAGGTACCTCCAGTGTGCGGCAGGAGGCTGCGTTGCAGAGAGGTGTTCAGAGGCCACGCCCCTTTTTACAACACTTTGCAACACAGCTCCGTGGCGCTTACTGGAGGTACCTGGTGGTCTAGTTGGCCCCCAGAGACCCTCAGTATTGACAAGGAATTAATTCCACAACTTAAACCGCGCCACAGGATGTGTTTGCACACATGTGAACTCAGGCCCCGCCCCCTCCCTTCACCACTGTGCAAACTCGCCCGTGGCGCAATTTAAGTTAGGGGATTAACTCCCCTTGAATACTGAGGTCCCTGGGGTGTAACTAGCCCACCAGCTACCTCCAGTAAGTGCCACGGAGCTGCGTTGTAGAGAGTTGTAAAAAGGGGCATTGCCCCTGGGATTTGGCCCCCGAGGGCTAAAAACCAAAGATGCACTGGAGCCCGCGCTTCTTTTTTTAAAATTTCGGCCGAAATTCGCGCTGGGTGCGTGAATCTCGCCGATTTTGTGTAATGCTTTTTTTGGCCCTGGGGACCGTTGTGGGACCCCATGAGCAGGCCTAGGGTCAGGGTGTTTCTACCCTGCCCCCTTTTCGCGTTTCGCAACTTTTTTTTTTGGTTTCTTGTGCCTCGATTCTACCGAGGCACAAGATGGCTGCCAACACTTCCTGATTTGGAGTGTTGACAGCCAATTAAAATACAGCTCGTGCACGGCAGGGTGCGCGTAAGCTGCGCTTAGGGTAGGCGGATAGATACTCGGATCCACCGCGCCATAGATATATAAATGACTTTAACTGTCATTTTCTCAGGAACTCCTGAACGGATTTACACCAAATAAGCAAAAGGCACAAGTTTGAACCAAGAACTACCACTTTGCCAAACCTGGTGTAATTCCGGTCAGCAGTTCGGGCTGTAGCTGCGGTTAAAGATCTTATGGGAAATTGCATGGGGAAAATGTGTTTTGGGACCCCCCTTTTTTCTCGGCCCCCGCTTGATGAATCAGCGTGAAACTTTCAGGATAGGAGCGGACCGGAGTTGGCTAAAAGTTAAAAAAATTCCCGGCAGATTCGTCAATCGCGCCAAAGTTATTTCAAATAGAATGTTGCGGATTCCCTATGGATAATAGGTCCTAACTATAACTACCTACTGGCAATTGCCAGTAGGATACATATATATATATTTATTACCTACTGGCAGTCGCCAGTAGGTAGTTATAGTTAGGATTTTTTTCAATGTTAAATCTCAAAATTCTATTTGGAATAACTTTGGCGCCGGTTGACGAATCTGCCTGAAAATTTCCTCAAAATGGCCTCTTCGAGCTCCCGTCCTTCTCTGAAAGTTTAGGGGGGATTCGTCAAGCGGGGGCCGAGAAAGAAGGGGGGTCCCAAAACGCGTTTTCCCCATGTTAATTTCCATAGGGCGGTCGACCTCACTTTTAGCCCGAACGGCTGAATGGATTTCCAACAAACTTGGCAAAATTGTAGGGACTGGTAGCCCGATGTGCTTTTGCTATGTCTCAAGATATGTGCTCCAGTGGATTTTGAGTAATTTAGGTTCAAAAAAATATATATCTATAAGCACCGGGTGCGCCACGTGACTTGCGCACGGAAAGCTGATTGGCTCACGGGTGTCTGTAAACATTCGAAACAGTCCGGAGCGGCCGCCATCTTGTGTCTCGGTAGGATCGAGACACAAGAGGTGACATAAAAAAAAGGGAGAAATGACTATAAGGGGGCAGGGTAGACCCCCTCCTGACCCCCTAGGTTTGATGTGGGGGCTAAAATAGGGTCCCGTGGGGCGTTTAAAAAAAAAAAAAATCGATTTGCGCGGGGAGAGCGCCCGGAACGCGCACCGGGAAGCGCACCGGGGAGCGCACCGGGGAGCGAAGCATGGGGAAAATCCAGGGCCTTATTTATGAAAGCCTTGCGACAGTTTTGCGCCGCCTGTGCGTCACTTTTTGTGACGCACCAGCAGTGTAAAAAATGCGCCTCGTTGCGCTATATTTAAAAAGTGACGCATCTGGGTCACTTTTTAAAACCCTGCGCCACATTATACCTGCGTCAGGTATAATGTATGCAGAGGGGGCGTTCTCCCGCAAAAAGCTTCGTAATAGTGACGCAGTGAAACCTATGAGATTTCACTGCGTCACTTTTAGGATGCTGTTGCGTCAAAATCTTGCGCCTGCCTTACAGCAGGCGTAAGACTGACGCAAGACCTTTCACATGGGGCTTTCCCCATGTGAAAGGACGCATTACGGGAGTTGCATCACTTATTTGACACACTCCAGCAATGCGTCACTTTTGTGTTTACAGATACGTCAGAAATACTGACGTATCTGTAACTCCTTGCGACATGATTCGTCATACATTAAATATGACACATCTGGAATGTCGTAAGGAGTGCGCACAGAAAAGTGACGCATCGCTGTTTTCACGCAGCGATGCGTCACTTTTCAGAAATGAGGCCCCCAGTTTATTCACTGTGTCACCTCTATGACCCTTTCTTGCGTCAATACGTCGCTTTTGCAAACATTACACCTGAGGTAGGAATAATGTGGCGCAGGGGCTTACAAAGTGACGTAACTACCTAGATGCGTCACTTTGTAAATATGACTGAATAAGGTGGATTTTTTACAGCACTGGTGCGTCACAAAAAGTGACGCATCGGTGGCGTTAAAGGGACGCATGGCCTCATAAATGAGTCCTTCAGTCTTCTACTCATGCGTCATATTAAATTTATGACGTATTATGTTGGAAGTTCTTTTAGATACGTTAGTATTTCAGACGTATCTGTAAGCGCAAAAGTGAAGCATTGTTGGAGTGTGTCACAAAAATGAAGCTACTCCAGCAATGCATCCTTTCACATGGGGCCAAGCCCCATGTGAAATGGCCTGCACGCCTGCTGTGAAACAGGCGTAATATTTGGAAGCAACAGCGTCATAAAATTGACGCGGTGATATGTCATAGATTTCACTGCGTCACTTCTACGACCCTTTCTTGTGTCAATACGTCCCTTTTGCATACATTACACCTGACGTAGGAATAATGTGGCGCAGGAGCTTACAAAGTGACGCAACTACCTAGATGTGTCACTCTGTAAATATGACTGAATAAGGTGCATTTTTGACAGCACTGGTGCGTCACAAAAAGTGACGCTCTGGTGGTGTTAAAGTGACGTATGGCCTCATAAATGAGTCCTTCAGTCTTCTACTCATGCGTCATATTAATTTCATGACTTATTATGTTGGAAGTTCTTACAGATACGTCAGTATTTTAGACGTATCTGTTAGCGCAAAAGTGATGCATTGCTGGAGTGTGTCTCAAAAATGAAGCAACTCCAGCAATCTATCCTTTCACATGGGGCCAAGCCCCATGTGAAAGGGCCTGCACGCCTGCTGTGAAATAGGCGTAAGATTTGGACGCAACAGCATCATAAAAGTGACGCAGTGATATCTCATAGAGTTCACTGCGTCACCTCTACGACCCTTTCTTGCGTCAATACGTCCCTTTTGCATACATTACACCTGATGTAGGAATAATGTGGCGCAGGGGCTTACAAAGTGACGCATCTACCTATATGCACCACTTTGTAAATATGACGCTCTGGTGGTGTTAAGGTGACGCATGGTTTCATAAATGAGGCCTTCAGCCTTCAACTCCAGCAATGCATCTTTTCTTACCCTTCCACACCCCCGTTCCTTTTCAACATTTTCTTTGAATATCAACATTCCCTATATTTACTCTTCTTCTCCTTACTTTCCTTCGCAACATTCACCTTCTTTCAGTCCCCCTACTTCACTTCCTTTCTCCTCTCATACCTTTCTGTTCTTTCTTACTCATTTTCCTTTCCATTATCAATGCACTCCATTTCACTTACTCTTTTTCATTTTTTAAAGAATATAGCTCTTTGATGAGAATTGGAGGTAGTTCTGAAAAGAACTTTTTGTTTTCTTCTTTTTCCAAAACAGGAACAAAAACAGGGAATGGAAACTTCTCAACAGGAGCAAAAAAAACAAAAAAAATTAGGGGTGGAAAGGGCAGTGATGGTTTTCCAATGCTCGAACCATGAGCTGGACACTTTGCTCCCCAAAGGTAAGGAGTTGATTGCAGTATCTGCATCTCAGGACACCATAGTTAAAAGCAGGTTGGATATTTGGCACAAGCTCCTCCGATTGCCCCCTCCCAGAAGTAGTAGCAAAATTCTGGGGGTGCCTCCTCTCCACATGCCGGATCATCGTAAAGTTCCCAAATTAGTATTTTTTTGGGGGGTCACCCCGTGACAGGACTTGTTTGCAGATCCTGCACTCCACTTTTGGAGCATTCACCTTTTTTTGGTTAGGTGGTATTTTAAAAAATTTCCAAATAAAATGTTCCTTCACCTTTGGGGTAGGAGGCTCTTCATTGATGAAATCAGGTTTTTCATCACTGCTGGATTCTCTGGCAGCCATGGTAAACCAAGAAAGATCCAGGAGCAAAAAACAGGTCTTTCAGTCACAAAAGTGAAAGAAGAAGTGAAGGAAATGGGTGGGGATTTCATTCTTTGTAAAAAAAACTGTTAGCAACCAATGAAAAGTGTTATTTTAAGGTCACATGACTTGACGCGCTGACGCTGCGCGCACCGGAGTGCTTCTGGGGGCACACACGCGGCGCGAATGTAGGCGCTTCCGGGGCGCATATGCGGCGCGAACATAGGCGCTTCCGGGGCGCATACGCGGCGCGAACGTAGGCGCTTCCGGGGCGCATACGCGGCGCGAACGTAGGCGCTTCCGAGGGCGCTTACGTTGCGCGCCGAAGGGACGTCTTCATAGTTTTACGGAAATGCCAAGTCATTTTCATTTCCTTATAAAAAAAACCTGCTTTTATTTGTATGGTACGAAATGTTTTGCGTTATTATTAACTTTTCATTCATATTTTTTTCACGAACGAAAGTAGTGCTCTGGATGCGCTTTCCGGAGAGCTTACCGGAGCGCGCACCCAGAGCGCCCCGGGAAAAAATGATAAAAAAAAAAAAAAAACGTACAAATTAATACTTACACAAAACAGCAAATTGTAAAAAAAAAACATAGGTTAGAAACTCGATATAGAAAGGAATTAGCATTTAAAAAACCTATGAAATTCATAGAAAAAAACATAGGTTTCACACCAGTTATAGTTAGGAATTAGCATTTAAAAAACCTTTGAAATTCACTGAAAAAACCATAGGTTTCACACCAGTTATAGTTAGGAATTAGCATTTAAAAAACCTATCAAATTCACTGAAAAAACCATAGGTTTCACACCAGTTATAGTTAGCTGGAAATTTTACTGACATAAAACCATTGAAATTCCCGCGTTATAGTTAGTTGGACTCACTATAACTTGCGCGTGTAATGCACTGCTGATGACATCACATATTACATCACTCATGACATGGTCAGTGACATCACTCATGACATCACTGATGACATCATCCTTGTGACAGAGAGACTGACCTACTTTCACTGTAAAGTAACCCTTGAAACACATTTTGAAAAAAAAAACTAACATTTAAAAAAAAGTGGACATACCTATACCAGTTACAACAACCAATTCAGTAATTCCACCATTTATTTACACATCCACTCACTCACCAACACTTCTATATAGTCACTCATACATATACTCACTCATCATATGTAGTGAGACACCTATACATCCATTAATACAGCGACAGTCTTCCAAAAGTTGCTCACACACATACTCACACATGCAAATAAACTATTGAACATCCATTTATTTGCATATACAGCTATACACACACTACCACCTTACTTCTAAGGAAACTTACACATACTTACTCTCTTAAACAATCACTTATAGAAACACATACTTATTAAAACAAGAACTCTTTCAATCTCTCACTCTCACATATACTCACTTATATACATCAATACTCACATATACTAGATTAAAACATATGTAGTTTCTGATAAAGACAGTAGTGAGACAGTCATTCACTTACTAACACATACATATACACACTCACTCACCCATACAGTCTGGCACATATGCTGTCTTCAAAACACATACAAACAGTGAGTCAGTAATTTATGCATCAGTGTGCTAAGTAACACCCCCACCAAATCATACAGACATTTATACTGATACTAAAAAAAACATCTAATAAGCCATAGAAACACACATGTAGCTACTCACCAACCCATGCACCCACTTATATACAAAGTGAAACACTGATACAAACATTTAAATATTAAAACAATACTTGCTAATATATGTATTCACTATGATACACTTAATAAGCCAGTTAACCAATCATTTTTAAAAAAAAAATATCCATTAAGACACTTATTTAACCATTTATTCTTCCATCCACCTTTACATATACATATATAAAACATATTTATTTTTCAAGTCAAGTCAAGTCAAGTCAAAAGATTTGTATAGCGCGCTACATACCCAGAGGGTCTCAAGGCGCTTGAAGAAGGGTGGGGAGTTACTTGTCGAATATCCACGTTTTGAGTTGCTTTCTGAATGCTAGGTGGTTCTGAGTAAGGCGAAGGTGAGTGGGAAGTGAGTTCCAAGTTTTAGCTGCTAGGTAGGAGAAGGATCTACCTCCCATGGTGGTTTTGATGATGCGCGGTACAGTGGCAAGGGCTTGGTTGGAGGATCGTAGCTGGCGGGAGGGGGTGTAGAAGGATAGTCGTGTGTTGAGGCATTCGGGTCCGATTTCGTAGAGTGCTTTGTGTGCGTGGGTTAGGAGCCGGAAAGTGATCCTCTTATTGACGGGGAGCCAGTGGAGTTTTTTCAGGTGATCAGAGATGTGTTCTTTACGCTGGATGTCTAATATGAGCCTGGCTGAGGCGTTCTGGATGCGTTGTAGTTTTTTCTGGAGTTTTGCGGTGGTGCCGGCGTAGAGGGTGTTTCCGTAGTCCAGTCGGCTCGTGACCAGAGCGTGGGTGACTGTTTTTCTAGTTTCGGTAGGGATCCAGCGAAATGTTTTTTTGAGCATGCGAAGAATGTTGAAGCAAGATGAAGAAACGGCGTTGACTTGTCTGTTCATCGAGAGTGAGGAATCCAGGATGACGCCCAGGTTAAGTGCGTGGTCCGTCGGGATGGGTGCTTTTCCAAGGGCCACTGGCCACCAAGAATCGTCCCAGGCGGAGGGGGAGGTACCTAAGATGAGGACTTCTGTTTTGTCTGAGTTCAGTTTCAGACGGCTGTGCTTCATCCATTCGGCTACTTCTTTCATTCCTTCGTGTAGGTTGGTTTTGGCCGTGTTAGGGTCTCTGGTGAGTGATAGGATCAGTTGAGTGTCGTCGGCGTAGGAGATGATGTTGAGGTTATGTTGGCGTGCGATGGCAGCGAGGGGGCTCATGTAAACGTTGAAGAGGGTGGGACTGAGTGAGGACCCTTGAGGTACGCCGCAGATGACTTCAGTGGCCTCTGATTTGAATGGTGGAAGGCGGACTCTCTGGGTTCTTCCGGAGAGGAACGAGGTGATCCATTCCAGTGCTTTTCCTTGGATTCCGATGTTTTTGAGGCGCTGTAGAAGGGTGCTATGGCAGACTGTGTCGAAGGCTGCGGAGAGGTCGAGGAGGATGAGGGCGACTGTGTCTCCATTGTCCAGTAGAGTTCGGATGTCGTCTGTTGCTGCGATGAGGGCGGTTTCGGTGCTGTGCTTGGCTCGGAAGCCGGACTGTGAGGAGTCGAGGGAGTTGTTGGTTTCGAGGAATGCGGCGAGCTGGTTGTTGACAGCTTTCTCGATGACTTTGGCCGGGAATGGAAGGAGTGAGATAGGGCGATAGTTTTTGAGTTCGGTGGGGTCAGCTGTGGGTTTCTTCAAGAGGGCGCTGAGTTCGGCATGTTTCCAGCTTTCCGGGAAGGTTGCGGAGTTGAGGGAGCAGTTGATGACGTCTCGGGGGTGCGGTGCAATAATGGAGTCTGCTTTGTTAAAGATGTGGTGGGGGCAAGGGTCTGTGGGGGATCCTGAGTGGATAGAGTTCATCAGACGGATGCAGTCCTCAGTGGAGATTGGCTTCCAGCCATTGAGGATGTTCAGGGGGGGTGGGGGTCCTGCAGGGGATTGGGTGGGTTGGTCTCCGGGTCGGTTGTCGAAGCTGTTGTGGATGTCTGTGATTTTGTTGTGGAAGAATGAGGCTAGGGAGTCGCAGAGGGCTTGAGAGGGGGTGATGTCGTTGGAGTTGGCTGAGGGGTTGGTAAATTCCTTGACGATGTTGAATAATTCCTTGCTGTTGTGGGCGTTGTTATCTAGACGGTCCTTGAAGGCTGCTTTCTTGGCGCTTCGGATTAGTTGGTGGTGTATGCGGGTGGCGTTTTTGAAGGCGTCCTTGGTGCTGGTGGTTGGGTCTTTTTTCCAAGCCTTCTCGAGGGAGCAACAGAGTTTCTTGGATTTCTTAAGGTCATCGTTGAACCAGGAGGCCTTCTTGCTGCCTAGTTTGATTTGTCGTTTTTTCAGTGGTGCTAGGATGTCGGCGCTGTTGGATAACCATTGGGTGAGGTTGGTGGCTGCTTGGTCTGGGTTTGAGGAGTGGGCGGGGGGCTTTTGAAGAAGCGATGAGGAGATCTGGTCGATGGTGATTTTGTTCCAGTTTCTTTGCAGAGTGGGTTGGGGGTGGTTGTTGGATGTGGGCTTGTTGTAGGTGAAGTGAACGGAGCTGTGGTCAGTCCAAAGGAGAGCTGAGGTGTGGCTGAAGGAAACATGCTTGCTGGAGGTGAAGATAGGGTCGAGTGTGTGACCTGCGATGTGGGTGGGGGTAGTGACAAGTTGTTTAAGTCCGAGGTTTGCGAGGTTGTCCAAAAGGGTGGTGGTGTTGCGGTCGTTGTTCTTTTCAAGGTGAAAGTTGAGGTCTCCCAAAAGGATGTAGTCCTCGGAGGGGAGCGCGTGTGGAGTGATGAAGTCCGTGATGTCTTCACTAAATTGTGCGCGGGGTCCTGGTGGCCTGTAAAGGAGGGTGCCTCTGAGTGTGGTCTTGGGGTCGATGTGGATTTGGAAGTGAAGGTGTTCAGAGTTGGCGAGATTGACGTCTGAGCTGGTTGAGATGCGGATGGATTTCTTATGGACGATCGCGATGCCTCCTCCTGTGTGGCCGGTACGGTCCTTGCGAATGATCTTATAGCCTTCCGGGATGGCAATGGTGATGTCTGGGGCTGAAGAGGCATTCATCCATGTTTCTGTTAGGAAGCGACGTCCGGAGAAATGGTGTTGAGTAGATTCCAGAGGTCAATGGCGTGTCTGTGGACCGAGCGGGTGTTGAGCAGGATGCATTGTAGGTGGTTGGTGTCACATCTCTGTTTGGTGTTCGTGGATGAGGAGTTGTTCTTGGTGCCGTCGAACTTGCAGGAGTAGCAGGAAAAGGGTCCATGGGTGTGTCCAGGAGCGGCTTGGACGCAGTTGGGGGAACGGCCGGGGTTGAGGGCTAGGAGGGTGGTGGCATCGTATGTAATGCGGGAGGGGTGGGCATTACGAGGACCAGGGGGTATGGCGCTGGGCGCGGTCTTGGCGCGGACGGGCGTAGACGGGCTTACCTTTGGCGCACCTTCGGCGTGGCCGTAGCGCGTGGACGCTGCGCGTTGGGACATCTGACATTTAAAGGATGGTGGAGGGGGCGGAGTGTGGGAGGGTCAGCCGGGAGGCGGGAGCGAGGTGGGGAAAGGGCCAGGGGATGATAAACAAAATGGCAGATACAACAACAGGGCACAACAAGGTATGCAGCACACTAAACGGACGCACTTTCAATAATGTTATCTCTTATTCAAACACAGCCAGGATGTGCGCGCTAGCAATGATAATGCAGCCGATTTCTATTTTTACCCCAGAACACACAATCGCTCCTAGAAGAGTAATACTTTTGCATACAAGTGCTACGATTCAAAATGCGGAGACAAGCGCTGCAATACCAGAATGCGGAAACAAGCGCAAGACACACATTCACTGGATGGTGTCATCAGTGATGTCATGAGTGATGTCACTGACCATGTCATGAGGGATGTGATATGTGATGTCATCAGCAGTGCATTACACGCGCAAGTTATAGTGAGTCCAACTAACTATAACGTGGGAATTTCAATGGTTTTATGTCAGTAAAATTTCCAGCTAACTATAACTGGTGTGAAACCTATGGTTTTTTCAGTGAATATATATATATATATATATATATATATATATATATATATATATATATATATATATATATATATATATATATATATATATATATATATATATATATATATATATATATGTATATATATATATATATATATATGTATATATATATATATATATATATATATATATATATGAAAACAAAACCCAGCCGCCCACGACACGGCTTCTGTTGGGTGCGGACCTCTTTCTCCCTCCAACTCTAACTCCTTAATCCAGGAATTAGGACGCCATCACACGTAATATGGTGAGCAGTGCAGTTTTAATATTCTGCCATTTAACAAGCAAGTGCTCTCCCTAAATATATATACGTGCGGAGGCCAGAGGGGTTTCCAAGGAGAAAGCAGCTTTATTGAGCAGACAAAGCAACGCAGTCATCTGGCGTATGCATTTCAGCGAGTAGCCTTCCTCAGCGCCCTGCCTTGCGTGACCAGCTCCACTGAATAGTCCCACTATGGCACCCCTTTGGATATAGGTCTGGAAGCTCCTCCCCCAAGCAATTAGGCTCACCCGTTGGTTACCGCGAATCAAGCCGGAATCCAACTCCCAGAATGCACAGGGTGAGTGCTTCTGGGCTGGCGGTGTGGGGGAAGCTGGAAAATTGGCTAGAGCAAAGTCCGGGTGGTGCAGATGGGAGATGAGGCTGTGCACAGGGGTCTGCCAACGTCCACCAACCCCTCCTTGGGTCCCCTCGGTCCACTGCTACCTCCAAGTCCAGGTAGACGATAGGGCAGGGACAGCCATAGAGCATAGCGTCCTGTCGGAGTAGAATACCTGGCTCTACCTGTGCCACGCCGTGCTAGAAGGTGGACACTGGAAATCCCGGTACCCCGGGTTGTGACTTCGCTGAGCCCAGCGATGATTGAGATATATATATATATATATATATATATATATATATATATATATATATATATATATATATATATATATATATATATATATATATATATATATCCGTAACTCCAATCCACCTCCTGCCGCTCCGCTTCACTCCGGGTGCCTCCTCAACGCGTGGTGGGGCGCGTAATATATTATCAACACACAGTTCCCATCTGTGAAACTGCTCCGCAAATAAGGACACTCCAGCCCAGTTTCTCGATCTCCGCTTTTAAGTTTATTTCCTGCGCACACACACAGTTAACAAGCAAACACGTTTCGGCGTTGCCGCCTTCGTCAGTGCTCTGACGAAGGCGGCAACGCCGAAACGCGTTTGCTTGTTAACTGTATATATATATATATATATATATATATATATATATATATATATATATATATTACCTACTGGCGGTCGCCAGTAGGTATATATAGTTAGGATTTTTTCTCTATGGGATTTTTGAAAATTCTATGTCTAATAACTTTGGCGTTTGTGGACAGAATTGGCTGAAATTTTCAGGAAAATGGAACATTTTGTTTCTGAGCAGCCCCTGACAATTCGGGGGGGTTTCATCAAGGGGGGGCCGAGAAAAAAGGGGGGTCCCAAAACGCGTTTTTCCCATGTTAATTTCCATAGGGCGGTTGGCCTCACTTTTAGCTCGAACGGCTGAATGGATTTGCACGAAACTTGGCAAAATTGTAGGGACTGTTAGCCCGATGTGCCTTTGCTAGGTCTCAATATATGTGCTCCAGTGGATTTTGAGTAATTTAGGTTCAAAAAAAGATATATATCTGGGCGGAGCCTAACCACACATCTGATCTGATTGGCTGTCAGCACTTCATCCAAGAAGTGTTGGCAGCCATCTTGGGACCAATATACATGATAGCACCTCATTAAAAAGCATTGTAGTTAATAGAGGGTTTTAGGACTTTAGTTACATTATAAATCATTTGTTGATGGTACCATACTCGTTTTAGGAATTGTGGTGGGTTCTAAGGTGATTTTACCAAGTGAAAAAACCTTCTGCTGTGATATCATGAATATTGTTTGAAAGAAAACTAATATCTCATGATTTTCCCACAGTGGTTTGGAAGGGGATCTATAAGCTAAACTGAAAGCATATTTTCTGTAAATTCACATTATCTTTCTCAGTCATGTGAAAATGAAGTCTGACATTCTCAGTAAAACATGTACATCCAACAAGGACAGAGACTGTCAGTTGATTCCTTTGTGTTCTACTGCAGCCTCCTAGAGTGTTCTAAAGAACAACTAGAGCGCTAACAGTCCTACTTATTACAAAGGTATGGCACACCTGAAGCCATCTTGATTGGAATAAAGTGGTAACTCTTAAAACATTTAATTTAAAAAGAAACAACATGAGGGGGTATATTTTGCCATAGAAAGTATGATTAGTGCTGCAGAATGAAAAATTAGGGCACATTTTGAGTGACTTCTCAAATCCTTTTCTATTTCATTAAAACATTCTGACATGCAGTCTCCCAAAATGGCCACCAGAGACAAAAGAGCCCAAATGTAGCCCAAATATCACCCAGATGTAGCCCAAGTATAGCCCAATGACAGAATGTCCCAGAGAGTTCTAAAGAACAACTAGAGTGCTAACAGTCCTACTTATTACAAAGGTATGGCACACCTGAAGCCATCTTGATTGGAATAAAGTGGTAACTCTTAAAACATTTAATTTAAAAAGAAACAACATGAGGGGGTATATTTTGCCATAGAAAGTATGATTAGTGCTGCAGAATGAAAAATTAGGGCACATTTTGAGTGACTTCTCAAATCCTTTTCTATTTCAATAAAACATTCTGACATGCAGTCTCCCAAAATGGCCACCAGAGACAAAAGAGCCCAAATGTAGCCCAAATATCACCCAGATGTAGCCCAAGTATAGCCCAATGACAGAATGTCCCAGAGTGTTCTAAAGAACAACTAGAGCGCTAACAGTCCTACTTATTACAAAGGTATAGCACACCTGGAGCCATCGTGATGGGAATAAAGTGGTAACTCTTAAAACATTTAATTTAAAAAGGAACAAAATGAGGGGGTATATTATGCAATAGAAGGTATTATTAGTGCTGCAGAAAGAAAAATTAGGGCACATTTTGAGTGACTTTTCAAATCCTCTTCTATTTCATTAAAAAATTCTGACATGCAGTCTCCCAAAATGGCCACCAGAGACAAAAGAGCCCAAATGTAGCCCAAATATCACCCAGATGTAGCCCAAGTATAGCCCAATGACAGAATGTCCCAGAGTGTTCTAAAGAACAACTAGAGTGCTAACAGTCCTACTTATTACAAAGGTATAGCACACCTGGAGCCATCGTGATGGGAATAAAGTGGTAACTCTTAAAACATTAAATTTAAAAAGGAACAAAATGAGGGGGTATATTATGCAATAGAAGGTATTATTAGTGCTGCAGAAAGAAAAATTAGGGCACATTTTGAGTGACTTCTCAAACCCTCTTCAATTTCATTAAAAAATTCTGACATACAGTCTCCCAAGATGGCCACCAGAGACAAAAGAGCCTAAATGTAGCCCAAATATCACCCAGATGTACCCCAAGTATAGCCCAATGACAGAATGTCCCAGAGTGTTCTAAAGAACAACTAGAGCGCTAACAGTCCTACTTATTACAAAGGTATGGCACACCTGAAGCCATCTTGATTGGAATAAAGTGGTAACTCTTAAAACATTTAATTTAAAAAGAAACAACATGAGGGGGTATATTTTGCCATAGAAAGGATGATTAGTGCTGCAGAATGAAAAATTAGGGCACATTTTGAGTGACTTCTCAAATCCTTTTCTATTTCATTAAAACATTCTGACATGCAGTCTCCCAAAATGGCCACCAGAGACAAAAGAGCCCAAATGTAGCCCAAATATCACCCAGATGTAGCCCAAGTATAGCCCAATGACAGAATGTCCCAGAGTGTTCTGAACAACTAGAGCGCTAACAGTCCTACTTATTACAAAGGTATGGCACACCTGAAGCCATCTTGATTGGAATAAAGTGGTAACTCTTAAAACATTTAATTTAAAAAGAAACAACATGAGGGGGTATATTTTGCCATAGAAAGTATGATTAGTGCTGCAGAATGAAAAATTAGGGCACATTTTGAGTGACTTCTCAAATCCTTTTCTATTTCAATAAAACATTCTGACATGCAGTCTCCCAAAATGGCCACCAGAGACAAAAGAGCCCAAATGTAGCCCAAATATCACCCAGATGTAGCCCAAGTATAGCCCAATGACAGAATGTCCCAGAGTGTTCTAAAGAACAACTAGAGTGCTAACAGTCCTACTTATTACAAAGGTATAGCACACCTGGAGCCATCGTGATGGGAATAAAGTGGTAACTCTTAAAACATTTAATTTAAAAAGGAACAAAATGAGGGGGTATATTATGCAATAGAAGGTATTATTAGTGCTGCAGAAAGAAAAATTAGGGCACATTTTGAGTGACTTTTCAAATCCTCTTCTATTTCATTAAAAAATTCTGACATGCAGTCTCCCAAAATGGCCACCAGAGACAAAAGAGCCCAAATGTAGCCCAAATATCACCCAGATGTAGCCCAAGTATAGCCCAATGACAGAATGTCCCAGAGTGTTCTAAAGAACAACTAGAGCGCTAACAGTCCTACTTATTACAAAGGTATAGCACACCTGGAGCCATCGTGATGGGAATAAAGTGGTAACTCTTAAAACATTTAATTTAAAAAGGAAGAAAATGAGGGGGTATATTATGCAATAGAAGGTATTATTAGTGCTGCAGAAAGAAAAATTAGGGCACATTTTGAGTGACTTCTCAAACCCTCTTCAATTTCATTAAAAAATTCTGACATACAGTCTCCCAAGATGGCCACCAGAGACAAAAGAGCCTAAATGTAGCCCAAATATCACCCAGATGTACCCCAAGTATAGCCCAATGACAGAATGTCCCAGAGTGTTCTAAAGAACAACTAGAGCGCTAACAGTCCTACTTATTACAAAGGTATGGCACACCTGAAGCCATCTTGATTGGAATAAAGTGGTAACTCTTAAAACATTTAATTTAAAAAGAAACAACATGAGGGGGTATATTTTGCCATAGAAAGTATGATTAGTGCTGCAGAATGAAAAATTAGGGCACATTTTGAGTGACTTCTCAAATCCTTTTCTATTTCATTAAAACATTCTGACATGCAGTCTCCCAAAATGGCCACCAGAGACAAAAGAGTCCAAATGTAGCCCAAATATCACCCAGATGTAGCCCAAGTATAGCCCAATGACAGAATGTCCCAGAGTATTCTAAAGAACAACTAGAGCGCTAACAGTCCTACTTATTACAAAGGTATAGCACACCTGGAGCCATCATGATGGGAATAAAGTGGTAACTCTTAAAACATTTAATTTAAAAAGGTACAAAATGAGGGGGTATATTATGCAATAGAAGGTATTATTAGTGCTGCAGAAAGAAAAATTAGGGCACATTTTGAGTGACTTTTCAAATCCTCTTCTATTTCATTGAAAAATTCTGACATGCAGTCTCCCAAAATGGCCACCAGAGACAAAAGAGCCCAAATGTAGCCCAAATATCACCCAGATGTAGCCCAAGTATAGCCCAATGACAGAATGTCCCAGAGTGTTCTAAAGAACAACTAGAGCGCTAACAGTCCTACTTATTACAAAGGTATGGCACACCTGAAGCCATCTTGATTGGAATAAAGTGGTAACTCTTAAAACATTTAATTTAAAAAGGAACAAAATGAGGGGGTATATTTTGCCATATGAATTATGATTAGTGCTGCAGAAAGAAAAATTAGGGCACATTTTGAGTGACTTCTCAAACCCTCTTCAATTTCATTAAAAAATTCTGACATACAGTCTCCCAAGATGGCCACCAGAGACAAAAGAGCCTAAATTTAGCCCAAATATCACCCAGATGTACCCCAAGTATAGCCCAATGACAGAATGTCCCAGAGTGTTCTAAAGAACAACTAGAGCGCTAACAGTCTTACTTATGACAAACGTATGGCACACCAGAAGCCATCTTGATTGGAATGAAGTGGTAAGTCTGAAAACACTCAATTTAAAAAGGAACAACATGAGGGGGTTAATTTTGCCATAGAAAGTATGATTAGTGCTTCAGAAAGAAATATTAGGGATCATTTTGAGTGACTTCTCAAATCCTCTTCTATTTCATTAAAAAAATTCTGACATGCAGACTGAAACATGCACTTTGAATACCAGCAGCAGACGTCCCTGGTGAGCAGTAGCTTTACTACAGTGATCTAATGTGCAACTAGAGGGCTAACATTCAGAATTTATGGCAAATGTGTGACACATCTGAATGCCTTCTTGATGGAACCAAAGTAAACAAGCATTGAAAATGCAATAGATCTCGCCCTCGTTTAAGTTAAAGCCATTCTGTTTGTAATGAGGTGGCTTTTTAGCTTTGCTTTTATTAGTGTTTTTTCAACTTTCATGTAAATAACATGCATCTGTATGCATATAAGTATATGTATGCATGCATTTATGTTTGTATTTATATAGATATACAGATGATATATGTTTATATATGTATGTATATATATATATTCACTGAAAAAACCATAGGCTATAGACCATATATAGTTAGGAATTAGCATTTACAAAACCTTGAAAATTCACTGAAAAAACCATAGGTTATAGACCATATATAGTTAGGAATTAGCATTTACAAAACCTTGAAAATTCACTGAAAAAACCATAGGTTATAGACCATATATAGTTAGGAATTCGCATTTACAAAACCTTATTTTACTCACACAAATCCATTGAAATTCCATATATAGTTAGTTGCATTAACTATATATCGCGCACCCGCAATCCACTGCTGATGATGTCACACATTACATCATTCATGACATGGTCAGTGACATCACTGATGACATCACTGATGACATCTCAAATGACATCACTGATGACATCTCAAATGACATCACTGATGACATCTCATTTGACATTACTGATCACATCACTGATGATATCATTCATGTGATAATACGATGAACCTCTTCAGACTCTAATATAACCTTAGATACAATCAGTGTAAACAGACACTCACAGACTGTCACTCATCCATGGAGTTACTCACACACCTAGTCAGTCATGCAAAGAATCAATCACACCTCCATTTCCTCAACTATACAGTTATACAAACTTTACTTATTCAAACATATACTAACACATATTTACTCTCTTATACAATCCCTGATACAAGTTCACAATGATCCATACAGCCACTCACACATTCACTGGCTCTTATGCACAGTTATTTATATATGTCAACTCTCACATGTACTGTGTTTTACATATGTACTTACTTTGACATGTAGCACTGAGATATCCATTCACTCACCAATACACTCATGCACACAGTCAACCGCCCATACAGCTGTTTCCACATGCACTTTTGAAACCATACATCTAGTGAATCAACTGCTCACACATCTATGCACAGAGTCATACACCTCCCAGCCACCCACACACACACTCAGTCTCCCATACAAATACTTGGGCAACCAATCAATAACCCATATAGTTACTCATATAGCTACTTATCAACACATGCAACAGTTTACAGAACAACAGACATAATGATGCACAAATTAAGACAGTTTAGTCACTAACCCATGCACTCAGTTAGACACATTTAATCACTCACTCATACAGTCAGTCATGCACCTACTAAATCCTTCATCCAGACACTTATACATCCACTCATTCTTCAATATGTAAGACATATTTTAACTTTACAGAAACATACAGTCACTGGATGTTGTCATCAGTGATGTCATCAGTGATGCCATTTGAGATGTCATCAGTGATGTCATCAGTGATGTCACTGACCATGTCATGAATGATGTAATATGTGACATCATCAGCAGTGGATTGCGGGTGCGCGATATATAGTTAGTGCAACTAACTATATATGGAATTTCAATGGTTTTGTGTGAGTAAAATAAGGTTTTGTAAATGCGAATTCCTAACTATATATGGTCTATAACCTATGGTTTTTTCAGTGAATATATATATATATATATATATATATTGATATATATATATTGATATATTTATATATATTAAACAGAAAATACTACCACGTATTTTCTTTATAACAAGAAGTCACAATTGTAAACGATTCATTAGTTCATTAATGGCATCATGAAAAATTATCACAGTGTTTTTTAATATAGCATTCTATTATCCGGTACCAATGATGTGTCCACATTAGTGTGAATCAATTTTGATGCTAATGGATGCCAATCGGAGATGATAGGACATTAAATTAACAAACATGATTGTAATTTATGTTGCTGATAGAGTGCTAACTCTCTCAGTGACATGAATTACCAAAAACTGTATTTTGTTTCATTGTGATGGTTTAATAGACAGCCTTCGTTATGGTTGTGCTTGTGACTGGCTGTGGACACTCAAGGTTCACACCTGCTCAGTGTTTAATTTGAGCGGGTGGTTGCAGCTGGGGACCACTGGCACTCATTTTTGGGGACTGGCGCTTATTTTTCTGAATCAGGCAATTACCGAGAGCAAGTGAGGGAAAAACATGAAGGGGAAAGAAGGAGGAAGAGAAAGACCAGAGAAACAATCACCAAGAGAAAAAGCAGGAACCTGAAAGAGTTAGATACAGCGAAAGGGGGTGCCTGCTAGTGAATTAGCGAGGCATAAGGGGAATGGAAGACTACGCACCGAGGCGTGGTGACGTGTGTTTTCACCTGCCACCGGCCTATGAGCAGAGCTTTGGACTCTGGCACTTATTATTATTATTATTTTTTTTTTTTTAATTAAGTACTGATTACTGCATAAACTGTCCAAACCATGTGCATCTTCCTTCAGTTTCACCTCAATCATTTTCATGAACTACGATTGTGATAACATTTATTGTCTCCGCTTTGAATTGTCTATGCCAACTACTGTTTTAAGTACAGTTCAGACAGGGTAGGCCTCAAAAACTCTCTGTTGACTCTCTTCTTTGAATCAAATGGGATGGTAGTACTTCTGTCCCGACTTCTCCATAGTTCAGCTCAAGTTTCCATCCTGCCTACTCCCAAAGTGGTGCCCTATTGACAGTATCGAAGGGTCACAAATATTAAGGTCATACATTTGTTAAGGTTGACAAACCATGGTGAAAAACGACGATGAGCCCCCACCTAATTTCAGGGTAGGGCCTTGTTTTCTCCAACCCATTCTTCCCCCTATTCTGATAAACGTTTGATGAAAATGTTTCCCACTTACAAAATATGAATCAATGAGTCCGGTCTATGCCATTTTGGAGTTCTGCATTATCCTGTCTCGTGTAGTGTGGAAATCACTAGTGCTCCTTAAAGTGCACACTTTGGGGCATATTTACTTGACAATGGCGCAGTGTGGTGTAGCAAGCAATTTTGCTGCACTGATCGGTGTCATTTTCAAAATGCAGCGATGCCCTGAAATATCAAGAAAAAGCACATCCCTGTGAACCCCTGCGCCAGCACTAAAAAAAGCTGCCTAGCACCAATGCAGGCACCCTTAGGCCATGGTGCAAGGGCGCCTACATTGCAGGGATGATTGTTTTTGTGCAGGAAGGGACAATCATTAATGATGTCTTGCACTTTCTATGTGTGCTTCAGAATGCTGCACACATAGAAAGAGCAAAAAATAAGGAGAAATAAAAGTATTTCTCCCTGTTTGACCACTTTAACGCCTACTTTTGACAGGCATTAGTTTTGGTCCTGCCTCAAATATACAGATCCTTGTAAATCTGGAGCAGTGTCAAAAAGCCCTGGGTTTGCTGGGAACACCAACAGCAACACCCATTGCATGCCCCTTTGCCGTAAAAAACGGCCTTATCTGTAATTGCTTTCTGTTGCAGTGCAATTTTTTTTCACAGGCCTTTTGAGGCCTACTTGTAGCTATTCTCTGAGCCTGCTGTGAGGGTCAGAGTAGGGTCATAGAATAGTTGCAAGTAGGCAACTGGACTCTGGAGGGGGCCCTCAGGAAGCACTACAGGGAATGGTTACTAATGATGAGGTTGAACTTTTGCACCTGCTGAGTGCTTTCAGTTTTGCAAAAATCGTTTTTCTGCAATTTTGCGGGATTCGCGGGCGCGAATTTGTGCTAGATCGAATTCAGAAGCCGCGAATTCGTGCGAATATGCGTTTTGTTTTTTGCGGCGTGTTAGTTCGCAAGGTTTTGTGCGTTGTAGCGAGCCGCTTGTAGCGCAACGGCGCGAAGTTACCCTCACAGTCGTTCACGGGCGCGGCCATCTTGTTTGCGTGACGTATTTCCGTTTCCGGGCGCTATGTGTAATCTCGCAAAGTGTGCGGCTCGCTAGTACAAGTTCGCGTGTGATCGCGAGGGAAATCTCGCGCGAACTTACCCACTGTCAGGATTGGCAGTAGCTCAAGGATAATAAATGCCACTAACCTCAACCTTGTGACCAGCAGAGACGATGTCTGAAGAAAGGCCTCCCAGTTCCACCCCAGCACGACTCCCAACAAAGGTATTGTGAAACCCTCTGCGTGTACTCGTGCCCCGGGGAAAAGGGAAGTGAACAAAATAATAAAAAGAGCTGTAGTTTCAGTGGTTCCCTCAAGGTCTGGTCAAAAGCACGGCTAGGCGCAAAGAAAGACTCCCACTCTGCAGAAGGGGAAAATAACACAGAATTATAATACCTGTTTATTCCCTAAGATTATCAGCTAATTGCAGGAGATTGTTGCCTCGCCTTACCAGAGGTAATACAGCTGCTCAAGGTATTTCTTTCCCTTTTCTTCACCAAACACAAACAAATGTAAAACAGAAATATTATTGTCCAATCCAAGTGTTCCTTTGATGATTCATACAACAGCTACCCAGTACGTGATGTTGGCGAGCAACAAGAACATGAAGAATTCCAAATATCACTTGATCGGAATTCACAGGCAAAAAGTCTTGTCCAAACGACAGGCGTTGTTACTGACACAACGCAACGAAAACAAACTGTTCTTCAGCTGACAGGAACTCGATTTGAAAGGCACAGGAATTGTCTCTTCCACGGAGGTTAATACAAAAGAAGAAGACAAAGCTCCTCCTCCTGAGCACTAAAAACGATTTCACTCAGGACGCGTCTTCAATGTCAGACGCGTTCAGGGCAACATCGCAATTCACCCGCTATGTGCAAAATAAACGCGAAGCCTCGTGTTTAAAACTGCACTGCTGCTTTTCCCTATGAAAGTACACAAGAACACGAGACGATACACGGAGGAGGCGAGCCCGCACTCCAACCGTGAAAGTACCTGATATAATCCTCGACTGCTCAAAAATCTCCTGAATAATGTCCCGAACTCCAATGGCTACAATCTTCAAGCTGAAATCCGGCGGGAAACACCATCCGCCATTCCTCAACGAAACCAGGTTGATTGACAAGCACCTTCCCCACATGAAGGAGGTGCTTAAGTAAATTCCGCCCTAAGCCTCACAGTTCCTGCCCCAAAGCCTGCTGGTAGATGCAGTTTTACGAATGAACACCTCTGCATTAGGTCGACCAGGGAAACAGCGGAACCTACATGAATGGTATGGTAGTAGCCCTGTTGGCAACGTGATCGCTACAGAACCCCCTCCCGAGGACAGCCGTCCCGGCGGTCGCCCAGGTCGACCAGGATGCGAAGCATGGAAGAGAGCCACCAGATCAGGACAATGCAAGTTGGCCACAGGCTCCCACGTTCTTTCCTCGGGCCCATAACCCTTCCACTCCACCAGATACTGAACCCTGCCTCTCACCAACCTAGAGTCAAGGATAGCCTGCACCTCATATTCCTCCTGACCATCCACCTCAATAGGAAGGGGCCGATCAGGAAGTCTCATACTAACAGGACATGGCCTGAGCAGGGAAACATGAAAAACAGGATGGATCTGCCACGAAACAGGAAGGGAGAGCTTAATAGCCACCGGGTTAATAACCTCGACTACACTGTATGGGCCCACATACTTCGGTTTCAATCTAGAGACCCCCTTCAGATGTAGGTGTTTTGTGGAGAGCCATACCTTATCCCCACCGAGTAGTCTGGTTCTAGGGTCCTCCTTTTATCGGCACATGTTTTCTGTGTGGACTGGGCCTCAGCCAGAGTGTGTTTAGCTGCTTTAAGCACTGCTCTAAGGTGTGCATGATGTTCGTGTATACTAGGTACAGGGGAACGAACAGGCCAATCAAAAGGAAGAGCATTGGGGTGAAAGCCCTGGAGGCAGAAAAAAGGTGAACAATGCAGAGTGGTGTGCACAGCATTATTGTAAGCGAATTCAGCCATCCACAACAAGGTAGTCCATTCCAGATTATTTTGCAGCGTGAAACATCGGAGGTACTGTTCTAGTGTCTGGTTCAGACGTTCGGTTTTACCATCCGTCTGGGGATGGTAACTGGAGGAGAGTCGTGCATCAATGTGCAGGGTTTTACAAAGAGCCTTCCAGAACCGGGAAGTGAACTGAGACCCCCTGTCAGTAATCAGAACACAAGGGATACCATGTGCTCGTACAATGTGTTGGAGAAACACCTCTGCCAGTTCCGCAGCTGTTGGCAATCCTGCCAATGGTACGAAATGTCCCATTTTCATCAGGTGGTCTACAACAACCAAGATCACAGTCTTATCGTCACAGGGTGGCATCTCAACTATAAAATCCATTGACAGCGTATGCCAAGGTTGTGGAGGTATGGGCAAAGGTCTTAAACGTCCTCAAGGTTTCGCATGGCTCGCTTTTCCTTGTGCACAGATCGCACAGTTCATAATGTATTGTCGCACATCCTCTCGCAATCGGGGCCACCAAAAGGAACGCTCCACGTGGGCGATGGTTTTGTACGTTCCCACATGCCCACCCAGCGTAGAATCGTGGACCCATGCTAGCACCTGCTGATGTAATGCCTCAGTTGGAACAAAGAGGGCTGTATCATGATAGGGAAGATCATCTTTCTCAACACGATGTTCCGGATCTTCCAGAACCCATTCCTGTAGATTCTCCTGTGCAAGAGCCACCTTCACATCTTCCAGGAAGTCCTGTGAGGACAACTGTGCTACCGAGGGAGTCAGATCGCTCATATCCTTTAATATGAAGGGAGGTTCGGGATTGTCAGACCTCCTTTGATCATCTGATTCTCCTATGCGGGAAAGGGCATCCGCTTTCCCATTTTGGGACCCTGGTTTGTACTTGATAATAAAATCAAAGTCTGAAAAGAACAGTGTCCATCTCAATTGTCGAGGGGTGAGTGCCTTGGCAATTTTCAAAAATAATAAATTCCTGTGATCCATATATATTTCCACGGTGTGTGCTGCACCCAGAAGATAATGCCGCCATTCTTCACATGCTCTTTTAATAGCAAGAAGCTCTTTGTCTGTGACTGTATAATTGCATTCACAAGGTGTAAGTTTCTTCGAGAAGAAGGCAACAGGATGTACTTGGCCAGTCACAGGATGTCTTTGGGATAACACACCTCCCACAGAATTTTGAGACGCATCTGTTTCTAGTATGAAAGGCAGTTGTGGATCCGGATGACGAAGGATTGGAGCCTGAGTAAACTGTTTATTTAGATATTGGAATGAACAGTCAGCCTCCTTGCTCCACACAAAGGGTGTATTCTTTCTCAAAAGGCTCGAAATAGGATGTATTATTTTTGAGAAATCTTTAATGAATCTTCTGTAATAATTTGAGAAACCAAGAAAGCTCTGTACCGATTTGACATTTTGAGGAGTGTTCCAATTAGTAATGGCTTCAACTTTAGACATATCCATTTGAAATCCATTTTCATTGATGACATAGCCAAGAAACGTGACTTCCTGCACATGGAACAAGCATTTCTCAAGTTTCGCATAAAGTGAATATTGTTGTAATTTGCCAAGCACTATTTTCACATGAGTGACATGCTCCGAAACGGTAGACGAATAAACCAGTATGTTGTCTATATATACGACCCAAAAGGTCTCCAGGCATCCTCTCAGTACCTCGTCCATAAAGAACTGGAACGCAGCAGGGGCGTTACACAGCCCGAAGGGCATCACCCAATATTCAAACAAACCAAATTTTGTTCGAAACGCCGTCTTCCACTCATCCCCTTTTTGTACTCGGACCAAATGATATGCTCTGCGAAGATCGAGTTTGGTAAAAAAGCGGGCTCACTTGAGTTGGTCCATCAATACTGGTATTAAGGGGAGAGGGTATGGTATCGATTCTTGATGGTAATACGATTAATCGCTCTGAAGTCGATACAAGGTCTTAATTCAGAGCAGTCCTTCTTAGGAATAAAGAACATGGGGGATGAGGCTGGCGATGTTGAATGCCTGATAAACCCGGATGCAAGATTCTCCTCTATATAGGTCTTGAGGTACTGTGTCTCCTTCTCAGTCAGGGCATAAACTCGACTGCACGGGATGTCTGCTCCTGGCACCAGTTCAATACGGCAGTCATATACCCTATGCGGAGGTAGGGTGGTAGCCTTTTGTTGATCGAACACCTGAAGGTATTCCTTGTACTCTTCTGGAAGAATGGTGGCACAACAGAATTGTTCAGGGGAGCTTCCCATCGCCAGACACACTGAAGGGGTGAATAGAGGGGAGTCATGCATAGTAACGTTCCGTTTACAATGTTCCTGGCAGTAGTCAGATGAAAATGTAATGGTACGTGCTGCTCAACTGACCTTAGGATCGTGAAGGGTTAACCAGGGCATTCCCAAGATAAGCCGAAATTGAGGTGCGTCGATGAGATCAAATTGAATGTATTCCTGATGGTTTTGGATGGTCTGCATCAATAAGGAACACGTATGATATGACACAGGACAGGAGGACAGAATGGTTCCATCGACTGCCTTCACCAACTCAGGTTTCTCCTTCTTTTCACAGATTATTCAGATTCTCATGGCATATTCTTGATTGATATAATTACCAGTGGCACCGGAATCCACTAATGCATCTATATCCATTGCGTCTTTGGAAGTTACCCATAGCGTGACCTTGAGATTCATATGGGCGACAGCTGGATGAAGCGTATTGGCAAGTACTGGTGAGATCGTGGACTTTTGGCAACCCAAGGCAGAGACCTCTTCCTGATTTGGGTTTCCTAGTTTTCCGCCGGCTCTCCTGCTTGCACTATTGCTTGAACATGAGGCACAAAAGGACGTCCAGGTAATGCATTTCTTGCTCTACAGTCCTTTATGAAATGCCCCCCTTTTCCGCAATACAGACATTGTTTCAGTCTTCGCCTTTTCTCCTTTTCTTCCTGTGTAAGAGGGCCGCGAATGCCTCCAATTTGCATAGGTTCTGTTCCTTCTGCTACTTTGGGACGGTCCTCAAGGGGATTTCTGAAATGAGGAGACGTATACCGACCACCCCCCCTATTCTTGTCCCCTTTTCGATCTAGGAGTCGATGATCCAGCTGGACAGTCAAGTCTATGAGTTCTTCACAAGTATTAAGAAGCTGCACTAATTGTGCCAGGACATCTTTAAGCTCCCCTCTCAATCCTTGATAGAACAGTGTAATATGTTTACTAGAAGGCCAGTCAGTTTCAACCACCAGTCTGTTGAAGGAAGTAATATAAGTCAACAGATCCTGGGAACCCTGACGTAAGGTTAACAACTCCTTGTCAAGGGTCATCATATGGGATTTCCTATCAAAAAGTTTCCGGAGTTCCAAACAAAAATCAGAAAAATTATGCAGAACAGGGTCATTCCGTTCCAACAAGGGAATCGTCCAGCTCGCAGCGTTTCCGCTCATGTATGCCATCATAAATGCCGTTTTCGCGGAGTCATCCTGAAACACCCCAGGTTTGCATAAAAAATGTAATCTACATTGATTCAGAAAAGTCCCAAACTTCTGGGGATCCCCAAAGAATCGTTCAGGGGATGCTAATGGGATTCCCATATTTTGTACAATATGCACTGTATGAGTAGGGTCAGTAGGGGGAACTGTAACAGGAGGAGGTATAGCAAACCCGCCCCCTTCAGCTCCTACAGAGGGCATGTGAGTAGTGGATACAGGTGGTGGCAGTGTAGCTGGTTTGATGTAAGGAACCCCTCCAGTACCCCTACGTGTGAGCCCTGCCACCTCTCTCCGTAAGGTGCCCACCTCTTTGTATAACACCTGGGACTCTGTTCTAGATGTGTGCACCTCTCGCTGTAAGATGGCCATGCTTTCTACCAAAGAGGCCAACACGACCTCAACATCCATCGTCTAGGCCGGGCGTCTATTCTTGGGCTTGTCAATCTGTCAGGATTGGCAGTAGCTCAAGGATAATAAATGCCACTAACCTCAACCTTGTGACCAGCAGAGACGATGTCTGAAGAAAGGCCACCCAGTTCCACCCCAGCATGACTCCCAACTAAGGTATCGTGAAACCCTCTGCGTGGACTCGTGCCCCGGGGAAAAGGGAAGAGAACAAAATAATAAAAAGAGCTGTAGTTTCAGTGGTTCCCTCAAGGTCTGGTCAAAAGCACGGCTAGGCGCCAAGAAAGACTCCCACTCTGCAGAAGGGGAAAATAACACAGAATTATAATACCTGTTTATTCCCTAAGATAATCAGCTAATTGCAGGAGATTGTTGCCTCGCCTTACCAGAGGTAATACAGCTGCTCAAGGTATTTCTTTCCCTTTTCTTCACCAAACACAAACAAATGTAAAACAGAAATATTATTGTCCAATCCAAGTGTTCCTTTGATGATTCATACAACAGCTACCCAGTACGTGATGTTGGCGAGCAACAAGAACATGAAGAATTCCAAATATCACTTGATCGGAATTCACAGGCAAAAAGTCTTGTCCAAACGACAGGCGTTGTTACTGGCACAACGCAACGAAAACAAACTGTTCTTCAGCTGGCAGGAACTCGATTTGAAAGGCACAGGAATTGTCTCTTCCACTGAGGTTAATACAAAAGAAGAAGACAAAGCTCCTCCTCCTGAGCACTAAAAACGATTTCACTCAGGACGCGTCTTCAATATCAGACGTGTTCAGGGCAACATCGCAATTCACCCGCTATGTGCAAAATAAACGCGAAGCCTCGCGTTTAAAACTGCACCGCGGCTTTTCCCTATGAAAGTACACAAGAACACGAGACGATACACGGAGGAGGCGAGCCCGCACTCCAACCGTGAAAGTACCTGATATAGTCCTCGACTGCTCACAAATCTCCTGAATAATGTCCCGAACTCCAATGGCTACAATCTTCAAGCTGAAATCCGGCGGGGAACACCATCCGCCATTCCTCAACGAAACCAGGTTGATTGACAAGCACCTTCCCCACATGAAGGAGGTGCTTAAGTAAATTCCGCCCTAAGCCTCACAGTTCCTGCCCCTAAGCCTGCTGGTAGATGCAGTTTTACAAATGAACACCTTTGCATTAGGTCGACCAGGGAAACAGCGGAACCTACATGAATGGTATGGTAGCCCTGTTGGCAACGTGATCGCTACACCCACGTGGTCGTGAACGGGCGCAGCCATCTTGTTTCTCATTCATTGCTATGGTTCTGGGCATGCTTTCTGTATCCTCTGTCAATCTCTGCCA
Organism: Lissotriton vulgaris; assembly: GCF_964263255.1. Taxonomy (NCBI): domain Eukaryota; kingdom Metazoa; phylum Chordata; class Amphibia; order Caudata; family Salamandridae; genus Lissotriton; species Lissotriton vulgaris. Next base: position 516,618,685 of record NC_141693.1, on the reverse strand, counting down.
TCCTTTGCTTGTTTGAAGTTTTTTTTCGATCTATTTTACTTATTATCTATCCCTCTATTTTTCTAGCTCTATATTTTTGTGTTTTCTGCTCCTTTTGGTTCATTTTAAACTACTTTTTTAAACTCTTTTCTTTTCTTCTTCCCTATTCTATTTCTTATTTCTTATTTACCTTTCTTTCTGCCCAGACCATGGTAAAGGGAGCCGGGAAGCAGCCTGAGAAGGGGAAGGGTCCCGCACCCCATGACCGGCTCCCGTGCGGGCGTTTGAGGGGGGAGACAGTCACAGCCCGGGAGATCTTTAGCATGGAGGAGATGGCCGCACTTGTTTTTTATGTCCAGCGCCGCCTCCCCAGGACCATCATGGTAGGCGGCAAGATGGCTAGCGACTAACGGGATCCGGGAGCGCCGGAAGCGGTGGGAGAAGGTGTGCTGGGCCATGTACCAACACTCTCGGGTCCAGCGCACCTACAACCAGGCCACCCACTGTTGGACGGATCTCCTGGACCGGGAACGCGACTTGATCGACCTGCTCGGCCTCGAGATCCCCGCGCTTGGTGAGTAGTAGTAGCTATTTCTTCACTACTCTGTTTTCTCCTGCTCTGTGTGTTATTATATTGCAAATTTTAGTTTTTTACCAAGAGCAATAATGCTGCTGATTACATTGTAGGTAAATTATATTTCAAAATCTTCTGTGCATTTCAGGTGCACTGCTCTCCTTTTCAGTAGCGTGTAGTTTAAAGAACTGCATAATGCTAGACACTAAGGGTCAGATTTTTAATTACCGGCGCCTCCCTGCAAAGTAGCAGGGATGCACCAGTAATTGTGCGCCACGCCACCACCACCCATGGTGCGCCGTATTTACAATGCGGCACATAATGGGCCCAAAACGTCACCAAAGCGTTACGCATCTGTGCCGTAAAGGCGGCGCATTGCTGGAGTTGCGTCGCAACGATGGCGCAGCTCCAGCAATGCTCTGGGGTGCCCTATCTCCCCAATGCTGCGTCAAGCCATACGTCTGCTTCAAGCAGGCGCAGGGTTTGAGTCACGCATCATTGTCCTAAAAGTGACTGATTGAAATCTTGTAGATTTCCCTCAGCCACTTTTAGGATGCGTTCCTGCGCAGGAACGCCTTCTCTTGCGCCGGAACGCCCCCTGATGGCGCAGGGCTTTACAACGTGATGCATCTTCCATATGCGTCACGTTGTTAATATACGCCGCACCATGGCGCCTCTTTTGTTCTGCCGCTGCGTCACAAAAGTCATGCAACAACGGAGCAAAATAGCCGCAAGGGGCTTGTAAATCTGCCCCTACAGACTCAAGTCCAGTCCTTCCTTTGTACACCTGGCAATAAGAAAAAATAGTGGTGGTGGATTGATAGTTTGAGTATTTTAATGACTGGTTAATGTAGTAGGAAACTTTTTAGTGTTGTCGCTGATCTGCAATCAAGATGGAGTTTGTCTGTCACTTCGCGTGCTGCGGACTACTGCCTGCCAGTCCTAGGCGAACCTTTTTAGTAGTTTGTTTAGTGAGTTACATAGCTTTCCAAGTAGACGGTCCGCAAATCAAGCAATACTAATATCGTAGTAGACCACATGATATAGGTCAATATATCCTGTGGAATACTTGTCTATTTGCTATTTCGCCAAAATATTTTGTTATTGTTCTTTTGAAATGTTTGATTTGGTTGACAACAATCATCCATGTTTTCGGGTCTTTCTTTCTTTCATGTTGTACATCAGCTCCCCCAGGGGCAAGAGGACATTGGAGGAGGCTGCTGCTGCTGAACAGGGCTAGGATCGGTCAGGCGAGGGCTCCTTTGCTGGCAAGTTTTAATTTTAATATAGAGTACCTATTTTTTCCTAGCGTTCCTCATTCGATTTTTTCTAAATCGTCTTTGATCTTCTTGTAGACTGTATCTAAATTCTTATCCTGCCTCGACTATGACTACCTGTGGTATTACTAGATTATTCTTATTAGTCTGTCTGTGTAGCTAACTAAGATTGCACATTTGGCAAAAGGTGTTAAACTAAACTCCTATTCTAGTCAGCAATAGCTCTATGCACTGAGTGCAGTCCTCTAGGATTGTCCATAATGTCTTTTCAAGTCTTCTAAATGTTTATGCTTTGACAATTACCAACAATAAAAAGGTGAATGACCACCAAGAAAGAATAAGATACTACTTTACTTTTGGTTTGGATAGGAGGACAATCCATACTACTACTGTTGCAGGGACAAATCTGCACAAACAGAACTATGGACACTAAATAGTGCATTGTTTATCAATTATAATAGGCGCAGGTAGACTTTCCACATACCTCAGTGATATCAGACTTTGAAGAACCCCCAATCTCCTTACTGACTAGATAGTGTGGCAGTCATTTAGCTCCCGAATTCATCGATGATTGATCCCCAATGATGATTATCCAACGCAGGACAAGAGTACAGAGTCAGAGTCCAGAAGTGTCAGAGGCATGGACTCATGCTTGCAAATTGCAAAACCTTTTGCTCATTCACTCTTGACCAAAAACCACAGAGTCTATTTAAGTTTTAAAGCTTTATTAAAATTAAAAATATTTATTAAAATCAAGCTTGTCATAAAACATAAACGGTTGATTAAAAATGGAAAAGTGCTTATAGTGATTTATTTCACACATTTATTGTGGGCGAGCCGAGCCCTCACCTGGTTTGACCTTTAATTTTTCTTTTTGGTGCTGAATCGTTGGTCCCTCTGTCCTAGTGATGATGATTTGTTCTTAGAAGTGAAGCTTCTGTCTGTTATGAGAAAAATGGTGTGTGTTAAAAAGCAAGCATTCATCAGTTGTGCCAAAAAGTGTAGCAAGACAACACCCTTCCCTGGAAAAAGGGACAATTTTACTTTAGAGAAGACAGTCACAAATTATTAGATTAGTTTCTGTATTCACATTTCTTCATTCCTAGACAAAATACTAGTGAGTGGTGTATGTCTATGACATCTAACATTCTTAAATGTACTTTGTAGGTGGAACATCTGATGCTGGGCCCAGCGCGGAGGTGGGGGACGAAAGTTCTGGGGAGTTTGGTCTGGCAAGTGCCGGACCACACTGCTGTGCGGGTTGCCACGGTAGTGGCGGGCAGTGGTAAGCTCTTATATTCCTTACTTATTGAGATTGCAGAGTGCATAGTGTGCTCCCCCTGAGAAAACGTAAGGTTTGTCCAGATGAGAGACATGAAGAAGAATGATTGACATATAGTTTGAATGGATGGATGCCTGGATCATGGTACTATCTGACTCTTAGATAGCATATGTGTATCTAGAGAGAGTAGACGGTCACTGGATGAACTAAGTGTTACTTTGAAGAGCATGTAACACCGCACCCGCACGTCCGTCCCAGTGTAGGAAAGGCAAGGAAAAGAAGTTGTAATTTTGTCTGAATACTACCATGAATAGTAGCAGTAGTTTGTATTGCAAGCACAGCATATATACGGCTATTACGATGGCCACTCACTACCTCTGTTAATAAGTTTAGTAGAACTCGGTCATTCATGTGTGGATGTTTCACTGTTTACTCAATAAAAAGCAAAGCACCTAAAGTCATCCCATATGAAAGCAAATACATACCATGTGCAGTGATAGATAATCAGATTATTTATCTTCCTCATTTTCCTTTTCTAGTATTCATTGGCACTGTAGGGTGAAAGTTACATTAAGTAAGCAGTAGCCCTTGTAACACAGTATTCTCAGTGCCACCCATAATAAAAAAGTAAGAGCATCACCACCTGCATGTACTGGACTGGTACAGTAACGCAAGTCTGTCTCACTCATCATGGCGGGCGTCTGTTTTTCTCGGGTGCAAGTTGACTGCGCTGGCTTTATGCCGGCTTGCAAAAGTTAACGTACCAATTTTGCTAAACAAGAGAGAAGAAGAAGAATAAGACTGGTGTACTGTCATAGTCGACTCTAATGGAGTGAGTCCATAGTGCTCGTAGAATTGATTCCTTAAACTCCCACTAATGTTAGAGCAAGGATGAAGAAGTGGAAGGTTAGATAGATACTGGCCACAATAGTTATGTACTGCGCTTGCAAGTTGCTAGTTCTACTGTGACACAACTTTCTGCTCAATCATTTTGTGCTAATCTTAAAGAGCATTGGTTACAGACTATGTCTTTCTTTCTTCATATAGATGCTCCTTCCAAACCAACACGGAAGGAGCTGGCTAAAAGGGCCCGGCAACGGAGGCTGGAGGCCACTGTCGCCGAATATCGGCGGCTGGTGGCCCAGGAGGAGGAGGACATGCAGAGTACGTCAACAACATCCACGGCGACACCTGCATCCTCCTCCGCGCTCCCTGGGTCAGCCAGTCAGCGCAGCAGGTCTCCAGGGGTACGGAGCCGGGGTACCGCAGCCACCCGCCACCGCCGAGCAGCAAAGAAATCAGCTGTCCCCCACAGCAGTTGCAAAAAAAGGATGCACCGCCTTTCCCTCAGGGTGTCCTACCTCGAGCAGGAGCTCCTCAACACCAAAACTCTGCTCGAGACCCTCCGCAAGGAGCATGCTGACCTAGCCCGAAAAGTCAACAGCAGCCAGCAGCCAGCAGTAGGAGGAGACTGTCCCTTGCCCCTTTTTTAAAGACTTCTGGGGTGTGGGAATTGGGAGTTGGGTTTTCTACTTTTTTGGACTTAGTTTTCACAGACATTCGTTGGGGTTCGGGAGGGGGGTGGGTTGGGTCTTGCGGGAGATTATTTATGTTAGGGATATATAAATATACTTTAAACTTTATCTTAGCATACATGTTTTTTACTGCTTTTGAGGCTGGTGGGTGGGGTTTAACAGTAAGTTTGTTTTCCTGAAACTTAAGTGACATCTTGAATCAAGTTGTGTAAGTACTAGTAAGTAATTGCCCAAATGCTTTCAAAACTAAGTGCCTGTCACAGAGTAAGTGAATTCAATAGTCCTAGGATCGTCAGTCTCTCATCTCTCCTAATACTCCATTATACTACCTCCCCCCAAACGCTTATCTTACCTGTAATTTGTGTTTGGAAATAGGGTTAGGCACAGGGCTGGCTGCACGTGAAATGGCGATTAAGGTTGGCAATCCTGGACGGATGAAATGTCATCATTGCGGTGGTACTTGTGGTGTTACACAGTGGCAGTTGCAGCATCTGAAAAAAAAGAACATGAAACCTTGTTTGTCCTTACCGTAGCATTAGAATGGTACGATAGAGAATATTGCAGGTGACAGTACACTAGAACAGTGCCACAATGTAGCCTAACAAATTGTAAAGTATTGAAAGTATAACTAGTACTTGCGTTGAATTTCTTTGACATTGGCTACTACTACAAGAAATAGTACTGAAGGTGAAGGACACAGCAGCGTAATAATTTGCCAAGTCAAGGAGGAGGATGTTCTTGATGACCAATCAAGTTGATGGCGCACATGAAAATCTCAATCTGCTTTCATTTGCCAATAGTGACTCAGTGTCAAGCTGAGTAAGAATATATCCTCGGAGTCCTTCACCAGCCTGTTGCTATGACCTTATCCTCCCCAGCAAGTGTGTGGAATTATTGCTGTCATTTAGTCACACATCAATCAAAACCACACAGCCCAGGGGAAGAGGGTTAGGGTTTGGAAAATGGATGGGAATGGGGGTTTTTGGGAACGTTTTGTTGAGAGAAGAAAAAAAAAGCACAGCATGGACAAACAATAATTGAAGATAAACAAATCTTTGGGTACAAAGCTAACCATAAATCTTGTAAGTGACATAAAGGAAGTGCATGCACTACTGCATGCATGGTTACTGAAAAGTAAGTAGTACTTTCGACAACCGTGAATAAAAGAATGCGACAGTACAGGGCTGCAGTAATAATTATGCGTTTTCACTTGCCTATCTCTGCACTCAGAGAAACACTTCTTACATTAAATTAGGGTTACAAAATAGCAGAAGTAAAACCTATAGAATGGCTGTAGGGATGAATTTAGAAGCAGAGATCAAAGAAATCAGAGTCACAGTCATAGAAGTTCACAGCAATAACATTACTTAAAAGATAATTAGAAAAGAACGGATACTGTATCTGTATGTTGTTGTAGTTGTCCTGTTGAATTTGGTAAGTTGCATGCATCAAACCATTCCTCTTATTAGTGGGACTCCTCCATTCCAGCTGACGCTCCGTCCATCAATGTTGGTGACCAGAAGACACCCTGTCCACTGCCTGCCTGGCGGATGCTGAATTGCGGCTCGCTAATGTGAAGCCTGACTTCATCCTTTTTTTCCCATTGCACAGACTGAAACCCGGCCTGTAATTATTGATGGAAAAACAGGAAGTGATATTAGAACACCACTGACAAATAAATATAAGGTATGTACCCTGTGTAGTGCAAAAAGTCACACTTTGAGTTTCCTAATAGACAGTACAATATTTTTGAGTGTGTACTCTGTCTGAGTCTGCTTTTGAAGGATAAATAAGTATGGGTGAATTAATTTAGCGGATCTTTCCCCTCAAGCTAGGTGTACTGTAAACTGTGTTTTAGAACAAAATTAGACCTTCCCAGCAGTGCCCCCAGACCCTTACTAAACCCAGTCGCAAAAATGTAGAAGACCCCCAATCAGATTCCCAAAAACGAGGCTTAGTAGAAAATGGTGACAAAACGTATTTTGAAAGTAAAGTAGGCCCAAATCCCCCCTTACCCACCGTGGATTGTATTCAAACCACTTGCAAGCAAGCAAAAGTATCTATACCCAGCATCGCTCCAAGACTTGCAACCCCCCCACAAACAGCCCCCCGCCCAAACACATGCAATACAATACTGCTAACCAATGTTCCCTCTAAGTTTTTTCCTCTGTGTGCGGCAGTGTAAGGTCTATGTGCGCTGCGACCAAGGCTGTGTGCGCCAGTAACCAGGCGCGCGTGTGGGTGCAGCGCCAAATATCACTCCAAACTTTTGCTTAAAAAAGTGAAAAGAGTGTGCATTTCCTCATACAGATCCACGTGAACAGTGTTGAGACATATTTGAAACCGTCCCACACAGCAATTTGAAACCTTAGCTGCTATGTTGCTGCATTTCTTTTCTTAATTGAGCTGGGTTTCGAGGTGATTGTGTGCATTTGTTCAAGTTTTCATGTTGATTTCAGCACATGATGGGCGCTGCGATTAACATGAAAACTTTAACAAATGCTCTCTTTGAGCCGGAAAAATAAAATTATAATAACATTATTATAATTTTACTTTTCGCAGTTTCAGGGCTGGGTTAGGGTAGGGCCGCATCAGGATTTTGACTAACACATTTTAATGCTATTGTCCGCATCCCTGCATTAAAATGCATTAGTCACATATTCTAGCGCCCCTCTGACAATACTGCAATTGAGGCACACTGCCAATGAGGCTGCCCAGCATGCTAAAATTGTCTAACATATTAGAGCATGCAACTGTGCCATCACATTTGAAATGCTATGCGTCAGAGAGATAATATTCATGAACAGCGCTGAGCAGGCAGGCCAGAATTTAACAGATCAATTACGTGCCCCAACCAGCCTTCCTGTGAGTCTACTCTGGGGTTACCAGCCATCATGAGGGCGATTCATAGAGCGGGTCTTGCCTGCTGTTTTTCCACAACCACACCAGCCTTTTGTTGACCAGAAGCACACACATGCTTCAAAGATACAGTGGCGGGTGGTAGCTTTGTTTTTCCTTTTTCGCACCCCTCAGCTGAAAAGTCACATTACCTGAGCCTCTTGCGCAGGATGTTATAGTTTTACAGCCTGCTGGGCCCATTCCTTCCTAAACCCCTGCATCAGCCTGGACAGAGATTGTTGACAAAACAGTCAGCTTCTCAGCCCCTGGCGTGCCTTCTGAACATGTGTACTTTCCTGAACCGGAGGCACAGTATTGGTCTTGTCACTTGTTCCCGGGACTTGATTGTCGACAGAGTGGCACACAAGTGTTTAAGTGCGACCGGCAGAGTTAGGAGCTGGCAAAAGCACTCACTGATATCTGAATAATTCATGTAAAAGCGTCAAGGGAACCATGTTGTTCCTGCTTACATTTCACATGCTTTACTTAAACTTGCATTCCCTATGAGTGTTTGCTTTTTCCATGATTTTGTAACTTTTTTTTAGGCAGCATATTACTCTTGTCTAATGCGTAATTTGAACTGCGCCGCATCCAGGAGTTTATAGTGGGCCACAATTGGGTTGTAGCTGAAGGCAGTGCAAGTTTCTGTCAATGGGGCAGTATGGTGTTCAGTGGAGAGGATGTGGCACTATGGTCAGAGCTGCTGAGTTTGGAACTGGGGAAACAGGTTCAGCCTTCATGACCAATCCCCCAGACCACTCTTATGGTTGCAACTAAAAGATCAGTTTGAGGGTCACAGTCCCAGAAAGAAAGCGGGCTCACTGGGCCACTGGATCCAAGTTAGCCTGACTGATGAGGGGTAATACCCTGAAACCAGGCCCAGGACGCTTGTTTCTGGTCCAATGAGGACCTGGCTTAGGAGTTCAGGCTAGACTGTTCCCACAAGGGGCAAGGTCAAGATTTATTTGCATATGGCTGGGTCTAAGATGGGTGGCATGGTGAGCAAAAGAATGGTGGATTTAACCCAGATCTTTTGACTCAGGGTGAATGTTTGATTTGTTCTGCATTCCTTTCATCATTTTTGTGTCTTTTGTATGGTAAAGTCAGGCTACTGATGAGTAGTCTAAGTCTATAAAGGGTGCCCATCTACAAAAGCAACCATTAGTCCTTCATCAGAAGATATCAATGCACCAATGACTAGGTCATGATGAAGAGGAAGTTATTGAAGAAGCTTGCTAATTGTATGAGGCGACTGCCATTTTATTTTTTAAAGTAATACCTACCATGATGTTCAATAGTTGGTGACATTTGCTATGCACGCTGTAATTGCGGTGACAGGAAGGGGGACACATTACTTCTGAGCTGGCACGAAGTGATGCCTACTCAAAATGGCTGACCAGTTTTAAGTAGAGGCAGGTATACACTTCAGTGGAGTAAGACCTGTGAACAGCTGTTACTCTAGATGCAAAATGGTGGGTGAATGCGGAGGCAAAAATTAGAAATACCTGTTGCTTATAGTTAATGATAGGTCACTTAGTTTACACCCATTTCAGTTTTACGCAAAAATTGTTTAAAAAAAAAAGCAGTACTGCTCATTCTTAAAGCGACTTTACCATTTCAAACTATGTCAGATATATTACATGTGTGTCATTGTTGAACATCTTTGAGAAATCTCTTTCTTTGACTGAAAAATATGTAACTGGACACTTCCTCAAAGTCATAATATTTTTTCCCAAAGTGTGTATGCGTGGCTTCATATAAAAATAAACTTGGAGGGTCCACAAATTAGTTTATTTAAGTACAACCCCTGTTGCATAAGGCAGACAATGTATAAAAAATATTGCAAACAGGGAACAAATAAGTCCCCTGTAAAAATCTAAACTCCTGCTAGAGCGATGGTATATAGTGCTACATTGCCACCTTTCAATGAAGTAGAAATGAAATCGCACACCCTAAGTGGGTCTTTTAAGAATGTTCAGCAAAGCATGCCCCCATATGCAAGGTCATGGTGGACACAGAGTCCGTTGAGGTGCTCTGGCCCTTATCTCTCCTGCACATGCTTATGTGATTTATTTGGGTTTAGGATGACCAAAGACTGGGCTACAGCAGGCCCTGTTAGACAGGCCATTGTCTTGCCTGCATATCCCACTTGTGCAGGACCAACCAACATATGCTTGTTTTTTTTTATTTCTAGTTGTAATTTGGGACGGTCATTACGGCCCACCAGTTTTCAATGTCACCAGCCACCCCTGAATGAATAACAATAACGCAGCATCCGCAGCTGCCTGGACCAAGGGCCCCATCCAGACACAGCTATTCCGCAGACAGCAGAGAAAACTAGCATTTTAACCCAGGTATTTTTCGGTTAGTGAGCTTGCTGCATTTCTTCTCATAATAGAGCGCAGCTGCAGGGTGATTGTACGCCTCTGTTAACGTTTTCATGTTAACGGCAGCACCCTTCATGGGTTGCAATTAACATGGAAACTTTAAAAAAGGCACACTATCACCCCGCAGCCCAGCTCTATTTAGAGAAGAAATGCAGGAAGCTTACAAACACAGCGTGTGCTTTTAAGTGATTATAAAAGCACACGCTGTGTTTGGTGCTGCATTTCCTTTGTTTTCTAGAGTGTAACTGCGGGCAGTTTTGTGCTTAATCGCGGTCCTGACGGGCTCTGCAATTAACACAATGAACCCCACAGCCGCACTCTGGAAAACAAAAGACATTTAGAAATAGAGAGCACTTGCTAAATGCAGAAGCGGCATGAATGGTCTCGGAGATGTGCGCGCCACAGACACAGCTGTGCGCGCTCCAGGGCACGGAGGTGCGCGGCCGCCCAGGCGCGCGGCTTCATGGGAACACTGCTGCTAACCCTAACGAGCCCTAAGTTAAGAATAGTGGCAAACGCTTTCTTTAACTAGGCCAAATCCCCCCTTTCTCACCATGGATTTTCTTCAAACCACTTGCAACCAAAATTAAACATTCCCACGAGTGCTCTAAGACCCCAGAACTCAGTTGCAAAAATCTAGAACACCCCGAAACACATGCAATCCTGCTGCTAGTGCTAACCCTAACGAGCCCTAAGTTAATGTGCCAAAACGCTTTTCAGCATGGATTTTCTCCAAACCACTTTGATCCGGTATTAGACATTCCCAGCAATGGCCCCAGACCCCTGCAGCCACCCGCAAAAAAGCAGAACGCCCCCAAACTGGCAAAAAGCACCACCCACAAACACCAGGAAGACCCCAAACAGGCCCCCCAAAACGCTAAATGAGCGAAATGTCAGAAAATGCAAAAACTTTTTCCTCACGGATTTTCTCCAAAACACTTTTTTTCCGGTATTAGACCTTCCCAGCAATGGCCCAAGAGCCGTCAACCCAGGCGAAAACAAAACTACAAAAATGGGGACTTTGACATTTTCAGGCAAATTTCCAAAATCACTCAGCGCGCGCTCTGCAGCTAGGCCCTAACTCCCCTTTGCCACCATGGATTTGCTTCAAACCTCTTGCAATCAAAAGTATCCATACCCAGCAGTGCTCCCAGACCCCAAAACCCACCCACAAACACCCGGAACCCCCCCAAACAGCACCTCAAAGACAAGCAAGTCAGCAAAAATGCAAAAAAAGTTCACCTCCGATTTGGTCCAAACCACTTTTATCCGGTATTAGACATTCCTAGCAATGGCCCCACACCCCTGCAGCCACCCGCAAAAAAGCAGAGCACCCCCAAACTGGCAAAAAGCAAAAATGGGCCTACTACCTGGAATTCTGTCCAAACGCGCTGTGCAGCTAGGCCCTAACTCCGCGTTTCCATCATGGATTTCCTGAAAAACAAATGCAATCAACATTAGACTGTGCCAGCAGTGCTCACAGACCCCAAAACCCCACCACAACAACCTAAAAGCCCGCCAAACAGCACCCCAAAGACAGGCAAGTGATCAAAAGCGCAAACATTTTTTAGACCTTCCCAGCAATGGCCCCAAACCCGTCAACTCACCCGTAAGCATGGGCGGAAAATCCGTTTCGCTCGCGGATTTTGCGGATTTTCGGTAAATTCGCAATCCGCAAGATTCGCGAATCTCCCGCAAAATCCGCAAATCCGCGAGCAGCGGATTTTATGGCTTGCTCGCACTGTTCGCGTGAGTTCGCGGCTTCCCAGTACAACTTCGCGCCCCGCAAATAAGCGCTAAATTGCAGAAATACGATCTTAGCAAAACTGAAACTACTTACCAGGTTCAAAAGTTCAGGCTCATCATTAGTAGCCATTTCCTGTAGTGCTTCCTGAGGGGCCCCTCCAGAGTTCAGTTGCCTACTTGCAACTATTATGTGACCCTGCTCTGAACCTCAGAATAGTTACACATGTGCCACAAAGGTCCTGATTTACAGCTAAGGGAGACAAGCAGGAGCCAGGCTGGAAGTTCAAATCCATTAATCAGCCCCTAATTCATTATTGTCAGTTGGGGCAGGGCAGGTGTTGTAACTAATTTTGCAACAATGAAAGCACTTAGCAAGTGCAAAAGATCACTAATCAGGAAGCACTAAGGAAGCAGGTGCCAGCTAAAAAAATATTCTGTGACACATTAATCAGCCCCAAATTAATTCAGGTCACTTGAGGCAGGGAAGGTGTGCTTTGCTTTGCCACAATAATGTACACTGACTGGACAACCAGAGGGTGCTGTGATGAAACAGAGGGTGGCATGGGTGGGCCAGAGGGTGGCATGAGTAGTCAGAGAGTGGCAGTGGTGACAGAGAGTGGCAGTGATGAAGAAGAGTGTCCCAAACAGGCTGGACACATAGAAACAACAAGTTCGCAAAACTTGCGACCCGACAGGTAAGTTCGCGTTTGCGAAATTGTACAAAACCCTCGCGAACTGGCAGAAACCCGCGCGAACACACAAAAAAAATCCGCAAATTCGCGAGAATTCGCGGATTTTGCGAATTGCGAGTTCGCAAATCCGCAAAATTCACGAACGCGAGATTCGCAAAATTCGCCCATGCTTACAAAGAAGTAGAACACCCCCACAAGTGCAGAGTCTTTCTTCATTGGGCGTAATCCAGCCATCTGCTTTGAGGGAAATAGGAGTCTGGAGGAGGAGGATAGAGGAGCATGTTCTTGTGAACTTGTGAACCTGAGGAATGCAGACTGCGGCACCTTCAAATCAATAAGCAAATAAGTGAAGACAGTTCTGCTGATGGGCTTGTTTTTGTGATTAGGTGATTAAAGTTTTTTTTATATAGATTTTGGAAAACAAAGAAAGACAGACACACAGGAATAAAAGTGAATAAGGACAAAAAAAAAGTTATTGATTCATTGATTCATTTTCAGGGCTCGGTGTCAGGGAAGAAGAGCTCGTCCTCATACTCTGCGAATGCAGGCGGGAGTAGGTCACCTAACAGAGAAGAACTTCCCTTATCTAAGTTGGTGTCCTCCTCGTCCTCGTCTTCTTCCTGCGTGTATTCTCGTATTTTGTAATCTGGTGGTATGAGGTGCTGATTCATCTTGATCATTGTTAACCTCTCTACATTTTTGGGCGAGAGGCGGGTCCTTTTGCAAGTTACAATGCCACCAGCAGCACTGAAAAAATGTTCAGAAGACACGCTTGTGAGTGGGCAAGACAAGTAATTTATAGCCAGGTTGGTGATCTCTGGCCACAATTCTCTTTTCCCATGCCAATACGCCAATGGGTCATCATGAACATAGACGTCTGTTGAGTCATTCAGATAGTCCTGCACCATCGACTCAAGGTTCTCCACGGTTCCTCCACTTTGCTTACTTTTTGCTGGGACCTTTTGAGAAGCAAACCCAAGCCGAGTTAGCCAATCCTCTTCTTCAGACAATGTTACTGTTGTGTCTGGTGCAGATGATCCGGTTGCTGGTGTCTTTAACGCCTGAGAGGGAAAATCACTCACTTCTGCCACAGCCACAGATGCAGAAGTGGATTCTTTTGACTCGGGATGGCCTGCTGATGCTGATGTACTGCCTTTTCCTTCAATTTCCTGCCGTTCTCTTTCAAACCTCATGGCTGACACAGCTAGCCAATGTTTGTACTTTGTAACTTCTGCGTCATCAAAAGGAAAGAATACTCTGCCTGCCAGTGCCTTTTTGTACTGTAGATCCAGAATAGTAGCACAAATGTAATGCTATTCTGTGTGGATGTTTTGAAGACGTTCATCGCAAAGTAGGCGCTCTAATAATTTCTCCGCCAAATCACAAGCTTCTTGCTTTTCTTCATCTTTTTGAAACGTAGAAGACACCGCCTTCAGTTGGTGCTCTAGCATGTGCAACAATGGGATAGCTTTTCCCAAATTACAGTCCTCCCTGCTGACTGCACGAGTGAAGACCTCAAAAGGACGAAGCATGTCTGTCAGGCTTTGAGCTAGCTTCCATTGCTCCGCAAGTATCCTCAGGTCCTTCATAGCTGCACCCTGTGTAAAGAAATACTGATCGACTACCGCACACTGCTCAAACAGACGCTCAAGCATGTAGAAGGTTGAGTTCCAGCGTGTTGCCACCTCCTGGATGAGTGCTTTCACTGGCAGTTTACGTTCATGTTGCACGCCCCTCAGATGCTTCCGGGCCTTAAAAGAATGGTTGAAATGTGTGCACATTCTTCGGCAGGTGGTCAGTAACTCGCACACTGGACTTTCTTCACTCAAGAATTTTTTAACAACCAGGTTTATACAGTGCGCCAAACACGGCACTATGAAATATTTACCAATATCCATGGCCTTAACTACATTGGCACCATTATCCGTGGAAACATAACCAATCTTGCGTTTTCTTGGGGACAGCCATTGAAAGACCTTTGTGTTAAACTCCTGCAAAATGTTTTCTCCTGTATGACTTTTCTCCATGCCAAACATGGCTAGTCTTGCATGTTTCAAAGCAGCTTTAAAAACGTTGTTCGGGTCAACACCTGCGTTTAGCTTTGCTCTAACCCCTGAAAAAGAGACCCAGTGTGCAGTGACGCACATGTAATCAACGGCTTGGCAACTGGTCCACATGTCTGTTGTCAGATGTATAGTGTGAACAGCACTCTTCTGCAAAGCTGCCCCAATCACCTCCAGCACATCTTCATGTAGTGCTGGGACCGCAACTCTGGCAAAATAGAACCAGCTAGGAACCTTCCATTTAGGGCAGACTGAAGGACTGGGTTTTGCTAAGACCCAGCGGTGCCAGGGACAACACCTGAAACCTTCGTGGGTTACCTGTTCCGGCGTACAAATGACAGAGACACGGGACACTTCCTTCGGCGTCAAAGATTCGAGGTTTATTTACTGCAGGGAACACAGAAGTCGCAAGAAGTACATAGCATGTAGGTTCAAGGAGACTGTTTTTCAAATTGTATCTGTGGATCGCTTCTTTTATACAGTTTTTCGTCATACAACAACATGGCAAACAAAAGGTTACAACCCGGTTCCCACAGTAAATTTCATAGGGGGTCGCTTTCATGTATTCAGGGTCCCGGAACATAATTACAGTAGCATTGCTGGTTCCCAACTGTAAAAGTACATCTTCTCACCATTAGTGCATTCCATTCCGGCAGTAAACGAATCAAGGAAGAGTCAGAAACAGGTGCAGAGGAAGACGAGGATAGCGAACAGATTGAAAAGAGTGTAAAGGGGTGCTATCAGAAACACGATTGCAGGGATCAAAGGAGACGTGCCTAATGAATGCACAACTGAGACAATAGACCGGCACGGCAAGATGAGCCTCGAGCGGGGCCATCTGCCTTGCAGTGTCATCCCCCTCGTCATAAAGACACCCTCAAAGAAACACGTGTCTTCCGCAAAAGCTTGGGGATCCCAGGGTCGCGAAGCGGACAGTGTCCGTTCGCTGGCTACTTGAGGGCAAGAGACAAAATGGATGCCATATCTAAAATGGAACCCGTGGGTTCAGATGAAAAAACCCACGTAACAGACGAACGATTTAGGTTAGCACAACTAAAACGCGTACACCCACTAAACTCGTCATTTGCGGTTCATAGATACCAGACTCGACCATATTCGGGCGAGTCGAAAACACCACTTACAATTGTCACGGAACCTCAGACGCTCCTTTTGCCCTCATATAGGCAAGCACTAGTCGGAATCAGAATCGATCTCGATATTCATCAGACCATCCAGATGTTGCTGCAACATTATTCTATCCATCAGTGCTTCCTTGGTAGCAGGTGGCCGTCTTATACACATCGTAGCACAGAGGCCACATAAGGCAGGACCACACTGCACACAAAGACAACACGTGAACAGAAATGCTACAACATCCCCAATGATCATCAGAATTTTCCAACCCCACGTCGACATCAGGCCCCAAAACCACCCTATTAGCGTCCAATCCCCTACGTCCTCGTGTATGGACTCGGAGATCTTATGCAACTTCGAGATGGCTTGATAGACAGTTGGAGTGTTGTCAGGAATGAAAATGCAGCAACTCGAATGGATCACCTTACATACTCCACCTCTATCTGCAAGGACAACGTCTAAAACCATACGATTTTGTAACGTCATAAGCCTGTCAGCCTGAAGCTCTGCTGTGATGTTACCAAGGGCGCTTGCAGTGATATTAGCGGTCGATTCCACCACTCGAGTCAACTGTCTCAGGTTCCTACTATTGATCATATGTCCCCAAAACGGCAAGAAACCCTTAAAGAAGTCTCCTGCTTCTTGACCGGCAGTGTCCTCTTCGCTAATCACGCCTCTCACAACTCTGGCCTTGTGATAATCCGACCCAACAGTAAAGGTCGGCGGCAACAGATTCGCAATATAACATGTGCCTGAGAAGTCACGAGGCAACCATGTATATGCGCGGTCGTAACAAACAAAGTAAGTACCCTTGGCAGTCAGAAGAACAGGGGAAGAGGCTGACGGCAAAACATACGTTTCGGTACAGGCACTCCTCCCAAGTTGAGCTCGCGGACTTCGGCCAAGACCTTTCAGACAGAAATTACAGAGATGGGGTACGATCCAGATCGGAGACGAGCTTTTAAGCTGCCTGTAGGAGAGTAGGGTCTGCAATCCTATGATCACCCAGATTTTTTGCTTTTGTTTCACTGGTTTACGACTTTCTCTGGCTGTGGGCCTGCCAATCAGACCCACAGCCTGGCTGTTCTCTCTCTAAATTACAACATGTACCCTAGGTGCATTACCAATTGGTACTGGGCCACCTTGTCAGACCCTGTAACTCAGGGCATAGGTGTACCCAGGGCCTACCAGGGGCTGAAGCATGTATTATGCCACCCCTGGCTGGCCTCCTAAATTTGACACAACTGGCTGCATGACAGCTGGGGCAAAGTCGTGTAATCACCCTTTGCTGTAGATATAGTATACCTATATCTAACCCTAAAAATGGACACACACTCCTATGGCAGGCCTTGACAATCCTGAAGGCAGAGTGCTTGGAATCGTGTGAGATGGTGCTCTGGCATGAGCTGAGCCTGTCTGCAGCTTGCGGAACCAAGTCCTAATAGCTGTTCCATGATAACGCATACCATATACTCTTAAGTGCATTATAATCCTCGCGGTTAAATGCTATCTTTGGTATTGCTTTATCAAAACATGTCGAGTAAGGTGTCATACGAATTGGAATACTAACCCCTCGCCAATTCTGGTGACGGGGTTAGCATTCCACCCTTCTAGAGGGACACAACATGTATGTAACTGTGAACCCCGGTTAAAGTTAAACGAAGCCTCAGCTCCACAAAATGGATGCTGCCACCACAGACACGAGTCTGACCCCCTGCAGCTGGGAGTCCTTCCAGCGAGGGGAGCCTGGACAAAGGGTTTCCTGTCGAGGGCGGTGCTAGCACCGTCCCAGACTATGTTTTGTGTATCCTGGGTAGGTAGGGCTTTACAGGAAGGTGACTGCTGAGTGGCACCCCGGTGCTCACTACGCATAGGCCGGTCAGAACCAGTTCCAGGGGCACACCAGCCCCTGGCCTGGGGAAAGTCCGGCATGGGAGAGGGGTGTAACCAACCCCCTCCTAGTCCCACCCATAGGCAGGACCTAGTCACCGGGTCAGCCCCTTTTCTTAGTATAAATTAGATCATCTTTGGAATCAAGACACGACTTTCTGCGAAAGGACATCAAGATTTCTTCTTCAAGATTCTTCCTTGTGGCTAAGGAGTAGTCACCCTGCATCCGCAGGCACCATCAAGAACACTGCGGTCTGCTGCAAGTCCTTCCTCAGGAATCCGATGACCCAGCACGACGAGACCCGGCTTCCCTGGCACCTCTGACCTCTACTCACCTCTACAGCCAAGCTGAGAACCGTGAGTGCGACGAGACCTCGAGGGACCGACGATCGCCAAGACTGCACGACTTCTTCACAACAAGCCAGCCGAGTGTCCCTCTGGTGAGTGCTTTGGAGTCCGAGAAGCCCCGACCCTGAGCAGCTCCAGCACCGAAGATCAGCCCTCCAGCATCTCCACGATCTGCGTGGGGCCCTTCTGCTTTTTGCTGCTCACCGCGTTGTTTGGCTACTAGCCCGCTGGCTTGTGGCCTTCTGAACGACGCCCGACGACATCACTGCTGCTGGTCTGGTTGCTCCAGACTGGCCCTTGCTTCCTCCTTCAAGAGAAGCACCCCGGACCCTCCTGGTCCACTCCAGACGCCATTTTGAGTCCACCGCGTGGGCTTGAATTTGCCAAGGCTTTGTTGCCCAATCCTGGGTCCAGCGACGCCGACAGCTTCATCCATCGTGGGACCGCTCGCTCCTCCATCCTGGTCACCGACAACGCCTCCTGGTCCGTGAGATCTGCAGAGCACAGCGTCACCCACTCACCTAGTCGAGGTGACTACCATCCGGTGCCCTCCTGGTGCCACCTGACTACTGGCTAGTAGTCACGAACTTGGTCCCCTCTGCTTTCAGGTGTCATCTCTCTTCAAGATCCAGGCTTGGATCACTTCGAACTCTCTTCACTGGTCGCCTGCCAGCATCTTTCTTCCAGGCTCCTGGTCCGTCTACGAGGATTCCCGACGTCTTTTGAGACATATGCAGCTGCAGCCCCTGGGCTAGGTAACTTCGGCATTTCGGTGCCCCAGCATAGCCTCACTATCCAAGGGTCAGAATCCACTTTCGTTTTCCTCCTACCAGGTCGGGTTCGTCCGAGAACACTAACTTTGTGTAATCTAGCTACCATAGACTTTGTCCCGCATCACGCGTGAGAGTGCACACTCTGCACCCGAGTCCCCTGGGTCTCCTAGAAGTAATCTAACGATTCTATAGTCAAGTCCTAGCGATTCCAAAGCCTATTAGTACTGTACTTACCTGCTAGTAATTTCGCATTCCACTTTCAGAGTATATGGTTTTCCGTGCCCCTCGGGCATTTGTATATACTGTGCTAACTTAAGTATTTTCGTAAGAGTTTTGTGTTGTGCTTAGTACCCTGTCCTCATAAAGAGTACAGGGCTGTTGTGATTTTAATAAATACACTGTTTATTTTCATAACACTTGTGTGGTGTCCTTTCACTTGGTGTTCAAGGGGTATATGTGTGGTATAACAGCTGGCTTAACACGCCCTCTCGAGTCTTTAGCATTAGACTGCTCGTATCCACGCTACTAGGATAGCTGGTCTATAAGGTTGACTTACAACCAATCATCAATAAGGGTTGCTGGACTGATACATAGTGTTCACTAGAATAGTGAGCACTGCATATCAGGCCACCTTCTCACACTGCCGATCACCCACTGACACTCAGCCTCACTCAGATCTCTGTATGCTCGCACCTCTTCCTCTGGGATATGCGATGCGTCAAAGATATCCCTATCTAAATCGGCAATCGCTCTTGCCAAAGGCTTGTGGTACGGGCCAGGACCATGATCTGCAGTGCGTGGCTCTCGATGGGGGTAGGAATCTAGTGCGCTACGAAACATAGTTTGGAATGCTCGAGCTGAACCCTGGGAACTGTAAGGAAGGACCAAGTATGGGATTCCCCTATCCGTGGTATGTGGCATTAACCCACACACCCAACAGTTGGTAGTGTTCATCACCAACTGATGTTGATGAAGGAGCTGAACGAAGGAATTGTTCATGAATTCCGCACGTCTAACCTGCTCGTGTTGGGGTAAGATGTGAAAGGAATGAGGAGAAACAGTGGAAGTAGGTTTGGGTTCAGAGGAAAGGGTAGGTGAAGCAAAAGGCAAGAATGATTGTATCGCATAGTACACTCCACCCACCAGTAACAAAGAAACAGTTAAGAACAGTAGGAACAACTGAAACATAAAACATTTGGTACGTACAACCCAATTCGAATCTTTGCGCTTGAGTCTTCTCCACTTCCGACAACCTTGAGAAAGTCATCCTCTAAAACCGTCCGCAGCGTTCTTGACGCACTTCGTTCTGTGTAGCAGTGGTCAATCCCCAGGAGTTCCTTGGAATCAACGGCCTCCGACCTAGTGTCAGGACCTACTAAACAGAAGGAAGTACCCGCACTGCCCTACGGTCAACCCGGATGTAAGGTTCTTTTGATCAAACAATATATACAACATCTCCTAGCTGTGGAAAAACACACATGTGTGGAAAAGAACTCAGAATTTGATGAGAACCACAGTTGTTCAAAAAATGTTCAGAGTGATAATGGGGGGTAACGTGAATTTCAAAAAAGGAGAAAACAAAAATAATTTTTATTTGTCTCTAGTATTGGAACGAAGAAAATATCTGCTTCTTCCAGGACGAGTCTGCTCTTCAAACAATGGGTCGGATTGTGGAACAGAGTCCTGTCGGTCAAACGTTAATTCAGATCTTGAATTCTCCAATAGCAAAGGTTCAACAAAGTTATCTGGCTGCACTGAAGTATCTCCAATAGGCTGAGCGTCACTGAACGGCACAAAATTCGGCAAAGCTTCTGTTTCTGTTGCAGCGATGCCAGTCCTCACCCACGAGTCCGCTGGTAAAGGTATTGGCACCTTTTTGGTGTGGGTGGCGTGCACCCAATGCTTACGGCCCTCCAAACGAACAGCGGTCCTCGTGGCGAGTAGGACTTGGAAGGGTCCAATAAACCTCGGCTCAAGGTTTCGCTTCCGGCCAAAGTTTCTAGTAACCACCCAGTCTCCGGGTTGGAGCTGGTGGCCTGGACCCTCCGTCTGCGCCGGCAGTGCTTCAAAGACCTGTTGATGAATTAACCTCAGTTTAGCAGTCAGATCATGAAGATAATCAATTAGCATTGGATATTCAAGATTTGTGAATGCACTGGGTCTAGGAACCCCCCAAATATTAGCAGGACGGCCGAACACAATCTCATAAGGGCTAAGCCCTACTCGAGAGTGTACAGTCGCCCTAGTTGACAGAAGAGCCAGGGGCAAAGCGTCGGGCCACGAGAGACCAGTCGTAGCCTGAATCTTTGCGAGTTTTAGTTTCAGAGTACCATTGTACCCCTCAACCAAACCTGGTGACTGGAGATGATTGGCGCTGTGGAATTTTTGTGGAATTCCAAGGCCCTTACACACACTCTTCATCACACTCCCCGCAAACTCACTTCCGTTATCGGACCATACAATCCGCGGCATTCCATACCGAGGGAAATATTCCTTCAGTAGGACTTTTGCTGTGGACAGGGCAGTATTATCTTTGAGAGGATAAGCTTCGATCCATCGGGAGAATGCGCAAACCACAACTAAAACGTATTTCAGGTTATTACATCGCTCCATATGGATGAAATCCAGTTGTAACACCTCAAAGGGACATGTAGGAGGAGCGAAATGGCCAGGGGGTGTAGGAGTACCCTTGCCAGGATTGTACATCATACACACCATGCAATTCTTGACCAATCTCTCAGCACATTTAGTAATACCATCATTCTTCCATACAGGGGACAACAACTTACAGATACCCTTCGCACTAATATGTGACAGACCGTGTGCCATGGTCACAACAGCTAGCACATATGCATCCGGCAACATCCATCTTTGATTCTCTGACAAATCAATCCAACATCCATTCGCATCCAACTTTCCTGTGCTTTCCTTCCACTTGGTCTTTTCAGTTTCGGTGGCCTCATTCTGAATCGCTTTTACACTTTCGACAGTATCCTCACACATACCAGTTTCTGCAGGCCACCTTACCGAACTCATCACATACATCCTAGTTGCAAGGTTTCTAGCAGTCTCTTTAGCAATCTCATCTGCAAACGCATTACCACGACCAACATCATCCGTCACCTTACGGTGCGCACTGCATTTAATAATCGCCACCTGCTTAGGCAATGTGAGTGCGTCCAAAAGATCATTCACAAGCTGTCCGTGCTGGATCTTTGTACCATGCGATGTCATAAAACCTCTCTCTCGCCACAATCGTCCAAAGCTATGAGCAACACCAAAAGCATACTGGCTGTCGGTAAACACATTCACCCGCTTTCCTTTCGACAAAACACACGCTCTTGTCAAGGCAATTAATTCCGCCGCCTGTGCAGAATTCTGATTCAATCTCGCCGTTTCCACAACCGTGCTTAACGTTACCACAGCATACGCAGTCGTCACATCACCATTCGGCAACTTAAAACACGAACCGTCCACATACAAAGTACCATCGGGGTCTTCCAATGGAGTGTTTTTTAGGTCAACACGACCCTTCGTTTCTTCCTCAGTTCGCAGATAACAATCATGTGGTAATATCTCGTCTGATTCCATATTAGTTGGCAACAACGTCGCCGGATTTAGAACATTGCAGCGCTTTATTTGAACGTGACTTGCCAAAAGCGTCAACTCATAACCGGACAACCTTGCGCTTGTCAAGTGTTGGGTTTTCGTACGATTCAAGAGAGTGTCAACTGCATGCGGAACCATCACTGTAAGCATATTATCCATGACCAATCCTGCAGATTGTCGGATGGACACCGCAGCTGCCGCTGTTGCTCTTAGACAACTCGGCAATGCTCTAGCTACTGGGTCCAAGGTCGAGGAAAAATATGCACATGGACGCTGCTTACCACCAAATTGCTGCGTCAAAACACTCAACGCACAAACTTCCCTCTCGTGAACGTATAGTGTGAACGGCTTACTGTAGTCAGGAGTACCTAACACAGGGGCCGAACACAACGCATCACGCAGTTGAGAAAAACTTTTCTGACATTCTTCTGTCCATGGCAAAGGAGTTGGAACATCCTTGCACGTGAGGGCTAACAATGGTTTCGCTAGCAATGAAAAATTTGGAATCCATTGCCTGCAGTATGACGTGATACCTAGAAAGGCACGCACATCTCTCTGAGTTGTTGGCACAGTCATTCGAGCAATCGCTGCAATTCTCTCTGGGTTCAACCTTCTTCCCTCCTTTGACAATAAGTGACCTAGATAGGTTACTTCTTGGCAACAATATTGCAGTTTAGAAGGTGACACCTTGTGATGTAAGTCACAGAGATGTTGTAACAGAGACACCGTGGCAGTTTTGCAAATCTCCCGTGTGTCCGCCGCCACCAATAAGTCATCGACATATTGGATCAAGGCCGCACCAGCCGGTAACACAAACGCGCCAAGTTGACTCTTCAGGGCTTGGCTGTATATTGATGGACTCTCACAATAGCCCTGAGGAGCGCGTTTAAACCTAAAGCTGCGACCACCTAACGAGAAACCGAATAGGTCCCTGCTTTCCTCAGCAATCAGAATACTAAAGAAAGCATTCTTCAAGTCGATCACTAAGAACCAAGAAGCAGATGCTGGAATCAGAGTCAGTAAAGCCGTAATGTCAGGCACCACAGGGAACTGAGGAACCACAATTTTATTCACCTCCCGTAAATCAATGACAAAACGATAAACAGGAGGCTTAGATGGATCAGTGCGTTTCAGAATAGGTAACACAGGACTATTACACACATTTCCCTGAGTCTCCTCGATAACATCTTTCTCGATCAAATCATAGATGATCGCTAGCAATGCTCGCTCACCATCAAGGGAGATACGATACTGGGGAATACGTGGTAATCGCACATTCGATTTTAATTGGACAACATAGGGGGAGGTGTCAAGCAGGCCCACGTCATTGGGACCCGTTGCCCACAAAGATGCAGGAAGAGAACTCAATTCCGGTGGGAGCTTATCAATGGACAAGTACATAGGAGAGATTACTCTCTCACCCAATGTAAGTTTTACTCCCGCGGGAGAACAATACAAAGTCGCATACAGACGTTTCAGCAGATCCAGTCCCAAAAGATTTTCACCACACCCAGTAGTCAAAATCAAAGGAGCTTTCAGCTCACGAGGCCCAATTGTAAGGGGCAAAGGACTAGAGACCGGATTGCTAACAGGGGCGCCGGAGAATCCAACGGAAACATTGGTTAAGCCAGACAAAGGTGCGCCAGGGAGTTTCGAATGCATGATGGAACTTTTTGCTGCACCAGTGTCCAACAGAAAAGGCTCAACTACGCCCGATGTGGCAACTGTGACGTAAGGCCCTCTCTGATCAACCGGAACTGATACTACTCCTCTCCTTGTCTATGGCTGCCCTAGTAATTACCATCATCAGTACCCTGGTTGACATAATAATCATCCACATTGTACTGTGCGGATCTACCTAACGATGATCCACGCTGATCAAAACAATTATTGGAATCAGAGGAATTATTAGAACGCTCATTTTGATTCTGAGTAACACCACGACCTCTACCTCGTGAAGCCTGTTGAGGACCACTACGACCTCCTCTAGATGAATTGCCATTATTCCGATCACGCAGAACCGGACAATCAAATTTCAAATGGCCCTCACCTCGACAATAGGCACATTGATTGTACCCAAGCATAGATCTCTGCGAAGAGGAATCATTCCGCGACTGCAACCTAGCGGGCTGCGATTGCGACCTATTCCGCTGTTGAGAATCATTTTGATTCGAGCGCGGAGGATACGCTTGTTGTAACAAAACTTTCATTTTCAACTCTTTCGTCTTTTTGTCTGCACGATCATTTTCCTCTTTCTCTCTATTTTCATAATAATGAGCCGTAGCCAATATCTGAGCAGAAGCAGAAACAGCCCACGCACTTTCTGAATTTCTTAATTTATTGCTAAGTTCAGGCAACAAGTTTGATACAAATTTATCCACAAACAATCTCTGACCTCCCTCAGTGCCCATATCTTGACCACTATGATCGATGAATGCCTCCTCAAATCTCGTAAAGAAATCGGAGACACTCTCGTCCTTCTTTTGCTTACAGGCAGACAGTTTATCCCAGTTAACTTTCATTGCTGGCATAAGTGTCTTCATAAGGGTAATTATTCTTTGGGGAAGATCAGTAATGAGCTGTTCAGGTTTAGCCCCACCAACTTGTCGTACATCCACCGCCGTAAGCGCAGCCCAATCACCACCTAATTCAGCTGCATGATCTGCGTGACGTATTTTCGCCCATACCGGTTGCGGTACGACATTGCCGAACAACATGTCGATGTCGGCAAGGTTCATGATCGTAGCATCCACTAGTTGGGACAATTCCTTATAGTACCCTGCAGGATTTTTGCGAGGGTCAGGCAAAGTTTGCTTAACCTGCAAAACTTCCGATCGTTTCCATGGAAGGTGTATCCACACTCTCTGGAAGTGTGGTAGAATAGCAGGATTAACAGTCGCATCACCTGGCATCCATACTGGGGGAACTTTGCGCATGGGATACTGACCAGGCGTCGCCATCCATTCCTCATGTTCGTCTTTAAACAATGCACAAGGCATCAAAGCGGGACGAAAAGATAGTAGATGCTCGACAGCGCGTCGAACATTGCTACCCACAATCATACCACTCGAAAACTGAAGCTGAAGTTCAGTTAAAGCGGCCAGTACATCATCTGGCGCGTCAACTGATATCTCATCGCGTAAGAGTTTGCACATTTCTTCGAACATGAATCTTTGTGTTGGCTCATTGAATTGATAGAAAGTGTCAACAACTATACGTGGAGGATTCTTAAGGGGATATCTAATCCAATTTTTCGCCATATTAAATAGCGTATCACGTTCCCTACCACCAGGAAGCTGACTTCGTCTTTGGGGAGCATCAGAATCAGCAGACCCAAGAATCGGTCCAGGAGGAGAATAAAAGTTGGCAACAATATTAGGAATACGTCGCCGAACAGACGGTGAAGAGGAGAGAAGTAAAGGGGTAACAATAGGAAGACCAAATACAGGAGGAGCAAGAGCAGTAGGAGTAGCCACATGAGTGAAAGTAGCGGGAAGGGTAGCTTGAGAAGGTATAGACGGTGGAGCAGTAGGGACAGTAGCAGGTAGAGGAATAGGGACAGAGGGGTTCGCAAGAACAGGACCAGCGGCAGGCTGATTAACAGCTGCTGGAACAGCAGGTTGAGGAACAGGGGGAACCACAGGAGCTGTGGTATCTTGCGCATATGGAGGTGGTGACTTCAGTAGATAGGATAACAAAGGATCCTCTACTGCTTCCTCTCCCTTCTTATCAGTACCCGTCGATAAAACAGGATAACATTTATCCATTGTCATACGTTGCAATCTATCAAAAACATCCTTTTCCTTCTCTTCTTTGTCTCGCTGAAACTGCTCTGCATTTCTCATTGTTGTAACAATACCTTCTCTCTTATTACGTTTAAGCTGTTTGATTTCTTTTTGCTTGGCTTCTTTACGCCATAACCGAAAGGAATCAAACATGGCCGGCCTTGCTTTTCTTTGGAACAATTTAGCTTCGAGATTATCTAAAATTGGGGTCTCAAAACTACCATGAGGTGGCCAACTAAGGACACCGTCATCTTTAGTATAACGGACCCAGCAATCATTGAACGTGATAGGACCCACACCATGTCGACTATATAATTCATATATTGGAGTTCCAACCGGAGGTATCGGACATGAGTCCCCCAATCGGGAATCCGTACCACAACCTCTAAAGCAACTAAACAAAGTACTATGGCCAGGCATCGTGCACACTAACCGAGTTTCACAAACGTCAAGGGTTATTGGATTACAATGTCCCCGCAAAAGTGCAAAAACCCTCGGTTTTTGGCGACTGCAGCCGTCAAATACAACAACTAAGAACAAAATACGAAGGACCACAAATGCAATGAAACCTCGCAACAACTAAGCACCCACAACAACTAAGGATTCTGGGGAGCGACCCACAAATACTTAACTCAGAGATCAATGGCGTCACCAGGAAGGCCCGTCAATTGTCTCGCTATACCAAGGTCTACGCCAGGTGCCAAAACAGGTCGACAGTCAGGGCAGCAGCCCGTCGCAGCCGTCAGGAGGCGGGGATCTTCGCGGGAAAAGTCTTCGGGCCACTTGTTTCGACAACAGGATCGATGAAGCGGGGTGCACCTTCCCTCGGAGATTTCACACGAAGTTCCTCACGATCGTCGGGCTTTGGACCGGTACCGCTGATGCCGCCCTACGTTGGGCGCTCAACTGAAGGACTGGGTTTTGCTAAGACCCAGCGGTGCCAGGGACAACACCTGAAACCTTCGTGGGTTACCTGTTCCGGCGTACAAATGACAGAGACACAGGACACTTCCTTCGGCGTCAAAGATTCGAGGTTTATTTACTGCAGGGAACACAGAAGTCGCAAGAAGTACATCTGTGGATCGCTTCTTTTATACAGTTTTTCGTCATACAACAACATGGCAAACAAAAGGTTACAACCCGGTTCCCACAGTAAATTTCATAGGGGGTCGCTTTCATGTATTCAGGGTCCCGGAACATAATTACAGTAGCATTGCTGGTTCCCAACTGTAAAAGTACATCTTCTCACCATTAGTGCATTCCATTCCGGCAGTAAATGAATCAAGGAAGAGTCAGAAACAGGTGCAGAGGAAGACGAGGATAGCGAACAGATTGAAAAGAGTGTAAAGGGGTGCTATCAGAAACACGATTGCAGGGATCAAAGGAGACGTGCCTAATGAATGCACAACTGAGACAATAGACCGGCACGGCAAGATGAGCCTCGAGCGGGGCCATCTGCCTTGCAGTGTCATCCCCCTTGTCATAAAGACACCCTCAAAGGAACACGTGTCTTCCGCAAAAGCTTGGGGATCCCAGGGTCGCGAAGCGGACAGTGTCCATTCGCTGGCTACTTGAGGGCAAGAGACAAAATGGATGCCATATCTAAAATGGAACCCGTGGGTTCAGATGAAGAAACCCACGTAACAGACGAACGATTTAGGTTAGCACAACGAAAACGCGTACACCCACTAAACTCGTCATTTGCGGTTCATAGATACCAGACTCGACCATATTCGGGCGAGTCGAAAACACCACTTACAATTGTCACGGAACCTCAAGAGCGTTGCCACTAATTCAAGAAAACCAACCTCTTCCACAAAGGAAAAAGGAAGAAGATCCAGAGCTAGCATTTTAGCCAGCTTAGTGTTATACAGACGAGTCATTGGGTGGTTGCGTTCAAATGGCGCATCTGAAAACAACATGCTTCTAATGGTGGGCTGGACCATGATTTTACGGGATGATGATGATGATGACTTCTTTGACCCAGTTACGCTCGGTGATGATGAACTTTTTCGCATTGGTGTCTCACTCTCTCCCACACTCTTAGTGTGGCTCATATATCTTGCAGGGGGTGTGCTGCTGACAGGGGTATTGGGTGTAAGTGAAGAAATGATTGACGCTTCTTCCTCCTCATCATCATCAGATGAAACATCAACGGCTACAGTTTGTTGACTTGCAATTTGGGCTTCCTTGATCTCCTTTTGGTGCGCATGCCATTTGACAGTTTGCTGTCTCTCAGGTGACCTCTCTGGCCTCCGGTACCATAGTTGGTACCAAGCTTACCACGACTAACTCCAAGCTTACAAGTGGTACAAATGGCTATGTTTTCCCTTGTTAAACACTAAAGAAGTCCCAAACTGCGGACTTCAAATGTCTGTGGGGGCGGAGGAGGCAATACTGGTAATGCTAATGCCAGGTGAAGTGGAGGATGTGTGTTGCCGAACTTTACTATGTTGTGCACTTGCAGCACCACTAATTGAGGAAATGGAGGTCGAGGTGGATGGAGGTCCCTTCTGGCGAGAAAATATGTAAGCAGTAGGTGGTGGTGTACTAGTTAACTGCATTGGTGGTGGTCCCATTCCCACGTCGCCAACATCACGCTCAGCAGCATTTCGGGCGAGGGTAACAATGTCTGTTTGCTGCATGCCCGCTGAGCCTGGAGTGACGTTTATGATGACTGCGTCGTCGTCATGAGAGTCTTCATCAGCAGGAGTATACGCCACTTCTTCTTCAGCGTCATCATCACACTCCATAAGTACAAGACTTTTGGGGACCTTCCTTTTACACTTAGCTATCTTTGTCTGATCATGGTAAGCCTCACTCTCAGACGGCTGTGGTGGTTCCCAATTGTCATCCATAACATCAGAAGGAAGGGGGCTTGAAGAAGATGTAGACACCATCCTTGATCTTTTCCTTCGTAGGGATCTGGAAGACAATGAATGATCAGGAGGAGTGGCTTCCTCAAATGATACCTCGGCTTGAATGTCGATTTCCTGATGTGCCCCTACTTCGGGAGGAACAACTATTGTGGGCACTTGTGCCGCTCCATGCACCTCTGCTTGCGTATCTCCTTGCGCTGCCTCTCCTTCCACATGTACTTGGGCTTGTACTTACACATGTGGTTGTTGTTGTGGCTGTGGTTGTTGAACACTCGTCAGATGAGTTACAACAACCTGTGTTGATTGAGGGATGCTGCTACTTTCCTGCGATGAGCCAACATCACTGGTCGATGGTGATTGAACAACTATACTGGCTGCCTCTAAAGCACTCAAGGGCTTGGACTTAAGTTGGCGTGGTGGTGGTGGCACTGAGCCTAATGGAGCAGGGGTGCGGCTCCCAGCTTGGTCCCCAGCAGACCCCACTGCTGCTGCAGGCGTACTTTTTTTTCCCAAAAAAAGTGGCGGTTGGCACACCAGTCTCCTTGGTAAGTGGCGCCACTTGCTTCTTCTGCTCCTTACTGGCAACTTTCTTTCTAGAGGAGCTACGGGGAACTTTTTTTGGGGCCATCTTCTTCAGATGTCAGAACAGGAGGCCGCAGTTGCACAAGTTGCAGAGTTCTCTGTGGCCACACGTGACGTTGTGCTGCACACACCGCAGCAGGACTTGTTCCTGGCACTGATGATGAGGAACGATGAGGCTGATGATTCGTCTTTCTGCACCTAAAAGCAAACTAAGCCAGAGGAACATCAGTGAAATAAATGTTGCATATGTAGCGCTTCAATTAATAGTTTGCAAGTAAGCATTTTTATTATACCCACCCCGCAAAATGGAAAGACCAATAAAATGAACCACTGACAGAGTACCCCTGGGCATAATGGATGAAAGCATGGCAGACTGGGTGCAGGCCTATGGCACAACAAAGCACACTGCCTGGCTTCAAAATGGCCCCTAGACCCCCACCACATGGCCAGGCCTTGCCTGTACCAGTCCTCAAAATGGCCCCCACCCACATGGACAGGCCCCATCACCACCCCAAAAAGTCGAAAAAAACACCCAAAAATCACCACAATCCCATGCCATCCATGCCCTCCATGATGTTTACATTAAAGAGACCCCACAGAAAGACTCAGTACATGCACCACTGAGTACCCCTGGGCAAAAGGCCCCAACAACAGCCCAAAAAATGAAAAAACACACAAAAATCACCACAATCCAATGCCATCCATGCCCTCAATCATGTTCAAATTCAAGACACTATTAAACAAAGAGAGAGTAAGGGTATAGCAGATCACTCTCGTACCCCCAAGAGATGACTACAAAAACAACTAGAGAGTGAAAGAACAAACCACACTTAAAAAGAAATTAAGGTGGAAAGCAAGAGATAGACAGAAGGTGAAGGAGAACCAAAAAGGTTTTGTAAGAACCCTCACTCACCACCTAGTGGTGACATGCTTCATCACTGGGTTCCCACTGGAAAGACCTAGCGTCTTTCCAGTGTGCTACAACGCCTGTTTTGCAGCGGAGCTGGTTGTTGTGAGTGTTGAGGGTGCAAACGTGAAGAAACCAAAAAGTGCTATGTGAGTGCAAATTAAAAAGTGCGTAGTTGTGACAGTAAACTATTTTATTCAAGGTCCAACTAGCACTAGTAAAAACAATGTTGAGTGGAGACTAAGGTAAGGTATCTGTAATTAAAGACACCTAGTCCACTGGGTGAAAAAAATGGTCGACATGTTTCTGCTGTTGGTGAGCCCAAGTCGCTCAGCTTTCGTCAGGACCAAAGGACAGTGATCCTCCGGTGGTATGCACACTCTAAGGTGCACCCAACCGTAAGGAATGTTATGTGAAAAAAAGATTTAAAATATCAGGAAAATTGTTCCAAAATAGATAACGGCTTAGAGCCGGTTGTGACCCACGCAGCCAGTCGCTGGGGTCTGTACTTTTAGAGGAAGACAAACTCTCCTCATGGGTAAAAACGCGGTGGAGGGAAAGCTTCACGTCGCGTTTGTTTCCGCTGACGACTCCCCACTCGGGACCTGAGTTCGTCGAACACCGCGGCCCGGAAGAACCGCGGTGTTCGACTCGGGACCTGAGTTCGTCGAACACCGCGGTTCTTCCGGGCCGCGGTGTTCGACGAACTCAGGTCCCGAGTGGGGAGTCGTCAGCGGAAACAAACGCGACGTGAAGCTTTCCCTCCACCGCGTTTTTGCCCATGAGGAGAGTTTGTCTTCCTCTAAAAGTACAGACCCCAGCGACTGGCTGCGTGGGTCACAACCGGCTCTAAGCCGTTATCTATTTTGGAACAATTTTCCTGATATTTTAATGGGGTCATCAGCTGGGGGGAAGACTGTGTTCACGGCCAGTGGTTTACCTCTAGTGTACCGGCCCTTTCAGGGGAAGCCCACCCGGGGAGGGGTGGGGTCCAGCTCTAACACTCACTCAGAGTCAGGTTTCTGTTGGGAATTCAATAGGGGTTCCTGTATTAGGGAATACTGTAAATTCAGGCATGAGTGTTCAGGCTGCGGGAGGAAACACCCGTTATCTAAATGTTGGGACAATGAGCCTTCGGGCAGCCACCAGGGGAAACAGTCAGGTTCAGGTACTTCCAACTCAAGGGGTCGGGGATCCAGAGGTAATAAGGGTTCTGGGGCCAAAGGCTCGTACTCCGGTTAAACTGGACAAGCTACGGATTGCCTTACAGGGTTATGACGACGAGTCTGCAAAAATCAAGTTATTAGATGGTTTTCAGTTTGGTTTCCGACTGGGTTACCTAGGGTCCAGGGAGCGGAGGTGGTCTGCCAATTTAAAATCGGCTTTGGAACATCCCGCAGTTGTACAAAACAAACTTACTAAGGAAGTTCAGGAGGGTAGGATGGCTGGCCCGTTCACAGAGTGGCCGTTACTCAATTTGATTGTCTCTCCAGTCGGAGTCGTTCCTAAGAAAGAGGCAGGTCAGTTCAGACTCATTCAACATCTCTCATGGCCGGAGGGATCCTCAGTTAACGATTGTATTGCCCCGGAGGATGTGTCGGTATCATACTCTTCTGTGGATGTGGCCATGTCACTAGTTGTGACAGCGGGGGCAGCCGCTGAAATGGCCAAGTGTGACATAAAATCTGCTTTCCGACTGTTGCCGGTACACCCTGACGATTGGTGCCTTCTTGGTATCCAATTCGGTGGTCAATGGTATGTGGACAAGGCTCTACCTATGGGCTGTTCAATCTCATGTGCGCTGTTTGAATGTTTTAGCACTTTCTTACAGTGGTATTTTTCGAATCAGACTAGGCATTCCCTGGTGACACATTACCTTGATGACTTTTTCTTTGTTGGATCCCCGGGCTCCGCGGAGTGCCAGGCAGCTCTGGACACATTCCATGGGCTCATGGAGGATCTAGGAGTTCCTTTAGCTCCGGAAAAGACAGTGGGCCCCAGTACGGTCCTTTCCTTCTTGGGTATTGAAATTGATTCTGTACTGATGTCTGCTCGCTTGCCTGAGGATAAAAGGAGCAACATGGTGCAACTACTAGAGACAATGTTGGCCAAAAGGAAAGTTTTGGTAAAAGAAATCCAAGTGCTATTGGGTCATTTGAATTTCGCTTGTAGGGTGGTGAGAGCAGGTAGGACTTTTTGTAGGAGACTAGGTAGGGCTTTATCAGGACACCACTTGCCTCATCATCGTGTGCGCCTGTCTGCTGGTGTAAAGGAAGATTTGAGAATGTGGAAGTTCTTTTTGACCTCTTTCAATGGTGTTCCCTTGGTCAGGGATGTGGATTTCCAGTGGGACGTACAGATGTTCTCTGACGCGGCTGGTAGTGATGGTTTTGGCCTTTTCTGGAACGGCAGATGGTGTGCGGAACGTTGGCCGGATGAATGGTTGAATGGTGGTCGCAGCATCACCTTCTTGGAATTGTTCCCTCTTTTGGTGGCCTTGACACTGTGGGGGGAGGAATTGGCACACAAGAAGGTTTTGTTTTGTGTGGATAACATGGCTGTTGTGGAGATTGTGAACCGACAGTCTGCCAGAGACGAACAGGTTTTGAAATTAATGAGAGTTTTCGTTCTGGGTTGTTTGAAACACGACATTCATTTTCGTGCTTTACACATTCCTGGCGTGGACAATGACATTGCGGATGCTTTGTCTCGTTCACAGTGGGGGAGATTCCGTGGACTGGCGAGGGAGGCAGACAGATCCCCGACTCGGATGCCGACTCATCTGTGGCGTGTAGGAGAAGTAGGGTCGTACAATTGGTGGTAGGTTCTTTATCGGTGTCCACACGTACGGCCTATTCCTTGGCCTGGAGGGACTTCTTGGCTTCTGGAGCTGTCAGACGAGAGGATCCGTCGCAGCGGTCAGAGGATGTTGTTAATTTTATACTAGACCTCATGGATAAGGGCCTCACTAAAGTGACTATAGCGGGGAAACTAGCGGGTATTGCTTTTATGGGACAGTTATTATGGGGTTACACCCCGTCAGCCGGGGAAATAGGCAGGAGAATGCTTGAGGGATGGGCCAGGGAACAGGGTCATGTTGTTCGATCTCGGGCTCCACTATCCTGGCAAATACTGGCTAGGTTAATTACAGTCTTACCTTTGGTATGTTCAGATGATTTTGAGGCGTGTGTTTTTTCCATGCTCATGGCGTTTATGTTTTTTGGAGCTTTTAGGGTCTCTGAGTTGTTGGGGACCAAGCAGAAGGGTGGTTTACACTGGAGGGATGTGTTTTGTTATGACGAAGGTGTTCATGTTTGGCTATCCAGCTCCAAAACTGATCAAACGGGTAAAGGTAAAGGGGTTTGGTTACAAGCGCGCGTCCCAAAGCTCACTTGCCCTTTAGTGCTGGCGCGGCGCTGGCGTTCATTGTGCGGGGGTGGGGGTGAGGCCCTCGTATTTCAACACATTAATGGTTTACCTGTCACATCTTATCAGTTACGGATGGTTCTCCGTAAAGCCCTGCAACACATTGGGCTGGATAGTAGTTTATATGGTACTCATTCTTTTCGTATAGGTGCAGCCACGGAGGCCTTTCACAGAGGTTGGACGGAGACGGATATTATGAGGTTGGGGCGATGGTCTTCTAATTGTTTCAGGCGCTATGTGCGGAGCCCGGCAGAAGACGCGCAGGCGTTCTCAGCCTAGACATGTGTTCTAATTGTGTTTTCTCTTTCAGGATCCGTTGCTGGACCTCGATCGCCAGTGGTCACGGTCTGGATAGTGGGGCATTCCTTCGTTAAATGGGCCAGAGTCCAGGCGGCACGGAGCTACTTTGGAGAACAACTCGGCTTTAATGATCGGATGTTTAATATTGTATGGAAGGGTAAAGGTGGGATGCTCTGGAGAGAGTTAATCCCTTGTTTAAACAATAACATGGTGGGCGGTTTATGCCCGGATATTTTAGTCATTCATTTGGGTGAAAATGATCTTTGTGCCACGAAAGGGGTTGTATTACTGCGGGCTATGAAACGGGATTTGAGCCTCATTAAGGAACTCTGGTCTGGGTGCCATGTGTTTTGGACAGAGTTGATACCGCGTAGGTCATGGAGAGGGGCTGTGAACCCCAGGGCTGTGGATCGGGCGAGGAAGAAGGTGAATTCGGAGGTGTCTCGTTGCTGCAGGGGCCTCGGTTTTAGTAGGATATCGCACAGGGAAATAAAATTTGAATCGGTAGAGTTTTTCCGGGATGACGGAGTACATTTGTCACGTGTGGGTATGGACCTTTATCTTTTAGAGCTTCGTGAGGTGTTAGCACGGGCTTTGGCCATGCAGCGTTGATTCCCATTATCTTTCCGTTCGCTACGCGGTTGGGGGGCAGAAAGGAAGGCTCCGTGTGTTCACCCCCCCCCCCACTTGCCTACCTTTCTGGGTGGCGGGGTTGTGGTGTATCAGTTCGGTTTTAGGTTGATTGTTGGTTATAAGTTCGTTAGAATTTTCTTGGACTGGGGCCGGGGCAGGTTGGTCATGGTTTGACCGTTCAGTTTTGAAAAGGGGTATTCTGCAGGAGTGCAGGGTCAGGCAGGATCGATGATTACGGAGGCCATGACAAATGTTAATTCAATTTTGGTTTGATGAATAAAGTTTATTGATGACGTATGTTTTATATTCATGACGTAATGTTTATTGATGATGTAATGCTTTATCATGACGTAATGTATATTGATGTTATAATGTTATTGATGTATTGTGGGGAGGGCCCAAATATGTAGGGGTTGGGGGTTGGGGGCCCGTTTGGTTAGTTATTTATTTATTTAGTGAGGTTTAGTTTTGTAAGGCGTTTGCCGAGGTTGTATTTTGTAATGTGCACCTGTTTCCTAATAAAGCGGCCTTTTACACACACACCAACAATTTTTGGACTACTTTTCTCCCACCCCTCGCCCTCCCTCCCAAGGGGGGCTTGGGGGAGGGAGCCGACCGAAGGGAGGTCTCCTCCCCCGGGCGGTTTGGGAGGGCTGCGAGGGGTTATTTCCAGAAGTTGCCAGAATGTTCTAGTTTTGGGCTGGTCTAGTAGGACCAGCCAGCCCAAGTATAAATTCCACCTTTCCCGCTATCCGCCACCATTTTAGGTTTGGTGACCTGGTGGCTAGGTGCTTTAACTTTTTGTCCCACCCGCCCTCCCTGTTTTTCTGTAGTATTTTATTCCCCTCGCTCCCTCGTTTTTTCTCATCTTTTTGATGATTTTCTTTTTCAAAAGGCTGTTTTATGGGTTACCGGTGTGCAGGGGTGGTTCCTTGTATTTGTATTTGTCGCTAGGAGCAGGTGCAGTGCGGGGTTGTGGTGTATCAGTTCGGTTTTAGGTTGATTGTTGGTTATAAGTTCGTTAGAATTTTCTTGGACTGGGGCCGGGGCAGGTTGGTCATGGTTTGACCGTTCAGTTTTGAAAAGGGGTATTCTGCAGGAGTGCAGGGTCAGGCAGGATCGATGATTACGGAGGCCATGACAAATGTTAATTCAATTTTGGTTTGATGAATAAAGTTTATTGATGACGTATGTTTTATATTCATGACGTAATGTTTATTGATGATGTAATGCTTTATCATGACGTAATGTATATTGATGTTATAATGTTATTGATGTATTGTGGGGAGGGCCCAAATATGTAGGGGTTGGGGGTTGGGGGCCCGTTTGGTTAGTTATTTATTTATTTAGTGAGGTTTAGTTTTGTAAGGCGTTTGCCGAGGTTGTATTTTGTAATGTGCACCTGTTTCCTAATAAAGCGGCCTTTTACACACACACCAACAATTTTTGGACTACTTTTCTCTCACCCCTCGCCCTCCCTCCCAACTAACCTTATGAAGGAGAGGCTCCCACGAGGCACGGCGGACAGCAACAACGCACCTGAAACGATCAGAGCTGCGTATAAAATGGAGATGAGACAATGCCTTTCCCACATTATGAGCGCGGCGCCCCAGGCACCTCATAGCGGCGCACACTTTGGGAACCACGGTCCTAACGTGACCACGCACATCACGGCCGGCGCTACTTTTGAGGGACTACTTTTTTTTTTAATCTAAAATTTTAAATAACGTTTATTTTTTTAATTTATGTAGCCTATAACCATCTACACACCCTGCCGATTTCAACGGTGTATCGGGTGTGTAGATTGGCACAGTGGTTCCCGAGTTTACCCGCCTCAAAGCCTGAAAGTTTCTGCTTTATTATAGTAGTATAGATAAAGCAAAAAGAACAAGAACTAAAGAAAGCCTCTCTAGAACAGCAGATTAACCTGATATCCATACAGAAGGAGCTGGAGAGTTTAAAAATTAAATATCAGGCTAATCTAGATAAAATCATCAAGGAAAGATGGGATACAAGCAGACTGCAGAACTTCTCCTATGGAGAGAAATGCGGTCGAATTCTGGCTTGGAAGGCTAGATCCGATCGTACTAGAAACCAGATAAGTAGATTAAGAATACCGAGCTCTGGGGATATATCTATTGATAATGGTGAGATTTTGGAAGAAGTTAAAACATATATGCAGAACTTATATATGGGAAATAAGTAATAATTAACAACTAATTATTAATGTTTTAGTACTTATTTCATTGACTATCAATTGTGTATTAATTATATAGTTTTGATATGTTTCAGGCGTGGGCTGCCGGATTTGTAAGGCTATAGGGTGGGAAGTTACTTAGGTAGTAGTTAATTAACAATCTATTATTAATTATTTATTGATTATCAATTATGTAAATGTTGTTATACTTATTTTTTTGAGCTATATTTTAGTTGTGGGATGCTGGGTTTGTAGGCTTACAGGGTGGGAAGTTTATTAAGTAATAATTAAATAATTATTCTTTTCAATTCATTATTTAATTTATTTTAAAAATATGTAAGTTATGGAATAGTTATTATGTTAGTTATATTCAAGGTGTGGACTGCTACGTTTGTAAGGGTACATGGTGGGAAGTTAATTAAATAGTGATTGAAAAACAATTATTTATTAGTTGATAATTATTAATTGATAATTTATTTTCGTATACTAATTATGTTAATTGATTAATTGTTTTTAGTTTTTTTAAATAGATACATATACATGTGTTTATGTTAATTATTATAATGTTTTTATTAAGAGTGTATTACTTTTTTCTACACTCATGGGGTCACTCATTTATGTAATGGGTTTGAAAGGAAGTATTTTCCCTACTTTTGCTTAGACTGCAGTAGGAATAGTAAAATTGATGTCCTCAGGGTTCAACACTTTCCCTACTCTTACGTTGTTTGGAGCAGGTATAGTAAATTCCACCCCTCTGAAAACCAACACTTTCCCTTCTGTTGCACAGGCTGGAGTGGGAATAGTAAATTTTACCCCTCCAAAATCCAATGCTTTTGCTACTATTGTGTTGTTTGGAGTCAGAATAGTAAATGTAACCCCTCCTAAGTACAACACTTTCTCTATTGTTGTGTAGACTGGAGTGAGAATAGTAAATTTCACCCCTTTGAAATCCAACTCTTTCTCTACTGTTGCACTGACTGGAGTAGGAAAAGTAAATCTAACTCCTTTGAAATCCAACGATTTCCCTACTTTTGCAGAGACTGGAGTGGGATACTAAATGTTATTCCTCCGTTGCACAATACTTTCCATACTTTTTCCCTGACTGGAGTGGGAATAGTAAATTTCAGCCCTCCGAAGTCCATCGCTTTCTCTGCTGTTGCACTGACTGGAATAGGAATAGTAAATCTAACTCCTCCGAAGTTCAACACTTTCGCTATTATTGTGGTGGCTGGAGTAGAAATAGCAACAATAACCCTGTGAAGTCCACCACTTTCCTTATTGTTGAATACACTACAGTGGAAATACTGCATTTAATATTTTTAGACTCTAATGTTTTTCATAATATTGGTTGAATGTATTTTATATCATTTAAGGACTGATTACGATGTGGCCGGGATAGACTCTGACCGTTGGTCGGAGCTTTTCCGGGCGCATCTCAGTTTAATTTCCAACTGCTGCATTACAATGCTGGTGGTCGGAAATTAAACCAGCCGGTCATTCGGGCTGGGTTCTGATGGGCTCAAGGAGCCCATTGACCACTCAGATGCTGGCCTGTAATCCCAAAGCTCTGCTTTTCCTCCCTTGGGGTTACAATACTTGGTCTCCAGCAGAATTTCTATGTCAGGCTTTACGACATGGAAAGCCTGTCAGAGAGCAGGTATGGGGTCCCCTAGCATGGCCTTCTTGCCTCTGTGGCCTCTGGTGCACCGAGACAGACTCCGATTCCTCTATGGGAGCTTGTGTGACAGCCGGTTTTCTATAGAGGAATGGGTGTATGCAACCAAACAGTGTTCGGTCGCATCATGATGATGTGGTTGGGACCGCCGACTGGAGGTCGGTCGGTCCCGTGACATCATAATAAACCCCATCATGTTTAATAATTTTTTTTATTTGTATTAATTGTTTTTATAAAATGTTTATGTTTATAGTTTTCTTGTAAATTAGTTCTTCAATATGTATGTTTATATATTTATGTATAAATATATATATATACATAAATACATAGACTCTCGGACGGAAGGTTGATGCTGTGAGGGGACTCGAGGGGGTGCTTTGTTCCGTTGGACACAACAGGATATTGGCAGTGTCCATCTCCCTAACTCGCCTGCACAGATCCATCTTGCTACCTGGTTTCTACTCACCCCAGCATCGCCCGGTACCGGAACAGTGCATTCTGGGACTTGTGGTCCATTACTACATAGTGGACAGCAGTAAGGGTGGTGTTTTCCACTTGGAGGGGGAGTGATTGGGTTTTAACCAACCAGCACAGAGCGGGACATATTTCTTCAGGGACTGGGCACGCCTTCTGCAACACTTACCTGGCACTGAAGAAGGCTTAATTGCTGAAATGCATTTGCCATTTGTGATTTCCTGAAATAAAGTGGCCTCCTTGATGTTCCTTCGTTGTGGCTTTCGCTCTTTTCTTGCGAAGGAGGTGTTTGTGCATACATACATATATATGTATATGTGTATAGAGTAACAGAATAAAAATATTTATTTTACAATATATATTAATTGTTTAAATATTTGATTCGTATTACTATAAATATATATACACAGACTGAAAGAAGCAATTTCAACATATGCACACATGTAGGCTAAAATATGCATGTTCAACAGCAGCAGCAGACTGCCAGTTAACTACCTGGTGAACAGCAGTTTTACTACAGTGTTCTAATAAGCAACTAGAATGCTAACATTCTGAATTTATGCCAGAGGTGAGGCACAGATGAATGCCATCCAATCAAAGTAGAAAATTGAAAGCTTTTTCCACTGAGGATACTGCAGTAAATGATGAAATTAGAAGGCATCATAACAAATAAGTCTGCAAAGGTAGCCACCAGAGAAAAAAGAGCCCAAATATAGTACACAAATCATACAAATGTAGCCCAAGTGAAGCCCAATCACAGAAGTGAGCAAAAACACGTAATTATTCTGATTTGTTGCTGTTTTATACAGTGCATACTTGGCCCATTCATTTCGGTTTTATGCATGGGGAGATTAAGTGATTTGCCCAGAATCACAGGATTTTGAGCTAACGCTGAAACTCGAACCGGGTTCCACAGTGGCAAAGTCTGCAGCTTTGGCTGTAAAGCCACATCCTCTCCCTTAAATGTAAAATATAATCAAGTGATCAACTGGATAAAAAACAACATAAAGATAGAAAATTATTTAAAAGTGCTTTGTTGCTATTTGTGAACTCAGAAAACATGTCCTCATTTTAGTTGTTTAGAGCACTAACCATAATTTCTATGGCAATAAGACTCTCTTATGGAGGAAGGGGCAGAGGCAGAAAGTTGACCACGCTGTGCAGGCGGGAAGTTTTAAAAAAAAAGGTCTGAGAGAGGCCACTAAGGTCCTCAGGTAGCCTAAGCTGTAGTGAAGGCAGGGTCCTGCTTACGCACATTGCTATGTTGGCATAGGCTTATTAGAAGTTTAAACACCATTTTTCATTTTTGCTGCTTTTGCACACAACACTGTATGTAACTGTTGTAAATTAGGTTGCGAAAATGTCTTCACATGCAAATGGCTTGTTTTCCACATCACTAGACGTACATCGCGACGTTAGTCTGCACAGTAAGTGCTGAAGCCTCAGAAGTTATCGTAACAATGTTAGCTATTATTCGGGCTGATAAGCCCACGCTTAGACACAACATGCACGCAGCTGCAGTTAACTGAAATTCTGGCACCTTTAATATTGCACTGCATGCATGATTTGGGCTTATTTGAGAAAATCTGTTTCCAGAGAGAGAGAGCTTTTGCAGATCCTGATGTGATTCATCTCTATTGATCATGGAGGTAAGGGGTTCCCCAGTCAAGCCTAAGAGACCGTCTAGTATTATATAAAACATAGCTTCTAGATAGGGAGGGTGGTACATAAGGCACAAAAGGACCTGTTTCCACTATCATTATAATATGATTTCTCCCTTTGTGTTTTATGGAATTGTAACAATGCTGATCGTATTATTTTTAATCATATGCCTGTTTATGTTAGAAAAAATATTGCATCTTAGAGCACGTCCTTAAAATAAACATTTTAAACTTTTCCTTGTCTCTATTTACTCACGTTGTGTACTGGTATGAGAATAAAAAACAAAAGAGTGTTCTTGATTCCCACCATTCCTGAGAGTAACCTAAGTTGCATGTTCTGGGCTGTCTAACCATTGGTACCTTTGCGATAGGACAAAGAGCTAATGTGACACTGATGCTAGTCGGTTAGGGGTTCTAGGTACTGAGGTAAGTTTTTTGGTCCACATCAATTCACCAAGGTCCTGGGTCTCTGCACAGTTCTGTGTATGAGCAGAATCCCTGCAACAAGGCTACTGAAGTATTAGAACAGCGTTAATCAAACGGAGAAATGTTGAGGAGTCCGTGCAGGACTAATTATGCAATATATGCTGGGACACAAGTTTTGGGATGACATCACATTTATTAGCAGCATAAATGGAGTATCATTGTAAATTGATTATTAATAGTTCCGGTGCTCACATAAAAAGTGAAAGTGCATGAAGTGAGGGGTGCTGGTGACATTAAAATTTACATCACATTGACAACAACAGTTAACAAAATTCCAATTAATTAAATGTAATAGCAGAGTTTGGGTTGTAACTGTTGACGGCGTTTTGATCTCAAGACAGTGAGATCATCATCAGGACGAGACACATGCGAGCAAGTAGAATCTGTTATAGTCACTTGGAAAACCAGAGTCTGATAACCAGGTCTGGGGTCCCGGTAGTGTTCGGCACGAGGCAAGCTTGATGTCTTGGAGCTGAGCTGGATGGTTATGTAGAAGAGAGGCTCGCACTGTGCAGTGGATGGGAAAGGTGGGCCTAGAAAGCTGTTTAGAAGCCGCGGTGGCTACTTGAAAGAACCAGTATTCTCGTAACTGAGTCATGTCGGCGATAGCGCCCCGTCAAGCGTGGGTATTAGGAAATTAATTTTTCAACTTGGCTGCAGATGCACGAGAATCAATGGTGTCTTCTGGGAAAAAATCTCCAACTCATGCGGGAAGGCGGGAAGGGCAGCGACAGCACAACGGACAATGGAGGGCAGGGAAAAAGAGGACAGGGGCAACAAACCAACCATGCTGTACAGGCAAGTGAGGCTGTGGCAATAAAAAAGACCATTGAAGGCAGAAAGAAGAGGCAGTGGCAGTACAACCATACATGCCAACAGACCTGATTCAGGCAGGAGACTCCTGATGTTTTCAAGCACAAAGGGCCTTTATTTAATTTTTCTTCTGCCTAAAATCTCCTCTTTTTCAATGCAAGTCAATGGGGAAAATCAATTCCCCAGGTTCTTTCAAAACCTCTCTCTTACTATGTTCAACGTGTTGGCAAGTTTGGTACATTGGAACACAGAGGACAGGAGGAATAGGGTAAGGACACAGACTTGGATAAGAGAGGGCAGGAGGGAGATTGGGAGGGGCACCAAACTGACCTTACAGGGCAGGCATCAGGGTTTGCAGCAGCATAATACATCACACAGGGAAAGCAGGACGGCAGTGCAGCAAACACAACCATGCAAAGCAATTGGGAGGGAACAGGGACATGAATGTGGACAACAGAGAGCAGAGGGGAAAATGGCAAGGGCAGTAAGCTGACCATAGCTAACAGACAGGAGGGACAGTTGCAGGATAACTGACCATGAAGGGCAGGAGAGAGGGGGCAGGGGAAAGACAGCTGACCAAACAAGGCAGGAGGGGGGCAATAGGGGTTAGCACATGGAAAACGGAGGGCAGGGCAGGATCAGCAATCTGACCATGGAGGGCAGGTGGGATGGGAATTGGAAGCACAACACTCCATTGAAGGCAATAATGATATTTTAATGGCATACACAAAGACTGTGGGAAAGGTGGGATGGGTCAGGGGCAGCAAGCCGACCGCACAGACCCGGTGGGAGGGACTGTGGCAGCACTAAAGACCATACATGGCAAGCGGGGGCAGGTGAAAGCACAATGGTCATGGCGGGCAAGAGGGAGGAAGCAGGGGCATGCACAAAAGACCATGGAGGGCAGAATGGAGAGGTTGGGGCTGGACACAGACACAATTGGGCAGGGAAGGGTCTTCACAAGAGACCATTCAGGGCAGACAGGAGGAGCAGTTGCAGCACAACAGAGCATTGAAGGCAGAATGTAGTGGCAGCAAAATGGACCATGGAGGACAGGAGGGAGGGAATAGGGGGATGGAACCTGAACAGGCAAGGTGGAGGTGGCAGAGACAGGCAGCAGCCCTCTGGCCATACTGGAAAGGTGGGAGGGGAAGTGGCAGCTCAACAGAACACTCAGAGTATATAGGAGGGGAAGTGGCAGGTCCATGGAATACAGAGGGCAGAAATGAGACAGCAGGAGCATGCACACAGACTTTGTAGGGCAGGGGGAAGAAGAGTAGGGGCAGCAAGCTAAGCAAAGAGGCTCAGCAGGAGGACAATGATGCAGCATAGTATTGGGGAATGGAAGGCAGGAGGAGTGGACAGGGACATTGAGCTAAACGGAAGGCAGTGGCAGCACATCAGACCATGCAGGGCAGGAGGGCCGGGCCGGTGCATGGACTCAGACAACAGAGGGTAGCGAGGAGGTGGATGGGAAAGCAAGCTAGTTATTTAGGGCATGCAGTGGCAGAACAACGGCAACACACAACTCACAGGTTCATGGACAATG
This sequence comes from Lissotriton vulgaris, assembly GCF_964263255.1. Classification (NCBI taxonomy): domain Eukaryota; kingdom Metazoa; phylum Chordata; class Amphibia; order Caudata; family Salamandridae; genus Lissotriton; species Lissotriton vulgaris. Next base: position 516,575,131 of record NC_141693.1, on the reverse strand, counting down.
GATGGCAAGGAGCAGGTGGGCAGGAGCAGCAAACTTGGTAGGGGCAGCACAATGCAAGGCCAGGCCCTGCTTTCAGCCCCACTCCCACTGTGCATTGTGATGGGCATCTTACTTCACATTGAAAAAAATGTAGAATCTCACTGAAGAAAGGCAAACGTTACTGAGACTTTATAGTTGGGAAACAGACTGAAAAAAACTTCGAAATTCACTGAGTAAACCAACGTTACGGGGACATTATCATTAGGCTCAGATTTCACTTTTTACAAAACCAGTGAAAGTCAGCAGTTATAGTTAGCTGAGCTAACTATAACTTGTGCCCTCGCACTGCTTATGACCTCACATATTACATTACTTATGACATGGTCAGTGACATCATTGATGACATAACTGATGACATCTGAAATTACATCACTGATGACACATCCACAAAATCACCAAGTCACCCACTCCTACCCACATAGAACCTTTCATATACCCACTCCCACACAACCATTCACAAACCCATTCAAAGATCCATACGGGTACTTACACACCTACTCACTGATTCATAGATCTACTCACAAATCCACCCACTCACCCATACAGCCACTCATACACCCACTTACTCACTAATGCAGCCACTGATATATACACTCATACAGCCAATCACACACCGAATCAGTCACCCATAGAGATACTCACACACCAACTCACTCACCCAGTTAATCACACAGCCACTTACTCATCCATATAGGTATGCACACACCCACTTACTTACTCATGTACTTACTCATCTATACAATCACTGACACAAGCACACACTCACCCATACAGCCACTATCACATTCACTCATCTATACTACCTTTCACATACCCAGTTACTAACTCATATACTACTGACACATCCACTCACTGCCCACACAGGCCTTACACACACTCATTCACCCATACAGCCCCTAACACACACCGCCAGTCACTAACCCATACAGCCACTCACCCACTCACTCATCTATATAGGCAGCCACACACCCCCTCACCCACCCACACCGATACTCAGACACTCATACAGGTACTCAGACAACCAATCAATCACCCATACAGCCACTCACATACCCACTCACACACCCATACAGCCACTTAGACACCAACTGACAGAGTGATACAAACATTCCCATAACCAGTCACTCACCCATACATTCACTGAGGCACCTAATCACTCACTTATACAGTCTGTCATGCACCCACTGATTCACCCTGCATCACATTTTGCGATGCAGGGCACGCTATGAAATTTGTTTTATTTATTAAATTGTTTACTTACCTTCAATTATCCATACTCCAGTTTTTAGCAGACCCCACCCTGCCCCTCACCCGCCCCGCCTCTCCGCCCCACCGAAACTCCCTCCACGGGCCGTGGCTGCTAATACAACTCTTCCTGCGAGAGACAGTGGTAATTTCATGCGTTTCTCCACCTAAGAGGACATTTTTCTCACAGAACTACCATAATTCTCCCTCAAAAACACATCCACATCTGAATGATACTGTGTACCCAGATATCGAACAGGCCCAATTTGCCATTTAATAGGAAATCCCAATTCCGGAAGAGGAATACGTCTGGTAAGTGGAACCAACCACGAAATGTCCAGTTTATTTTCAGGCCCAACAAGTTGCCAAATGTAATCATTTCTCTAATACTTATGTCTAAATTTAGTGCAGAATTTTTGGCCAGTAGCAGAATAGCACAGCGTACAAAGATAGTAATATCTTATGACAGCCAGATGTAATACACTGAGTATTAAGAGATTCTCTAGGGATACAGGCTAAGGGTCCTATTTCCAAAGTGAATTAAATAAGTGAATTGCTTTTCAGAAAATAGTGATTTAACGTTATTATCGAACTCAAGGGCTTGACTTTTTGTGAAATGTGCTGTTTCCTGAATAATGTATTTCTTCTTTTCTCTTGCCATATGACTTCACTATTTAGATTGTTTTCTTTGACACGCATACATAATGAAGGAGTGCATTTATGAAAAGAAAATGCTTACTACAGCTTACATTTTGTGATCTAACCAGGGCATACCAGAATTTGAATGTTTAATGTAATAGACTACTTCATTGTTATAGGATGGGACACCAGACAGCTAACAGAGTAGGCTTGCAAAAGGTTCTCACTTCTCATGAGAACCTTCATAGGTATAACTTCTTGTAATATGCTATTTCCATCTCTAACTGACTTAATGATGACATGAACTCTTACCATGGGAATAGGGGACGAAGATGATGGGCCATCGAAAGATCTCTCACCATTGAACGCTGATGACACATGCATCAGTTTTTGCAACATGTTTAGCGTCTTTTCTATATGGTACGTATTCCTAGCTAGAGAGTTTTTTTTTCATTCATTGCATCCCTACCCTGCCATGCCCCTTGACACTTTGCTGAGCTAGTCCAATTTGCCATAAACTATTGCTTACAGTGATTTTGTTGTATTCCTTACACTTCCTGAGGAGATTTTCTGTTTTATACTGATTATAGCTACAGCTGTGATTCTCTCCTTCTCACCAGCATAGAAGGTTGCTACTGCTATTGTCCATAAAACTCGGCAGAGTCTCCAGATCTACCCTTTATGGGGCGTTTGATTTTTACCTTAGCTATCTGACTTTGCTCCAAAATCTACTTGCTTTTTTCCGTAAGGAATTCTTTATGGGTTCTTGTTAGGATAGGATAGGTCCTTTAGTTTAGAATAGGGACTGTACTGTGAATGGAACACACTGTTTTTATTTCTCTAAGCTTGTTCTAACCAATCTTGGGCCAGATGTAGGTAAATCTCATTTACTGATTCATAAGTACCGAATTTTACCGATTCGGTATTTATGAATCTGTAAATGAGATGTAGGTAAAAATTCGGTATTTTTTACCGAATCGGTAAGATTCGGTATTTACCGATTCGGTAAATACCAAATCGGTATTTGCTATTGAATCCTATGGGCCTTGAAGCCATAGGATTTAACAGCAAATACCGATTTGGCATTTACCGAATCGGTAAAAATACCAAATTGCGAAGGGGGACAGGGTGTCTTTTTGACACCCTGTTGCACCCCTGTAACTGGCTTTTGCGCCATGTGGCACACATACATGCCCTTAGGGCATGTCTGTGTGCCACATGGCACAGGTGTACATGCACAGATTTGCATGTACACAAGAATTCGTAATTTACCATGCAATTGTATTGCATGGTAAATACCGAATTCTAAAGGCCCTGTAGCACTGTTAGAATATGTAAATCTTAAAAGAATTGATAAATATATATAATATATACCAATAAAATCAAATGAGAATATTTCATTGTTTGAGATTATCTATATATAGTTGGACTTTCCATTCTCAATTTCATATGTAAGCTATATCAACCATGATCTCCATATAAACACATTTTGATTTTGTCACTTGGCTATAGACCTTCCTTAACTTAGAAGTGCTACCTACATCACAAGATAAATTTTCGGTATTTTTACCGAATGGTAAATTTACCGAATCGGTAAAATGTACAGAATCAGTAAATTTACCGATTCTGTAATTTTACAGATTCGGTAAAATTACTGATTCGGTAAAATTACCGAAAATGTACGTTTTTTTGGCCCCTACAACTCCATAGCCCTTTACCAGTCGGAAACGGCCGAAAATCGGTATTTTCGGCCATTTCCGACCGGTAAAGGGCTACCTACATCTGGCCCCTTATTCCTTATTATTTTGTTAACTGATTTGACACTAAATTGTATAAAAAGAGCAAAAATACTGACTAATCTACTAAAAAGAGAAAATAAGCTTTTAGAACTTCACTATCCCTCTCTTTACAAACTGAACATCAAAAGCAATTGTTAATGTAATTGTTATGTAAAGCTCTATTCTAATCAGGTGCCAAAGATTCGTCGACCGAGAAAAGCGCAGAACTTCTAGGTTCTCTAAGTAAGTATTATGGTGACAAAATGTGTGAACATTTTTATAGGATTTATGCGCTAGCAATAATAAACTATATTCACTTACTTCACAAGTAGACCCAATGACTACTAAGCTCAATAAACAAGAAAAACTGAATTCTTCCAATGACTCCTGCATCTCTACACTGGAGGATCATATGACAGGCACCAATGAGAAACTTTCACATATGGCCAAAGTTCTTAACATAACTAAAGCAAAAACCAAAGATTTAGAAGCCAGGCCGAGGGGCAATAACATATGCCTGGTTGGGGTCCCTGAGTCCACAAACACTGGCAGCATAGCTCACTTTGCAAAAACAGTGCTTAAATCTTTATTCGGTACAGAGAGCTGCTCCAACTTGCTTGACATTGAGATAGCCCAATGCACTCTTGGGTCCTAGACATCCACCGCACTCTAAGCCTCGTCCTATACTAGTCAGGTTGTTTAACTTCGGGGATTGCTATGCCACACTCAGAATAGCTAGAGAGAAATAATCTTTAACATATGAAGGGATGACTCTTTCAACATTTCCAGAATTTACTAAGGCTCTGCTCGACGCCAGAGGAGAATACCTTCCCCTTAAACATAAACTGAGACAAGCAGGTATCTCCTATGCCATGCTCTATCCTGCCAGACTGAAAATTATACACTGCAACAAACCTCATATCTTTCTGACCCAGAGGAGTGCTGCCCCCTTGGTAAAACAGATCCTTGCTGGACCCAGAAAGAGCTCCTCTAGAGGCTCACACACACATTAAGCGAGGGACTGAGCAATATGGAGTGAGGTCATATCCTCATTCTAACCAACTTAAGAACTGCATTTGAGGATCTATTGTGCCATTATGTTAACAACTGTCTACTTATTTATTAGTAGATGGTCATTGCATTGGTACAGATTATCCTTTCCTGGCAAACACCCCTTTGTAAAGTGGTCTTGGTTCGCCATCACTCATGGTGCCACTAGGAGTTCCTTCCTTAACCAGCTCAGCTGGTATATTGGTTATTTGTGGTAATGTTATGCAACTGTTGAATTGTTATGTGGTTTCTGTAGGGATATTTTTCATTGTCAGGTTTTTGAGGCTAGAGTGAGAAGGGGAAGGAGATATGTTAGTGGTGTTACAAGCATGCAGACGTTACCAAATGAAACTATATTTTATGCTGGTGAGTTTTATAGATATATTGACTGGCTGAATGGGTAACTTGGCTTGGAACAATACAATTGTTATTATATTGACACATTAAGATTAGATGCATATGGGTAGGAAACTCTTTAAAATTTTCATATGGAATGTGAGAGGGCTTAGAAACTCAATAAATTCTGGCAAATTCTGGCATACCTGGATTGACATAAGATCAATGTTGTACTTCTTTAAGAAATGTATTTCACCAACTGTAGAAGAGGTCACCTCTGACCCCCTTAGGCCAGCACTGCCCGGTCCAGGCCCTGTGTTTACTAGATGTGCATACAGTTTTGTTCCTGGCCGGGAGCCCAGCGGAGGAGTTAGGAAGTGGAAATCGCGATCCCAAGAGGTGCGGGACACGCAGCAAAGGAAGAGCAGCGGGCGGCCTGGAGGCTTCATGGACGAGCGGAGCTAATACCTAGTAGGCCGGCTTGTGAGTATGGGGGTGTGAGAAGTTGGCCCGATATGCAACGTTCGCTATTCTAGCGACCGCTATGTATCGTTCCAACGACCCTAATGGTGTTTGGTTGTAAGTCAACCTATAGACCAGCTATCCTAGTAGCGTGGATACGAGCAGTCTAAGGCTAAAGACTCGAGAGGGCGCGTTAAGCCAGCTGTTTACCACACATGTACCCCTTGAACACCGAGTGAAAGGACACCACAGAAGTGTTATGAAAATAAACAGTATATTTATTAAGAATCACAACAGCCCTGTACTCTTTATGAGGACAGGGTACTAAGCACAAACCAAATCTCTTTAGCAAATACTTCAAGTGCACAATTAAAACAAGTGTCCGAGGACACGGAAAGATTAAGGTCTCGGGCGGACCCGATAAGGCAAGTCGGAAGCGAGGGACTCAGGACCCTAGAGTAAGGAGGCTATGCAGGCACCGAAATGCCGAGTTACCTAGCCACGAGGGCTGCGGCTGCACAAGTCTTACAGGCGTCGGGGTCTTCGCTGACGAGCCAGGAGCCGGAAGAAAAGGAGTTGCTGGCCGGCGACCAGTGCTGAATAGTTCGTAGAGATCCAAGCCTGGATCGGAGATTGATGAAACCTGAAAGCAGAGGGGACCAAGTTCGTACTACTAGCCAGTAGTCAGAGGGTACCAGGAAGGCACCGGTTGGCCGTCACCTCGACCAGGTGAGTGGGCGACGCTAGGCTCTGCAGTCTCACGGACCAGGAGGCGTTGTCGGCGACCACGGCGGAGGTGCGAGCTGTCCCACGAAGGATGATGCTGTCGGCGTCGCTGGGCCCAGGATGGGGCAACAAGCCTTGGCAGATCTCAGGGCCACGTGGTGGGCCTAAGATGGCGTCTTGAGTGGACCAGAAGGGTCCGGGGTGCTTCTCGCAAAGATGGAAGCAAGGGCCAGTCTGGAGCAACCAGACCAGCAGTGATGATTCTCGGATGTCGTTACAGAAGGGCACAAGCCAGCGGCTAGTGACCAGACAACGTGCTGAGCAGCGAGCAGAAGGGCCCCACGCAGATCGTGGAGATGCTGGGAGACTGCACTTCGGTGCTGGAGCGGCTCAGGGTCGGGGCTTCTCGGACCCCAGAGCACTCACCAGAGAGTTACCTCGATGGTCGTGCTGGCTTTAAGAGCGTGCAGGTTCTGATGATGGCCGGTCCCTCGAGGTCTCGTCGCACCCACAGATCACAGCTGAGCTGATGACGTGGGTAGAGGTCAGAGGTGCCAGGGAAGCCGGTTCTCGTCGAGCTGGGCCGTCGGATTCCTTGAGGAAGGACTTACAGCAAACCGCAGAGTTCTTAGTTGGTGCCCGCTGATGCAGGGTGACTACTCCTTAGTCACAAGGGAGAAATCTTGAGAAGAGTCTTGAATGTCCTTTCGTAGAAAGTAGTTCTTGAATCAAAGATGATCTAATTTGGAAGGGTCCCCGCTCCGGTCTTTATTCTAAAGAAAGGGGTGGGTACATGACTAGGTCCTGCCCTAAGGGTGGGACCAGGAAGGGGGGTAGTTACACCCCTCTCCCCTGCCGGACTTTCCCCAGGCCAGGGCTGTCGCCCCTGGAACTGGTTCTAACCGGCAGATGCGTAGTGAGCACCGGGGTGCCACTCCGCAGTCACCTTCTCGCCAAAGCCCTACCTACCCAGAATACACAAACCCTGTCTGGGACGGTGCGAACACCGCCCTCGACAGGAAACCCTTTGTCCAAGTGCTCCTCGCTGGAAGGACTCCCAGCAGCAGGAGGTCAGACTCGTGTCTGTGGTGGCAGCATCCATTTTGTGGAGCTGAGGCTTCAGTTAACTTTAACCGGGGTTCACAGTTACGTACATGTCGTGTCCCTCTAGAAGGGTGGGATGCTAACCTCATCGCCAGAATTGGTGAGAGGGCAGCACCCCGATTCGTATGACACCTTACTCGACATGCCTTGATAACGCGACACCGGAGTTACCGATATGGTACGCGTTATCATGGAACAGCTATTGGGTCTTGATTCCGCAAGCTGCAACCGGGCTCGGCTCGGGCCTGAACCTAGCTCACACGAGCCCACGCACTCTGCCTTCAGGATCGTTAAGGCCTGCCATAGGAGTGACTGATAGGAACTCGGGTGTCCATTGTATGGTTAGATATAGAGCTACTATACCTACAGCGAAGGGTGGGTACACGTCTTCGCCCCAGCTGTCGTGCAGCCAGTTGTGTCAAATTTAGGAGGCCAGCCAGGGGTGGCATAATACATGCTTCAGCCCCTGGCGGCCCTGGGTACACCTATGCCCTGCGTTACGGGGTCTGATAAGGTGGCCCAGTACCAATTGGTAAATGCACCTAGGGTACATATCGTAATTTAGAAAGAGAACAGCCAGGCTGTGGGTCTGATTAGCAGGCCCACAGCCAGAGAAAGTCGTAAACCAGTGAAACAAAAGCAAAAAATCTGGGTGATCATAGGATTGCAGACCCTACTCTCCTACAGGGGGTGCAAGCGTCGTCTAGGCCCTGCAGTTGCGGAGACCGAGGCGGACCGTGGTGCCGGCGGATCGCGAGGAGGAGTACTGGAGAGCAGGACACGCCCGGTGAAGAGGAGCAAAGCCGAGGAGCATAGTAGACGTGTGCCTGCCCCGGAGGACTTAGAAATACAAGTAAGGCTGTCGGGGCTGTGGGGCACATGGATGGACCCCTGAGCATAAACACAGCCCAGGACAAGGTGGGTGTCTCCAGGAAGCAATAAGGGGAGATGTGAAGCGGAGCCCTGCAGGTTGTCTATGCTTTGAAGCCTGGAAACACAGAGAGCTGGCTTCTGGACCCAGAGCACTAGAATCAGGATGTGCTGATCTGGGGCCACCATTTTATGCTGAGGTTACTGTGACTCTTACTTACTCTGGGCCCACCATCTTGTTGGCCTTGAATGTTTCCTGCATGTTCAACTAGCCTTCTTTCATTAGTCTGTCCAAACCTGCCATTGTTTGCCATCAATGCTGCGGCAGTCCTGGAGAAATGTGTCATGGGAGTGCTTTTGTCTGTGCGTCTGTGCGTGTATGAGGGGGGGTGTGCGGACGCGCATGTGTGTGTGTGCCCCTATGCATGTATGAAAGACTATGTTCACATTTCTGTGTGCTTGTGCATGTCTGTGCGTGTGATGGTGTGGACATGTATTTGGGTGTTTTTGTATTAGAGCATGTGATTCTCTGTGTGCTTGTGTTTGTGCGAGCAGATGTTTCTGTATGTGTGCCTATGTCTGTGCGTATGATGGTGTGTGCATGTATTTGAGTGTCTTTGTATTAGAACATGGGATTGTATGTGTGCTTGTGCGTGTGGATGTTTCTGTATGCGTACTTGTATGTGCCCTCTGTTCGCGTATGAGAGTGTGTGCGAACATTTGGGGGTGCTTGTGCATGTCTGTGTGTGTGATGGTGTGTGTGTGTGCATGTATTTTGTGTGTACATCCTTGGGTATTTCTGTTCTGGAGCATGTGATTGTATGTGTGTTTGATAGTTTCTGTATGTGTGTGTGCGTGTCTGCGTGTATGAGAGTGTGAGCGCATTTTTGTGTGCTGGTGCATGTCTGTGCATGTGACGATGTTTGCTTGTGCAGGTATTTGGGTGTTTTTGTATTAGAGCATGAGATTTTATGTGTGCTTGTGTTCTAGGATGTTTTCTGTCTATGTCCTTGTGTGTGTGCGTCAGTGCGCATTTGAGAGTGTTTGCTCACATTTGTGTGTGCTTGTGCATGTCTGTGCGTGTGATGGTGTGTGCACGCTGGATGTGTTATTCTTGGGTGCCCGCTGTCCTGGATATTGACTTTAACTGCCAGATGCCTGTCCTTAGGATGGCCACCAGTGTACCAGTGTACAGTACAGTCCCCTGCCTGACCCCAAGATGGCTTCCATAATGGCCCCCTACACGTTGTTTTACTTCCCCGGGATAACAATTGGACGTTGACCAGACCTTGAACCTATCTCCTAACCTGCCTACTCATCAGGACTTGGAACCTGCGGAACTTACCCCAGACTGTGGAGACCTAGCGATTTAGCTCATGCCCGGTGGAGCTACCATATTGCTAATGAGGAGATGGGTTGTGGATTTCCCCCCCTGCTGTCACCTACCCAGCCGGACGATGGGCAGATTTTCCCCTGGTCTCTACGTCCTATCTTCCTCCTACCCCTTTACCCTATCCCCTTACCCTTCCTTGCTCCATTCACCTTGTCCCCTATGCTCTTTAAATACCTTTCTTGATATTTATGTAACTTTTAACTGATGTAAATTGCAACATAATTGTTCCTCATGTAAGGCGCTCTGATTCCCTCGGGTCTAGCCAGCGCTATATATAACTCATTAATTAAATTTGTTCTCATTTAGTACTCTTTCTCTCTTTTTCTACCTCCCTAGCTCCTATCCCCTCTCCCCTGAATCTCTCACCTTACTTGCTAGTCTGCCTAGCCCCCTGTCCTTTGTGCCTTTTGACTAAGCACTCCTTCTCCCCTTGTTGGGGAAAGATCCAATATTTATAATCTGGAGTCTAAGCGAACCCGCTGAGAGAGTCCACTGCGCCAAGGGAGCCACTCACAGTTGAGGTATGGAGAGGCACCCCTGCCAAAGCACTCCCTCTCCCCTTTTAGGGGAAGAATCCAGAATGTAGGCCTTGGAGTCTCAGACACCCCTCTGAGAGAGTCCACTGCATAAAGGGAGCCTCCCGCAACTGAGATAGGGGAGTGATACCATTCCATTCGATAACTTTATTTCGGCCACCGAGGTCCATAAAAGCACATGATAAAAAAAAAGACATAGGGCTAGATGTAGGAGCCCTAATACCGGTTGGAAACGGCCTATTTCGGCCGTTTCCGACCGGTATTAGGGCTTTCAGATGTAGGGGGCTGAAAAATACAGAATCGGTATATTTACCGATTCGGTAAATTACCGAATCGGTAAATATACAGATTCTGTAATTACAAATGTAGGTGGCACAGTTTACAGTGCCACAGGCCCTTAAGAGTTGGTATTTTACCACACAATCCTATTGTGTGGTAAAATACCGAATTCAGGTGTGCATGCACATCTGTGCATGCACACCTATGCAATGTGACACACAGACATGCCCTTAGGGCATGTATGTGTGCCACATTGCACACAAGCCTGTACTTGGGGTGCTAGAGGGTGTCAAAGTGACAGCCCCTGCACCCTTGCAGGATCCGGTATTTACCGATTCTGTAAATACAGAATCGGTATTTCCCATTGATTCATATGGGCTTAAAAGCCCATAGGAATCAATGGGAAATACCGATTCTGTATTTACAGAATCAGTAAATACCAAATTTTACAGATTCTGTAATTCAGATTTTAAAACTACCTAAATCTGCCCCCTTCCCATTTACAGACTCTTAAATACCGAATCGGTAAAATTCGGTATTTAAGAGTCTGTAAATGGGAATTACCTACATCTAGCCCATAGACACATTACAATGCAAAGATAAATAAGTTAAAACTATCGAACTACAGTTACATTGGTACTTAATAATAATTTACAATTTTCTAAGAACATATGCTGGATTAAAAACTTATTAAACCTTACAAAATAGTTATCGAAAAGATACAATATGAGTTAATAGCAGAAATTTCTTCAGATAATCATGACATAAGGGAGTTTCGTCGCTTCAGCCACATTGCATTTAAGAAACGGGACACTGCGAAAACTATCGGGGTATGTATCAAATTTTAGAACTCTCAGAGCCGTGGAACATTCCCTGAATCCAAGGTTTCTACAGATTGGTTTGACCCAGCATCTGCGTGGTGCCTGGTATTTAGAACAGAAGAAAAGGACATGGATTTAATCTTCTAGATGGTGGTTGCATGATGGACACTCAGTATTTTTATTTGTGTCCCATTTACTGGTAAATGATTTGAGTGGCAAGCTACCCATCCTAAACTGCATGTACAATTTCCTTGACATGGCTGGGTAAATCACATCCAGAAACTTTTCCAGTTTGTACTCTACTTTAACTTGAAGAAACTGGGATGTCAACTTGCCAAGTGTAGTGCTGCTATGTAGGAGGGTTAGGTTTAATGCCTACAGTGATGCACAAGGTAAGCCCTAGATATTGTAGAGCAGGCTACTTCTTGTGCAGCCCACAGCTCAGGCAGACCAATCCTACTGCTGTATTTCTTGATGTGATTTAGTCTGGGGATCTTTTTGGCTCTGATGTCCACCCAGACATCTCTAAACTCATTCTTATAGGCGGAAAATTCTGGAGCCGTCCACAGTCTTCTCCAGAATGTTATCGGCCTTAGTGCTGCTTCCTCCTCAATGGGCAGAAGCCCTAAATCCAATCTGAGGGGTACTAAAGGAGTGCTCGCAGGCAGCCCAAACAAATTCCTCATAAATGAGTTTTCTATCTTGGTGAGGTTGGTAAGCTTGTTGTGACCCCATAGCTCAGCTCCGTACATCGATGCAGCTCTAACCTGCACCTTGAACATTTCTATGATAGGTGCAGCAGGTTAATGGTCCGAGAGTCTATGCATTTTAGTTAACCCTCCGACTTTTTGCGCCATTTTAAGTGCGGCCTTTGACAGCTGGGTGCCCCAGTTCAGGTGTTCTTCAAGCGTAATGCCCAGATACTCAAAGATTTTTACCCTCTCTAAAGGGGCACCATCTAGTACTGGGTTTTGACGGGTCTTACTGGGGGGTTGAAAATCATGAACTTGGTTTTAGCCAAATTGATTTCCAATCCTCTCAGTACACAAAAATTGGCGAAGCCGTCCAGGACGCGTTGGATCCCCATTGATGTTTTGGATAACAACAGACTGTCATCTGCAAACATCAATGCGGGTACTCGACCTGTGACTAACCTCGGGACATCGATGTCCTTTAGACCTACTAGATGGTGTACAAGTCCATTTATATATATTCTGAAAAGAGTGGGGGCCAGGACGCACCCCTGGCGCACACCTTTTCCTACCGGGAAGAGTTTGGACAGTTCACCTTGCCTCCCACACCTAACCTGGGCCTCGGTTTCTGTGTGTAACCTAATTAATGCATCGAGGAGGTAAGTTGATATTCCCAGGTCTACAAGAACTTTCCACAGTTTGCCCCTAGGCACCAGGTCAAATGCAGACCTCAGGTCCACGAAAATGAGGTAGAGGCTGCCACCCTCTACACTCACTGCTCTCCAGTACAGGACCTGAAGTCTGAATAGATGGTCAGTGGTTGACGTACCTGCCCTAAAGCCGGCCTGGAGAGGGCTCAAGATCTCATTTTCCTCGATCCAGGCCTGCACTCTGTCCAAGATAATTCGACCCATCAGCTTCTGTATGTTATCTATTAAGCTGATGGGTCTATGATTTGATGGTAGGAGAGGGCAACCTTTTTTACAAATGGGTACTACTTCTGCCCCCGCCAGGTTCCCGGCGGGTCCATTCCCTTCAGAATAGACTTATAAAGGACACAAAGATAGGGGGCCCATATTTTAGGTTGTGACCTAAAAAGGTCCCCTGGCAGCCTATCCAGTCCGGGCGCCTTATTTGGCACTAACTTGGCAATAGCAGATCCAACTTCTACAAGAGTAATTTCCTGTTCCCCATCCAGTCGTTAGTCATGGGTGGGGGAAGAAGCTGAGAATGCCACTGCATCCTCACCTGAATAAGCATACATGGATCCAAAGTGTGCCTCCCATACAGTTGGGGCTATATTTGGTTCAATTGCCGCTTTAGGCCCTCTCCCGCCACCACTCACTATAGCCCAAAAAGATTTCAAATCTCTATTCTGAAGAGCAATTCTCAATTCCTCCCATTTCTTGGCATCCCAGTCCTTCTTAGCATTTAGGATGGCCCGCTTATGTAGGTGTCTATATTCCTTAATACATGTCCTATCCCTGGCTTTAATGGCTTTCAATAGTTCGTTCTTGCTACATGATGAGTTATACCAGGGATGTGACGGGAGGGGTTTTACCTTAGTGCTGACTTCTGGGTAGGATACCTCCAGAAGGCTGAAAGTCAACTGGCTATGGATTTCTAACGGCCTAGTGACCTGGCCTACTTGTTGGCCCATTTGCCCTGCCTCTGCCATTTCCTTGAGGTGTGGCACAGCCCACTGATAAATACTTGCTGAGCGGGCGTTCACGGAGCTGTTTGCTGCCCAAGGAGGGGTTTTTCAAAGCTCCCCTGCCGACGGAGAAATCTGCCGCCTCAGGAGGGGTATTTTCATAGGGAGAACTTTTGCCACCTAGCGTACGGGACTCCATTGACCAGGAGCCCGTGCGCTCTTCTCCTGAGCCTGAGGGGAGGGACGCCCTCGCAGCTGCCGTCACGACAGGCAGGCAATTTAACATCTTGCGGAACCCGCTGGCGTTGGTCCCGCATCGCTGCCCTGAGCGGGCGTTCACGGAGCTGTTTGCTGCCCACGGAGGGGTTTTTCAAAGCTCCCCTGCCGACAGAGAAATCTGCCGCCCCAGGAGGGGTATTTTCATTGGGAGAACTTTTGCCGCCTATTGTACGGGACTCCATTGACCAGGAGCCCGTGCGCTCTTCTCCTGAGCCTGAGGACGCCCTCGCAATTGCCGTCATTATTTAACGCCTATCATCTCCCGCAGCGTGGGACCGCGCGCAAAACTGCGCCGGGCTAAGCCCGGGCAAAGGGCGGGCCCTCTGTGGCCCTCAGAGGCCCGAGGAGGACGGGATGGGCCACCCCATGAACTACCAATTGCTTGCTGACATTCAATGGACACGTAGCTGTAAACACTAAATTTTTGTCTTTGTGTTGATGTTACGTATTACCCCATCTCAACTGAACGGTACCATGACTCGGAAAGGGGTCCCCAAAAAGTCTGTCAACCAGAGGGATTCGCGCAATGGTACACAAGACCACCACTTAATCAGTATACCACGGCCTATTCCTAGCGATTTAGATGGGGAGGATTCTTGTCAGGCCATAGCTAGCACCCCAGTGAACAATCTCCCTCAGAAACATCTGGTATTCTGCAAAGCCACTCACTGTTAGCGGAACTAAACAATCTGTGCAAAACCAAGTATGTCCCAGCAGATTTGAGAACTAAACTAAATAGTGCTTCTCCCTGTACTGCTAAAAGCTTTAGTACTTTGCTCCATAAGGAATGTGCGCAGGAATCCACCCCATTACATACAAAAGTTAACACTCCAACCGCAGCACTCACGCAGATCTCACCCGTTAAACGGAAATGTGACAGGGTTCAACAAAATGGGAATGACCCAAAGGTTCAATAATTGTGTTTAAACCCTCCAATGCCCGTCACTAACTCCCCCTCAATTCCAGAGGCTGCAGAAGAATTAGATAGTCTAGTACCCCCTCTTCATCTGGCTCTAACATCTCTGATTGAACCATTGTTCAAATCTCTTATATTGCCATTGTTGGAGAAAATAAATACCCTGGACAATAAGCTGATGGAAATAGAGGAATTGATCAAGATTAATTCATTTCCCGCTAAAATCACTGAAATAATCAGTCGCCATCAATCCCTTGTTGCCTCCATAGTGCCAACGCAACCTACATTATGCAACAATTTAAAAACTCCACAACTAGCCCCCAATAAAACAACCCCTAAGATCGCTTCTAAACCGGTACTACCACAGCATACTATTGCTAGACTAGAGAATAACAAAGTACCTTCTATACACCTACCACCTGAGGCCGTCCCATTCGTGTGTGTTCTCTCAGGAGTACCACCACTCACACATGGAAAATCCGAAAGGCAACACAACTTACTAAGGTTACCTTTTGGCTATCAAAAAACTGACCTCTGCCACCCGACTTGGATGGAAAAATAATGTGTGTTAGAAGGGTGGGCTGGTTAGGCTCCCTCCCAAAAGACATTCCTGGAGATCTAGTGTTGGTAAAATTTAGGTTTAGACATACTGTCCCGTACCTACGAACCTGGCAGCCCCAAGAAAATGATGGCCCAATATCGATTTGGGATTTACATGATTTTTACCCCAGTGCGCCATACATACCCTCCTTAAGACCAGAGGTAGGGTGCAACTATAATTACGTGATGGGTAGAAGATTCTACGCTTCGAATAATTGTAGCTCCTCCGCTCTTAACCACTTTGCACCAGTGTACAACATATATAAAAATGGAAATCTTTATTAAACTTGCTCCTATTAAGGGTGAACATGATGTAAGGGTAGAACTGTGAATGCCTATCGTATGAAATATGTAATTTTAAAGGAAAGTATCCCCACTGGAGGGCAAATGTCTTTTAAACCAATGTCTTTTAAACTTATAGATACTTTGTGCTATTGTATGTATGATTTATATTCAAAATCGAATAAAGCAAAACTGAAATTAAATTACCTGCCAATTTGTCTGGACAATCCTGTATATGGGGCCATTTTACCCTCCGTCAATTGTTGTGTAGCAGGAGTGCTTCTAGTACTGGTGGGGGTAATTCAGGATTGTTCACCAGGCCCCAGCTTCCTGGCTTGAGTGACATAACTACAGCGTTATGATCACTGTCTCTCCGTCTAACAATCTGGAAATCATGAACCCTGTCCCAGGACCGCCATTCGACCATGATTTAATCTATGATCGAAGTGTGCCCTTCTCTATTAAACGTGGTTTGCCCCGAACGGTCTGATTTAAATCTCCCGTTACAGGCCCTCAGGGAAAAGGAGAGTGTTAAGGAATTTATTTGGAGGACCAACGGTGTCCATGCTCTAACGGATGGAATGCATGTTTCCAAGATGTTCCAATGCTGGTTCTCACTATCCTCTTCACCCACTGTACTCAGATTATTGAGGGGTTCGTACTGGGAGTTGAAATTGCCCCCAACTATTAAAACAGTCTCGGGATCTAAAGTTGGCAATTAGTTGCTAAGATTTTCAACAGTTGTAGACTCTAGCCCATTCTGAGTAGGCCTCAACTGGGGATCGAGTTGATGGGCTGGAGAGGACAATGGACACGCGCACAGAGGATCAAGAACACCTATGGCAGCGTCTGGCGGCCCTTGAGGAGCAGAACATCGAGCTCCAGGTCAAGCAGGAGGATTTGGAGAATAGAAGCCAGCTCAACAACCTCCGCATCCGGGGAATTCCGCTTGGAGAAGAAGGGGAAGACATCATGGGATACGTGGCGCAACTTCTTCACGAGGTCCGGGGAGATGTGGCTGCCTCACCCCCGACTCTGGACCGAGCGCACCGGGTGGCAGCCCCGGTGGGGAGGCCGGGACTCCTGTCGGACATCTTGACCAGAGTTCATTTCTTCGTGAAGAAAGAGGCAATATGGAAAAGTGCGCGTGATCAATCAGACATGCGATATAAGTGCCACAAGATTCAAATCTTTCAAGGCTTGGCGCCTAACACCCTGAAGCGGAGGCGAGCATTCCGACCAGTGACTGAAAAGCTGCGTGGCATGAACATCACCTACCAATGGGGTCATCCATTTGCACTTATATTCCAATGGGAGTGCAAGCGCAGAGTCCTGCGATCCTACAAGGAAGCGGCGCAGCTTCTCCGCATGCCGACATCTCCTCCGGCGAGTCCAGCTCGGCCTCCTAGTCGAAAAAGGACGCCGGCCGGCCGGACTGGACCACGGTACAGAGGCACCGGCGCCCCTCTCCTGTGGAGGGGAACTCGCACACCCAGGCCAACAAGACATTATAGCCCACATTCGGTCTCTTGAAGGAGACAAAGCAGAGTCAGATGGGGACTCCCTCACACCTTGAAGTATGATTTGCTTGCTTCTCTCCTCCTAGTGTGGTGATCTTGCACCTGCCGATGCTGGACCCTGTGAGTCGAGATGTGGTGAGACTCCTCGCTTCCTACCCTGACTCCAACGGCTAGGGTTGAGGGGGCAGTGGGAGCCCCACGACCATTTGTACTTTGGGACCGCCACAACCCCCCTTGGTCTGCCCCCTTGGGAGTGACATCCCGGAGAGCGTCCAAACCTGTGGGTGTAGGATGCCCTGTAATGGGGTCAGAGACCTTCGGCCCTGTTGGCCGCGATTGTTATGTCTAAATGATCGGCCTCTTAGGCCGCAAGTTCTTTTTTAATCTTTTTCTTCTTTCCTTTGTTTCTTACTGCTCTTTTCTCTGCTTCTCTTTCCTTCTTTTGGGGGCCCAGGGAGGGGGTGCTGGATGTTGATAGGGAATGGTTGGGTGTGGGCCCAGGCCTGTGGTGTGTGTGATGCGAGCGGAATGGCAGTTGTGGGAGTAACGATAACTTATGGCGACACCTAGTACAGCTGTTAGCGCGCATCTAAAGATCCTGTCCCTCAATGTAAAGGGCCTTAACTCGCCTAATAAGCCCAAGCAGGTATGGCATTATCTCACCCGCCAGAATCCAGACATCATATTCCTACAGGAGACTCACCTTCTACAGACTGACACTGCGCGCATGGCACACCCTAGGTACCCTCTCCAGTTCTGGCGGCTACGGACACTAAGACAGCAGGGGTAGCGATACTGTGCAGAGCTGGCATCAGGCGGGAAGAAGGCAGACCCTTTCGGAGTGGTGATGGGTGCTTTCTCAGAGTGGGTGTGGAGGTGGGGCGTCAACGCCTCACATTGTGTAACATTTATGCCCCCAACCAGGCGCAGGACCGCTACCTCAGAGACCTCCTGAGAGATCATGTGCCGCAGGACGGATCCTCGCTTATTGTGGGGGCCGATCTGAACCTGGTCTGGAGCCCGAAGCTAGATCGGAGCGAGGGCTCATTCAGTAGTGCTGGGGCAATGTCCTCGGAGTTACGCAAGCAATTTGCGGACCTGGGGTTATTTGACACATGGCGTTATTTCTCCCCAGACAAGATGGAATACTCATATTATTCACACGCTCACCGCTCCTACTCTCGCATCGATTATCTGTTTATGTCCCATGATCTCTCCCGTGATGTCATAGGGGTAGAAATGTCTAATATCTCAATTTCTGACCACGCTCACGTGGAATTGCTCATACAGGATCCAGCAGCCTGCCCTCCTGGGAAACGGAAGTGGTATCTGCCGCCAAGTATCCTTCAGGATGCTGCGGATGTCGAGGACATTCGGGGGGCCATTGTTTCCTACTTCGAGCGTAACGACTTACCTGAGACGCCCTTTCCGGTGGTCTGGGATGCCTTCAAGGCAACAATATGGGGGCACATCACGTCCCTTTCGATAGCGAGGTCGCGAGAGGCACGAGCATTGGAGGACAAACTGACAGAGGATCTGAAGAAGGCAGAGGCACAGGACCAGGGCGACTCAACCCAGCGGTCGAGGAGGCATCTAGCTAATCTTAGGGGTTAAATCAGGATGCTGGGCGCCAATAGGGCTGAAACTTCCCTGGTGGCCTTAAAACAGAAATATTTCGAGGGAGGAGACAAGGTAGGGAGAATGCTGGCGAGAAGGTTGAGGGCTAAAGCTGCTAAGGCACATATAACGAACGTACAACTGCCAAACGGGACCAGGGTCGCTGCGGCAAAGGATAAGTCCAGGCTTTCAGGGAGTATTACACAACACTCTATACGGAGGAGAAACCACCCCCCCGAGCTCGTGGAGGACGTACTGGAGCAGTATGGCGGCGCGACGTTGCACCCCCATTTCGCGCAACTCCTGGAGGACTCGATCATGCAGGAGGAAATAACCTCAGCTGTCCAGGAACTCCACCTAGGGAAAACACCGGGGCCCGATAGCCTCCCATTGTCCTTCTATTGCATATTCCGGGCGCAGCTAGGGCCCTACCTTCTTTGGTTGTTTAACTCTTTCACTGATGAGCAGGGGCCGTCCCCGGACATGGGGATGGCCGAAATTGCTTTAATATTGAAGCAGGGGAAGGACCCCGCTCTGTGCTCGTCGTACCACTCGATAGCCTTATTGAACACCGACTTTAAAATATACACCAAGATACTGGCGAAACGATTAGACCCCTACATGCCGGGCCTGATCGACCCCGATCAGGTGGGTTTTATCCGCGGTCGACAGGGGGCTGACAACGTACGGAGAGTAGCACATCTTGTGGGCAAGGCCCATCACTGGCAGATCCCGGCCTGTCTCCTCTCCTTAGACGCCGAAAAGGCGTTCGACCGGGTGGATTGGTCCTTCCTCCGGGCAGTCCTCCATAAGATAGGGCTCGGTCCGAAGATGGTCACCAGGATTATGGCGCCTTACATGGCGCCACGGGCCAGGATTAGAGTGAACGGGCAGCTCACGGAGTCGTTTTCTATAGGGAGGGGAACCAGGTGGGGATGTCCGCTTTGCCCCTATTATTTGCCGGGCAATAAAACCACTGGCGGACATGATTTGCCGGGCCCTCGACATCCATGGTATCTCGATAGGCGGCCTTGATAATAAAGTAGCACTCTTTGCGGATGATCTCATCCTGACACTTACTAAGCCCCAAGAGTCTCTACCGGCAGTACACTCTACGCTTTGTCTCTTTGAACGTGTCTCTGGCCTGAAAATCAATCATGGCAAGTCTTGGGCGCTCAACCTTACCATCCCAAAGACAGATATTCCACACCTGGAACAGATAGCCCCCTACCGCTGGACGACACAACACATTCGATATCTTGGCTTGCAGTTGACTTCCTCGCTAGATGGCTGGACACATGCCAACTGGAGGGACTGTCGCCGAGCGGTTCTGGAGGATTTGCGAAGATGGAAGCTACTTGTACCGTCTTGGCTGGGTAGAATCAATGCAATAAAGATGTCCATCCTACCCAAGATACTATACCTGTTTCAGTGCCTCCCCACTCCCATTCCGTTGCATAGTATAAGAAGCCTGCAGAGGGATCTAACCAACTTCATCTGGGGGGGAAAGAGACCCCGCTTCTCACAGGCACTCCTTCTGGCACCTCGAGACCGGGGGGGATTGGCGTGTCCTAATCTGGTGGACTACTACTGGGCTGCCCATCTTCACTTCATAGTAGAATGGGGTACTACAGAAAGTGAGAAGGGGTGGCTGCACATGGACAGAGCCCTGACTGGCCATACCATCTGGGATTTGGCATGGAACCACAAGGCGGGGCGCTACCCGAGCGCCTACATGGCGGTACCCACGAGAACGGTGTTGGAAATTTGGGATAGGATAGCAGTACGTCGGGCCTCACCACTTTTCCCTCGCCGCACACTCCATTTGAAGGGAACCCGTGGTTCCCACCAGCTCTCCGCACCAGAGCCTTCCGTAGATGGTCCCAGGGCAATTGCAGAGTGCTTACAGACCTCTTCGATGAGGGCACCCTTAAAACCTTTGCGCACTCTAGGGAGGACTTCCGACTACCACTTGATGCCAAGATGCAGTATGCCCAACTGAGACACCGGACAATGGCGGATGAGACGTATCAGGCGGCTACTTGCGCTTTCACCCCATTCGAGAAGCTAGCTCGTTACTTCACTGATTCAAAATTCTGATCTCGAAAATCTACCACATTCTGCAGCACCCCTAGACGCCGCCTTCACATAAGTATCAGCACCGTTGGCAATCTATTTCGGGCACTGACATCACATCAGCACAATGGCTTTGACTGTGGCGCGACATACCTAAAGTTTATCGTAGCGTACCGCAACAGGAGAACGCATATAAAATGATGACCCAGTGGTACTATACGCCGCAGCTACTCCACAAAATGTTTCCGGCCTCCTCTCCTGAGTGCTGGAGGTGCCGGTCTGCGACTGTGGATTTCTTATACATTTGGTGGACCTGCCCCTCATTAACACTCTTCTGGAAGGAGATCTTGAGCCATATCAGAGGGGTCATGGGGT
Source organism: Lissotriton vulgaris (assembly GCF_964263255.1). Classification (NCBI taxonomy): domain Eukaryota; kingdom Metazoa; phylum Chordata; class Amphibia; order Caudata; family Salamandridae; genus Lissotriton; species Lissotriton vulgaris. Next base: position 516,553,842 of record NC_141693.1, on the reverse strand, counting down.
TTCCTCTGCCTGATGCCACTAGCACAATCTTACTGGGGGTCAAACCGGCAGGCCTGCTAGCGCTAACCCGGAGCGACTGGATGCTAGCGCTCCAAATGCTGAGGGCAGCCAGATAGCTCATTGCCCTTTACTGGAAAAAGACGGAAGCACCACCTATCGCGGCGTGGTTCGTACGACTCTGGCATGTCATAACAATGGAGCTCCTTACAGCTAGACTGCAGGCTCGCGACACGCGCTTTAACACGGTGTGGCAGCCTCTGGTAAAATATTTATGCAAAGTGGAACATGCGCGACACATGCCCCCTAAATTGCGGACACTGCGTCTGGTAGAGGATGCGATGGCCCTCTCCGTAACAAACAGGTTACTGCCATAGCAGCTCCAGAGAGTGTGACGCAAAATGTGACAGGAGCGGCTGATATCTACCGGGATCTGGTGTGACGCTCCTATCCCCCTAGGCCCTCCCGCTTCTATTTTCTCAACCTTCTCTTTCACTCTTTTCCTCTGTCTATTTTGCACTGATGCCTCTCCTTCAGGCACTGTATTACGGTTTGGACCCGTCTGGTCCTATGGTTACACTGGTTCTAGTTCCTTGGTTATACCTGGCCCTTGGGGCCAAGAGATCATTGGCAGTGGCTGTTCAGTGTGCACTAAGCGGTGTATTACGCGGCCAGCCCTTTCGGGTTGTAGGCATAACGCTGTGTATGACGTTTGCATAGATGTGCGCCCTACTCTGTTCCCATGCATTTTGTTTGACGCGGCCGGCCCTAGCAGGGTTGTAGGCTTACCGCTGTGTACATGTCACTATTAAGCAAACTCCCGATTACGGGGATGTACTAAAAAGACTTGAACATAAAATTAGCAAAGGTAGGTGCGACCGGATAAAAATAGGTCAGGGGTAGAGATTGTATCTGTGTTATTAAACTTCCCATTGTCCAGTTACAAATGTACTCTACATCCCTTCTGTCCCTAAAATGTATCACTACACTATCAGCCTGTGTTTTTTTCACCCATGAACCTACCCAAGCCACACGTCGAGCGAATAGAATTTCACCAGAGACTTGATTTGGAAGGGGCCTATTTTGTCTCAGCCAATGAATGCATTGGTTTTGGAGGTCGCTATATGTTTCCCTTTTCCCTTGTTTCAGTTCTGGGACCCCTACTAGGACGACCACATATGGGGGCTTATTAGGATTGCGGATTTTCCGCATCCTCTGGGCCGGTGGAAGCCACCGCCGGCCCGGAGGATGCGGTAAATCCGCAGCGGACCCACCAAAGACCCACGCCACATTAGGATGGCTGGTGGGTCCTGGTTTCCGTCCGCAGCTTTTCCGCCGCAGCTGGCTTACAACCGCGGCAGAAAAGCACTAATATGGTGACGGTGTCTTTCAGACACCGTCAGCCAGATTAGGATGGGCTCTGATACATGCTTTTCCGCGGCGGCTTTTCCGCTGTGGAAAAGCATGTGTAATTTCACTGCGGGGGCCCGTTGCGGGCCCCCTAGGTGAAGGGGGGGTGGGGGTGCACATGGGGGGTACCTATGGTACCCCCCAGCATTTGTATGCAGAAAGCGGCAGGCACCGCGCGGTGCCTGCTACTTTCTACATACAAATGCAATGCATGCATTTTTAACATTGCTGCGGGTGCAGCTTGAAGCCGCACCCGCCGCAATGTTAAAAATAGAGGATGTGACCGCCAGGGTGGCGGTCACATCCTAATTGCACAGGAGGGAACTCCGCATGCCATGCTGAGGTTCCCTCCTACTCTGGGGTCGCGGACGGATGCAAGTCCGTCCGCGATCCTAATGGGCTCCATGGTGTGGACTCTGGGGGAAGGTCTAAGCGTGGGAGGGTATTTGAGTCATCTAGAATATTTGCCATGTTAACTGGCTTATTAATTTCTCCCCTGCCTCTATCCTGCCCCTGCTCTGTCCAAATTTGAATCTCCCCACCGTTTGGCAGATCATTGCTCCTCAGTCGGTCTTGGTTTAGGGGCTGTGAAGTTGGTATTTCCGCTGTGGCATTACAAACCTCTGGTATTACGGGGTTAAGGACTACGTTAGCTAGCCTTATAGGCCCCTCAGTAATTCCTGACCCACATTCAACCCGCATTCCGCCCTCAGCCTGCACAGTGGTAAAAAGTGTTTCCAGGAGGGTGAGCCTAGCTTCAGAGTTCAGTCTGTCATATATGGGCAGACAGGTCTCAGTAAAAACAAGTTCCAGTTTGACCCAAAAGTCTTCTCCTGGATCAGTTGGGGCCGGTTCTCCAGTGCCTGATGTTATCATGGCTCGGTGCACAGGAGACTGAGAAGACTCCGGGCTAGATATAACCCTCGGACGTTGATCTGGCTCCCGGTCCTCGTGCACTTGAGTTTTTACCTTCTTGTTATTATTCTTAGTCATAGCCCCACTTCGCTTTCTTTTAACAGCAGGGTCAGGTGTCGGGTTCGTAAGCCTAGATTTGGCACTATTGGCAGACCGAGATCTCAAACACAATTTCACTATTTCCGGGGTTTCATGGGTAACTAGAGCGTTAGGTAAACCAATTTCAGCAGTGTTCGTGGTAACGGGGGCACTAGACGTACTGTCTGATACCATCAGTGGTTGCATGTCCTCTCCTTCGTGACCAGGTGATATAGCCGCAATCTCTATCGTCTGTATAGTTACCGGTGACGATGCTCGAGCTATCCCACCCAATGATGACCGTTTCTGAAGAAATGGTTCTATGGATAGCCTTTTTTCTGTTAACTCGATCTCATGAGGCAGCAGTTTAGATGCTCTTGTTAGAAATTGATCTAAAGTACCCACAATTGTTCCTCCAGAGATGGATTTCCTCCCCTTTCCCGGCTTATCTATGTTCATAGCTGCCTGTGAGTAGTGCTTAATTAGGAAGCAGAGATGAAGGCGGAAAACTGGGAGCCACTGACCTTTTGTGGTGTGTTGGTGGCCGAATCAAAAGGGGTGGCCCCGTACCGTCCTTGGATGTTCTCGGACGGGCTCAGACGGGCCTGCCCTTGGCCCGGGTTTTGCCCGGCGTGGCCCGCGCACGTTCCGCGCGCGTCCCGTAGGACGGAAGTGATGGTTACCGATTATTCCGGTGTAGGCAGAAAGGGAGGGCTCCGGCGCTCACGCGCTGCCCCAATGCCTCGTGGTTGCTGAAGTCTCTCATCCTGGAAAGTGTGCCTGCCCCTGCACCTCGGTGCTGCGTCTCCCGCGAAGCGGGAGGCGCCAGGTCGTTAAATGGCAGTTTGCAGCGATGCGGGCGGAAAGGGAGGGCTCCGGCGCTCACACGCTGCCCCAAAGTGTGCCTGCCCCTGCACCTCGGCGTATTGTCTCCCGCGAAGCGGGAGGCGCGAGGTCGATAAATGCCGGTTTGCAGCGATGCGGGCGAAAAGGGAGGGCTCCGGCGCTCACGCGCTGCCCCAATGCCTCGTGGTTGCTGAAGTCTCTCCTCATGGAAAGTGTGCCTGCCCCTGCACCTCGGCGCTGCGTCTCCCACTTCCCCTGGGAACACAGCTTCCTGGACTTTGGACGTTGCTTTGACTCGTCTACCGGATTGTATTCCCCGTCGCCCTTCCCCTCCTCTTTCCATGGGGTGTCCTTCACCCTCCCCTCCTCTTTCCCGCTTAATTGCCTGACTACTTCCCCAGCTCCTTCCCCCTCCCTTGAACCTTTCCCAATGCCTGCTTTTCCCCTTTCGTATTTGTGCATATTGTTTATCTCGACCATACAAGTAACTATATTGCCATGCTCTCATAACTGTGTAACCTTTGTAACGATGTAACCTGTAACTTTGATCTGATGCTCATGTAAAGAGCTCTGATACCTCCGAGTCTAGCCAGCGCTATATAAAACCTTTAATATAAAAAATAAATAAATAAAATAAGTCATGTGCCTATCGCACATATGCTACATACTCCTCATATGCTAGGCCACTGCCATTTCAATCAAATGAGGAATCAAGTTTAAAATATTCCACATGGTGAAAGACTCCCAGGAGAGAAACAATATTGTGCAGGGGCTTATGCAGGATAAACACTTCATGGTTGTAAATGTATAAACCACCACACAGATGATCCAGCTTTCTTGCAAAAAATATGGGCTTGATGTAGGAAGCTTGCTCTGTATATACTATGCCATTATGAGGTATAGTGTGCACAGAGTCCTGTGGAACTCCAAAGGTAGGCAGAGGTAAAAGTAGATAGCACCTTACTCTCTATTTGTGGTAGTGTGGGCAAGCAGTAAGGCTTTATCAGAAGGTAGTGTTTCGCATTTGTTGTACACACTCAGGCAGCAAATGATGTCACACACTCAAAGACTGAACTCAGACCAATTTTTTGGTATCAAAAATATTATTTTGTCATTTTATTTCTAGAACCAAGCCAAGCCTGGGGCAGGTAAGTGAAATAGGTGTTTTGCAAAATCTTATGCAGTGTTTTACAACTGAATGCAGGTTCAAATGCAGTTGATTGAATTACGGGTAAGTCAATGTTTCAAAATTACTTTTCAGTTACTTGTCAGATTACTATGTACGTTACTTTTTAGATTACTATGTACGTTACTTTTTAGATTACTTTTCAGATCACTTTTGATAATCGGTGTGATATGGCTAAATATCACACTGAGACATCAAGGGATACACTCTGGAAACACCCTCAGTGACACTAGGGCGGCCGGGTGCAGATTGCTGAGGCCCATTGTTATCCAATGGGGGATAAAGCGCCTCTGGTTTGTGGCTGCTTACAAGCAGGCTACAAGGTTGTGGGAGCAGAGCTCCAGGGCAAAGGGGGATCCGAGTTAGCACCCAAAGTACACCTGCAGCGGCGCCTGGGTGCTAGGTGCTGTTTTGGCATCTGGTGCCCTGTTAGTTTCAATGGGGATTCTCCGGTTGCAACAAAGACTGCAGGCTTGGGGACGATATCTACTGGAGGTGACCTCCAGTTGGAGAGCTAAGTTGGGATGCCTGGGGATGCTGGGAAACTGTCAGTTGGGCCACCCAAGGCTGTGAGATGTCGGGTGCAGGGGTGTCGTTAGGTATCAGGTTTACCTATCAGCTCCAGTCATGGTCGTGGGGGTGTCCTCCAGAAAGAGACTGCAGGCGTAGTTTGGAATGTTGAGGTAGGTCAGAGATCACAAGACCTCAGGTCAAGATCGCCGGAGAGACATCCTTGTGGTGTTGGGCCACTCAAATTCAGGCCGTAGGCGTCGGGTGCAGACTCGGGGTTTTGGCTGGGGCCAGAGTCTGTTGGTGAGCAAATCCAGGGCTTACAGGAGACAAAGTCTTGGTTTAGGAAGGCAGGGCAGTTCCTTCGGGTTCTTGGGGCTGCTGGCTGCAGGACACACTGGGATTCCGCTGGAGCAGTGTCGAGGTGGGGACAGGCCAGTAGGGCTGGGGTCAAGTCAGTGGGCGTCCACCTTTTCTTAGATTGAGCACAGCTTCTTTGAACCTTCTTCTTCTCTTCTTCTTGTTAATTGTTGTCTGAGGAGGCAAGGTTCAGGTTTGCCCCTAAATACTAGATTTAGGGGCGTTACAGGTAAGTAAAGGTTGGGACTAATGGATCCCTTCCTTGGGGTGGGTACACCTCCTATTATACCACCCTCAAGTGGGAGGGGGGCATATGCCTCACTCTGTTTGGCTGGTTCCCCCCATCTGCAAGATGGCAGGGATTGAGAGTTGTGCTTCACCCACCTGAGGGGTGGGTACCTCCCTTTCTCACTTGGTTTTCCTGCTGATTTTCCCACACAAAGTGGGGGTCAGAACCGGTGGAGGCCATTTGCTAGAAGCAACAAAGGCATGAGGTAGCTTACAAAGGCGGCAAGCATTTGAAACTTCCTATTCATGGACCCTGCCCATCCTGGGGGAGGGGGCTTGGCTTGCTAGAAGCAGCAAAGGCCTGAGGTAGCTTACAAAGGTGGCAAGCATTTGAAGCTTCCTATTCATGGACCTTGCCCATCCAGGGGGAGGGGGCTTGGCACATTGCCCCAGGATGTGCATTTTTTTAAGACCCCCTAGAGCAGCAGGTTCTCTACCCAGGGGTCCAGAAACATGTCTGGTGGTGGACGCTGGCAAGCAGCCACTCAGCCTGGACACTAGTGGTAGGTTGTTTTTCAGAGGGCATCTCTAGAATGCGCTCTGAGTGCATTTTCATTAAATCCCACACCAACATCAATGTGGGCTTAATGTGCTGAGAAGTTTGATACCAAACTTACCATTTTTCAGTAAAGCCATTATGATGCTGTGGAGTTCGTAATGACATACTCCCAGCACTATATACACTTAATGACATTACTGCACTTACAATGTCTAAGAATTGGCTTAGACACTGTAGGGGTACAGGGCTCATGCACCTATACACTCACCACTGGTATAGTACACCCAGATAGAGGGGTGGCTGACTTATGCCAGGGCAATGGGTTTTAGGCATGCCACACAGGGCTTGATCTGCACCAAAACACGCAGCCTGCAATGACAGTGTGTGTGTATTAAAGGTACATGGTCTCTAAGGGTGGCAAAATAAGTGCTGCAGTCCTTAGAGGTCTTCCCTGGCCTTGGTGCCCTTGGTACCTATGGTGCCATTTACATGGGACCGACCTGTGGCCAAATAGTGCCAATTGGGTTTTATTTTTATTGCAGTTTAGGGAAAGAACATAGGCCCTGGGTACCTGTTTGGCAGGAACCCATGGCACACTCAGTCAAAGTACTTCAGCAGTTTGGCAAAAAGTGGGGGCAACCATGCAAAAAGAGGGCACTTTCTCACACTAGATAAATTGATTTGTCACCACAATCTACTTTGTAGAGTGGTGACTTTCACTTGGTACTTAACAAAGACATAAATCAAACCCACACCATGAGCAGAGCATATGACTCTGCAGCACAGACACTAATGGACATTTTTGACACATATGGTACGGTAGGTATATGTGGAATAGATACTTAACCATGCGAGAAGGTACAAATATATCATCAGCCCAGAGTTAACGGACTGGACTGGCTTATTGGGTGGGCACATTGGACAAGTGCACTATTCAACGACTTTGATTCAACACTTATCCTGCACCCTTTCAGACCACTCCTCATTCACACTGGTAATTGAGCTTCCTGCCTCCCGACATCTCACTGTCACATTGTGGTTATGACCTTCTGCACTCCTAGCCATAGTTTTGTGGAAGCGGTTAAGTGAGAGATTACTTCTTATTTTCAATGTAATTACTCCTTAGTATACTCAGTGGGCACCCTTTGAGGAGCCTTCAAGGCTTAAATACTAGGGATTTGCATAGAGAAACAACATGTTCTGCGCAGAGTGCTCAGTCATCCATTAGATACACTTTAGCAGAAAATATAGACACTTGAGATAGACTATAAAAGGCACAACTCCACCCAGTTATTTGCAGACATTAAGACCAAACTGTCGACGTTTAATGAGATGGCAGACCAAGAGGTCAGTGAACTGCTATGGTAGTAGGACAATCGCACTCCTGAGTGTATATAAAACTTCAAAAAATGTTCTATGCAGTTAAGTGGGTGCTATTCGGTAATCCTTTCGGGACTGAAGGACCAAGTTACAATGCAAAATTGCGCTATCCCAAACGTGGGTAGCGACACCGGATGCACATGGAGGGTTACATTGTTTCCAGTGCTTCGCACTGAGATCGTACAATTAAATCCCCTGACGAAGGGCCTGGCGCCCAAAATGCATTGGGAATTCGTGGGGAATTTTTTGAATTGAATAAATAAGAAACGAAGATTGATGTTTCTCATAAACTTTATGATGTGAATACAACATCTTAATTGGAGAAAAAACTTGATTCGCAATAAACCTATTTCAAACGCACAAACAACCTCGCATGAAATTTTCTTTCTTGTGTGCATCCGGTGTCGCTACCCACGTTTGGGATAGCGCAATTTTGCATTGAGACCAAGAGGTCAAACATGTGCATGAGCACATAAGAGCATGTGTGTACCGGAAAAGGAAACGACCAGGTCGAACTCTTGCAATGCTGGTTTGTCACTCTTGTGCCTCACAAGATATTGAGCAGATACATGAAATAGACAGAGTGTAACTACTGCGAGGCAGAACACATTTGAACTGAATCTGCCACCTACTATACTCAACTCTCTCCCTCAAGGTTTACCCCTTCCTAGGATAACTATGTTAAAGACTTTGACTGCACTGCAATAGCTTTAACCCCTTCGCTGTGGCGGCAATTCCGCCGCAGCGCTAGGGGGGGGGGCGAGCGGCGCTCGCATGCTCGTGACGGAGCCGCGGTTGCGCTGTGCTCATGACGGAGCGGTTCCGTCATGGCCCCGCCCGCTCAATAGAACGCGCCGCGCCGCGCAGGTGCGAAATCAGCGCTGCACAGGCGCGGCGGCAGGGCCATGACGGAACCGCTCCGTCATGAGCACAGCGCAACCGCGGCTCATGACGGAGCGGCTCCATCATGAGCATGCATGGGGTTAATAAATAATGCACATCAACAATATCAATATGACCCCATCACACTTGACGAGAGCACTCCAGTGATTTCTTGCCTGTCCAAGTGCAAGACCTAGGATAATGAATGACTCTCCACAGAGTTTTACAAGACATATTCCCATCTATTGGCTCCCGTAATCCTGCACATATACAATGAGGCAAGTACTTTAGTTATTTTCCCCCACTCATTGCTTCATTGAAGTTGTGGAAAAAAATGCACATCATATAGTCCACTATCTCTTATTAACATAGACACTAAGATTCTCACTAAATATTGGTGAATTGATTGATACGTCTATTTCCTGAATCGGTCCTACTAATCCAGACAGGGTTCATCCCGGACAAATCAATTTCCCATAATTTGAGGACTCTCTTTCCACCAATGCCCCAAACCAGATATGGCAGCCATGGCAGTTTCCCTAGTTGCCACTAACACTTTTCTTTCCCTTGAGTTGCCATTATGATATGCTATACTCAGTCAGTCAATCCACTTTATTCGATTAGGTAAAATCATAAAAGTACAGAACACATCAAACATATTACGAAACATTTAGACAAAATATAAAAGACAATATACAGATGAAAACGTCCTGGCTAAAATATTCACAATTTTTTTTAAATGTCATAATAGCTTAATAATCTTATTTGACTAAATTCATGATCTGGTTTCTATTCTTTTTTAGCCTTACAGCAGCAGCAAGAAAAGAAGCGTTGTTAAAAATATCTCCTGGGTTGGACAATGTCTCTAAGAAAACTAACGCAGATCTGACCTGGACAAAGCCCATTCCTCTCAAGATAGGAACCAAGAATTTCATTCGAATGTTGGAATAAAAATGACAAAACATCATGAAATGTAAGGTATCTTGGGTTGAGAAATTGTCACACTGACAGGGTTCTGCATCTTCAGGTTTGCACCACCCCGGTAAATCCCCCAATAGGAAATGGATCAAATTGAAACGGAGCCTAATTAGAAGCCAAAGGTGGAAAGAGTTGTTCACCACGACCAAGTAGGGTTCAATGGAGATGGTTGTTTTTAACAAGTAGTGAGCCCTAACTAGAGGTTTGGAAAGCTCCAATTCTTCTCGCTCTAACATTAGTAAATTCTTGAAATTCAATTTTACCCACAGGACATCCTCCTTCCGAATCTTTTCGGGAGCCTCACACAGTTCCTGGTGTCCTATTTTTGCTAACATACATTTAACATAGGACAGCCACTTAATTTTGGGAGACTTATCTAAATTGACAATGACCCTCAGGATACGCTGGTTCAAGGTTAGCTCTGGATTTAGCCAGATTTTGAGCCACCAAAGCAATGGCGCAGTACTCAAAATATCAGAGACATAGCCTAGCCCCACTTCCTGATGTACAGCGTACGTTGGGGTAGATTGTGGAACAGACAGCAGACTTCGTAAAAACTTATTTTCAGCTGCCTGAACCCCAGCCTGCTGCTTGAAACCCCATATAGAGGATCCATAGGCCGCAATGGGCAGACATTTAGCTTTATAAACCTTTAAAATGGCCTCTATGGGTCTGGCCCCCAGGCGCTGAGCAAACCTAAAAAGACCTAGGGAAGAGAGAATGACTGCATTTTTTTAGCATTTTGTTGCGGTATCCAGGAGGGCCTGTTATCGAATAGGACCCCCTAGGAAAGTAAAAGAGGACATCGAAGTCCAGCTCATTGCAATAAATTGGTATATTCCCTATTGACATAACATGTGATTTTCCGATGTTTACTACCAAATCTAAGGAGTGCATATAGGCCCCAAAGGCATCCAAGAGCCGCTGAAGGCCGACTGCAGTACGAGCTAAGAGGACTGCATCGTCCACGTATAGGAGAACAGGAATAGGACAGTCTCCTACAAGCGGGAAGTCTAGTGATGCCTCCACTAAGGATTTGTCCAGGTTGTTAATATAAAGAGTGAAAAGCAGGGGAGCCAAAATACAACCCTGTTGAACACCTCTGGTTGATTTAAAAGATGTTGCGCATTTGCCAGCCTTAGAGATCCTAACCGATGCTGTAAGGTCTTGGTGTAAATTGGCCAAAAAGTATACTAGACAGGGGTGAAGACCTTTTTCTATCAAAATATTCCATAGCTGTGACCTGTTAACCAAATCAAACATGGAGAATAGATCCATAAATGCCATCCTCAAACATCCTTCTTTGGCCATGGTATATTTACTTATAAGAAGGTATAAATTAAGGCACTGGTCCATGGTACTTCTACCTTGTCTAAACCCGTATTGTAGGTTAGACAAGATCTCCCTCTCATTTACCCACTCTGTAATCTTGGTTAAGATTACCTTTCCTAAAATCTTCACAGTGGAATCAATGAGGGATATTGGTCTATAACACCGCGGATCACCTTTCTGACCCTTTTTAAAAATAGGGAAAATAATTGGTTGGGACCATGAAACAGGGAACCCTGCAGAACCTAACGTATTAAAAACTTTTGCAACAATTTTATCCCAGAAATTTGGATTACTTTTATATAAATCTGCAGGGACGCCATTGGACCAGGAGCCTTATTACTGGAGGTATCTCTTATAGCTTTCCCTATTTCCTCCTCATTCAACTCAATCAAGGGTAAAAGTGAAGACCCCGGGAAGCAGTATGAAGCCTCACTAGAATCATAAACTGCATCAAAATGAGAAAGCCACTGGGCCTCTGTGATATTACTTTCCTGGGCCTCATTATCCTCACCATAAAAGAAAGGGGTATTAATGATTGACCATAATTTTGAGCTATCCCTTAATACGTCAACGGAAAGTAGAGCATTCCATGCCTCTGCCTTAATCTCTGCTTTCCGACTAAGCACTGCGCTCTTATACAACTTCCTTAACCTGGCTATCAATTCCCTGTCCCGAGGAGCGATGGGCATGTGAACAATTAATATCAAACCATTTTAAACCACATGAAGTTCTCGGTTTGGACATAACAGTTAAGTCACGAGCTATCTGTTTACAGATACCCTCAAAAGCTCCAAGAACCGCCTCCTTAGAGCTTAGGGGATCAGCACAGATAGCAAAATTCTCTATGCTTTTGTCACGCAAATCCATATAAAAGGTATCCGGGGTTACTTTGGACCATCTAAGTCTCCTCCCCTGGTCACATGTTACAACCCTGCTTGTGATCAATTTCTTATCTTTCTTACCCAATAGTCCACAGCTTTTATCCAGGACTAGGGTAACAGGATTATGATCACTAAAAAGTGATTCACAGGCATTGTAAAAAACTACCTTGTCTAATAGCAAGGGAGACAAAAAAATATAATCTATAATGGTATCCCTACCCTTAGATTTAAATGTAAGACACCGGTCTTAAGCATTAACAAAACCAGGTTCGCATAAATCTGCATCGATCAAAAGGGTCTCAAGTCCCTTCCCACATGCTGAGTGCTCAAAATGTGCGAACGTAGCATAACTAAGGCCAAACAAATCATCTTTCGAGCAATGCAGCTCACACAGGTGAATATTAAAATCACCCATAAGCCAAACATGATATGAAGTGGATTGCTTTATCCTATAATCTTCTAAGAAAAGTCTTAAAATGCTTAAATGCTGGCTCAAAAAATCACTCTCCCCAGAATTATAGAAATTCACTAATAATAGTTTTGGGTAATTTAACTTACTGACTTCAACTATCAGACAGTTACAGGAGTCTATCTCCAACCTTTTTAAACTACCTTTTAATTCCAGGGAGAGAAGAAACATGAGGCCACCTTTTGCTCTGCCCGCTGAAGCTGGATGTGCAGGTAAAAAATAGGAACTGAAGCCGTCTAGCCTAAAATGTTCCCCCTTATCCCAGGTCTCCTGGAGGGCAATTATATTATATGTTTTTATAAAGGCTAACCAATTTGGGTCATCTCTTTTAGATCTTAGGCCCGCGATATTCCAACTCAAGATTCTACACTGAGCTGGGTATTCACCTCCCATATCAACTCTGCCCAGGTCGATAGTGCCTAGGCCAGGTGAACAAACCTCTCTATTATTCATGCTACCATCGATATTATTCGGTCTTACAACAGGAGGACAGTCCTCTTTCTCCTCTAGTCAATCGTTTGAGTCCCGCCCACTAAGTAGGGAGAACCTATTAGAGAGTGGTAGGTTTACCCCATGAGGCCTCGCCAGCAATCCTGACCTTTTAATTAAATGTTCTCTCCCCCCAGATAAACAATCGATGTCAGGAACTAGACTTAAGGTACTAGACTGGCCCACCGGTAGTTGGTGAGTACTTTTAGCACTTGCCCTGCCAGGAGCACCGATGGGACTTACTGGTGGATAAAAAAAAACAATGGGAGAGCCCTAATTCCACCTCCACAGGAAACAGTGGCGTCCCAAAACAGCCTATCAGCAATATCCTGTTTGTTAAAATTAATTATGATGCAGTCGCCCTGGACTTGTTTTGGTCGATTGCCCACCCAAGATACCAGTCTTGCCATTATGATGTGTTTTGAAATCTCGGGTTTCCCAGAACAGTATTTATCACACCAGTTTTTTGCTTTTCGTAGCAAAGCCGCAGTTGACTCAACATCAGAGACACTTAGGAGGAGAACCCCAACAAAGACTGTAGCCAAAGGTGCAGCCTCTGGGGGGAGGACAATTCTACTGGTACTAGGGGTTTTGGTCTCGTTATCATGAATTGGGCTCACTTTAGACGCTATGGACTGACCTAATATTTGTGGACTATTGGTACAAAGAACATTATTAGATGCTTTTACTCTCCTCAGGCCCGAATCATGGGGAACATCAACCATACCTCCCCGATTAAAGTTGACACCCTCCCTTGGGGGTGGCAACAGGTGAGGGCCTGCGTTGTTCCCCACCACAGGTTTACTTATTACTACAGATGGTATTGGGGGTGAATTTGGCTTCCTAGTTACATCTGCAACACACATTTTGTCCCTCAGAGATTAATCCAAAAAGTTATCTATGCGCTCACATTTTTTCATTAAATCCGCCACACAAGAGTTCAAAGTGTCAATAACATCCTAGGTAATTGTAGTCAATGACAATTCAAAGCGGGCAGTGAGTAAGTCCTCAACGAGTGACAGTATTGTTGATTCTTCATTCTCATCAGCTCCCAGTGTCGGCTTTGGTATAATATTTTTGGGACCCTTATGCCGCTTGGTTATTTTTCTGGTAGTACGTTTAACCCCACCGGAACCTTTTGTAATGGCCCGTTGTGACCTCCCCTCTGCCAACAAAGAAACACCCAAGCTTTTATCTGCATCTTTGGGAGGTACAATATCAGTGGACTGAGTTTTGCTCCTCTCTAGTGGGCCACTAATCACAACCGCTGGTTCCAGAGGTGTATTTGCCAATGACAGTTCCTGACGTGTCACCAGGGACTTTACTTGAGCCCAAACCCAGTTCCTTTTCCGCATTGGCAATCTCCTTGTTCAAAGCACCAGCCGACGAGGTCAAATATGAGATTATGGAAGGCGAATTTCTAGGGATTTTTGCCTTAACCCCCCATGATCTTGAGTATCCAAAAGCTTACGCTTACCCATTGATGGTCTTTAGAGGGGTGGCCTCTTTCGGGCGCTGACGGGCCCGCCCATGGCCCGGCTTCATCGCGGGGAGCGCTCGCCAATTAGTAGCACCTCCGGGAGGCTGGAGCGTCAGAGGTACTCCTTGAATCACACGGGGCTGCTGGGGATTGTGGTCTTCTTCCTTGCGCTGGCCGTTTCCCTAACGGCGTGCAGGAGAGCACCCAGCAGTCCCCCTCATGGCGCCTGATGGCAGCAAAGCAGATAGGTTTTCGTGCGTCCCAGTCCTGAACAGCAAGGCACCAGCCCCAGCTGCAAATCGGACGTTGCTGCACTGTGAGATCGCAGAATCCCCCAGGCCGCAGAGCGGCTCAAACAGGTCCAGGATCTACTCGGTTGCAGCGGGGCAGTGCAAGTGAGCACACTGTGGTCCTCATGCACAGCAGGCCCGCTGATCTCGGCGGAGCCTTGCTCACCTCGCAATCAGTTGCACCTCGGGGCGATCGCTACCTTGCCTCCGCAGTCAGTGAAAGGGTTGAAGCATGAGTCGACATCCACTCTATGACCCAAGCGAAAGCAGCCTTTGTTTCTCGCCCATGCTGCCCGATGCGGCCGCCGAGGCAGCAGCAGGAGGAGAGCCTCCTGCCGCGAGTCGTATCTGGGCCGTCGAGGCGAACACTTTTGCTATACTCAAAAGAATGGGACTCCAACTCCATTTATTAATCTGGATGAAACTCCTATATACTGAGCCGACATCTCAAATTAGATTTAATGGCCTACTCTTAGGACCTATCTCCATATGTTGAGGCACTAGCCAACTTGGCCCATTGTCCCCTCTCTTGAGTTTTATAGCATCTGAGCCACTCATCTGTGCAATCAGGGAGCTTTATACAAACAGTGGCCTACATTTCACAGCTGCAATGTTATTATTTAATTATCCACAGATTATTTCATCCTCTACTGGCGTAACCTGACAAAAAATCTTAACCCTATTATTAGGGAGTTCCCATTATTCAAATCAGTGTCTGTGACAAATGCATGATTTTCCCTTTAACCTCCAGTATAAGTATCATGTTACACTAGACATTCCCTTATCCTTAAACATCTAGGGGGTTCCATTAGTTGTAACATTCAATCGATTATATCTGAAAATTACAGTGGTCATTTCTCAACTTGACGACCTTGTTCACAAATGGAATGACCTCCCACTGTCGCTGGTGGATAGACTTGCACTGATGAAGATGATAATATTGCCCAAACTATTTGACCTATTTTACAATATCCCTGTTCCATTTACTAAACAATTCTTCAACTATTTGTGTTTGAAGATGATTACTCTAGCACGAGTATATAAGCAGCCCAAAATACAACAGGAGACCTCAGCATTACTGTATAAACAGCAGGATAGCTGCCCCTAAATGCGGGCTGTATTACTTTTGTGCTCAGGCTCAGTTTGCCTATAATTGGCAGCATCCTACATAATATGCACGCCACTTAGCAGTGAAGCGAGATGTGACAGACCCGACTCCTCTATGTGCACTGATTTGCTTGGCCCCTAGATGTTACCATTCATAAATGAACCCTACCGCTAGTACACAGTTGACGGTTGAGGGATTACGAAGTAGATCATTTTGCCCTTTACGATATGCCCCAGAGCTATCAATATCGATTGCACAAATTTACCAGGGATAAAATGTTCCTTCGCTCTCTGCAGAGCTGAGTTCTATGGTCTGCCTGGAATTTATTTATAGATGACCAATTTACTGGTAGGAAACAAATTGATGCCAATGGCCCATGGTTGACCTTTTAGTATACTTCCAACCTTGGGCATTATGTTGGGCTACATATCCAATCCTGGTCGGTACACTTACCTCCAACAAACATATAGTAATCACATTATAGACCAGGCACCGTACAACGCCTGGCGACAAGAACGATGGGAGATGCATTGTCCTGTGCTATAGTGGATAAAGACTGGCTATTCTCCTGTACCCAGTTGGGAGTCTTTGCTTTAAATGGCTGAATAGGATTGCTACATTTTATATTTGCGCACCAAATGTACAACACATCTACAAAAGTGGAAATATATAAATGAACTTCTGACTCACGTTATGAACTATGTAAAGCACCAGACATTGAGTGTTCATTCATCATGGAACTGTTCACAGATTTGCCATAAGTGGGGTAAGATATTCACCCAGATCTCAGAATTATTGAAATGACTAATTCCCATCACCCTTGATTGCTTTATTGGGGTGTTTGGTCTATATAACATCACATGTACGCTGTTTTGTGTCCATTGCTCTACTGCTGGCAAAGAGGAAAGTGACCTGTCTTTCGCGGAGGAACAAATTCCCAACCATTTCGTGTCAGTATCGGACACATTTTACTGTAACGAGCAACTGGAAACCTACTACTCTACAATCCCCCCAAGCAAGAAGACCCAAAGGTATCTTGGGTCCGCCGCATTTCTACTTACTGAACAAAGCCACATTGATTTAAAGACATTATAAGAAGCATAGTTTATTCTGTTGGATGTCCCTATGAAAGTTAAGGTTCAATGATCCCTTTTTAGGTCGAGCCTGGGAACACGCATCCGAAGGATGCGGTCCAGGTGGAGAACTATAGCTAGCTGACGCGGGGGAATGACAGACAAGAAACTGCCACGCGCTTCTCCCCGGCTGGATTCAGCTGCGTGCACGCGCACCCACACTCACGCATGCGCACATCACAGCCACATGCATACACAGCCACACGCATACACAGGCACACGCATACACAGGCACACCCCCCCACCCCCGCACCTACACACACACTAGCGCACCTACACGCACACACAGAGACCCCCCACACACACACCAGCGCACCTACACACACGCATGCAGACATACAAAGACCCCGCTCCCCCCGCCGCCACAATCGCACACGCACACATACACACACACACATACACACACACACCAGCACCGGACCCCACTCACCGGCTAGCCAGGATTTCTCTTCTCTGGGGCGGCCCCAGGGCTCTTCGTAGCTCACGGGAGCCCCGGGCCGCGGGAGGACTCGGCTTCTTTGCTCCATTCCGGCGGGCAGCCAATCATAGTCCAGCAGCAGGCGGGACTTCCTTCTTTCTTCTGGCCCGGCCTACGTCTTCTCCCCCTTTGCCTGGCTTCCTGCCTCAGGGGTCCGCCAATGGCAGAGCGGCCCCTAGCAGGGAGGCGGGCACAGCGTTTCCTCTGGAATCCCGGGCCCGTCGGCGGTGATAATTTATTTGGGGACACAGTGGGGGCTGACTAAAAAAGCAATCATGTTGACTCCATGACATCAGCTGTGCAGCATGGGCAAAAGAATAACAAGATTTTCTGCCATACTCATTGAAAGTTGTTTCTGCCAGACGATCACAGGAACACTCACATTTGTGTCACTCACCCGCCCCATCCTGACAGTGCGGAATCAACTGTTGCGTGTCTTATCTTGCACTCTTTCTGCCTGCAGTAATTGTCAGTGAAACTATTGGATTTTGTTCCAGCGTTGCCTTCTTGACGCTACTGAGTCAGAATTGCATTTGGACCTGCGATTACGTTATGTGAAAGTTGTCCTGTAAGTCCCTGTTTAGCCTAGCAGTGTACGTTTGTTTCAAGATGAGTTTGCATGTTAAAGAGACTGCGTGTGACTCTCCTGATGGATGGCCGACAAAAACTGCCAGTCACTCGTATTGATTGCAGCTCTTGTGATGTGTGATTTCTCACACCCTAGATTGTTTTCTCACCCCTTGGATACATATGCGTATTTTGAAACCCTCTGCATTTGTGTTACCAAAAGGCTCCGCCGATGGAAAACTCACTCCGAAGACTTTTTTTTTGGGACGCTGCGTGCTGTCCCGCACCACCTCCTGCTGCATTTCCTGCTAGTCGGCGCCCGTTGCCATTGACAATTCTTTTGCATGTCCTATGTGAAAGCTGCAGTATTTGTCTTTGGTCAGTATTTGACACTTACTGAACACTGTTTTTACGTCAAGCATCCACTTGATAACATTGCACACGTGTTTTGTATTTTAAATTTGCTTTCTCTAGCTGCATTCCTCGCAAACAGCATGCACGCATTTAAAACTAGTTATCAAACTATATTTCTTGAGAAATAATATTTTGTAAAAGAACAAGCCCGGTTGATACATGTTTTTTTATTCCCCATCATCAGCGCATCAGACCCGCCCCATCCTGACAGTGCGGAATCAACTGTTGCGTGTCTTATCTTGCACTCTTTCTGCCTGCAGTAATTGTCAGTGAAACTATCAGATTTTTTTCCAGCGTTTCCTTCTTGACGCTACTGAGTCAGAATTGCATTTGGACCTGCGATTGCATTATGTGAAAGTTGTCCTGTAAGTCCCTGTTTAGCCTAGCAGTGTACGTTTGTTTTAAGATGAGTTTGCATGTTATAGAGACTGCGTGTGACTCTCCTGATGGATGGCCGACAAAAACTGCCAGTCACTCGTATTGATTGCAGCTCCTGTGATGTATGATTTCTCACACCCTAGATTGTTTTCTCACCCCTTGGATACATAAGCGCATTTTGAAACCCTCTGCATTTGTGTTACCAAAAGGCTACGCTGACGGAAAAATAATGAAGAGGTGCGAGAGTTTGGCCAAGTGGTTGGGATACCCGAGTTTCAGCAGCTTTGTGTCACGAGCTCACAGGCATGTTGGAAAACAAACACACTTGGGGTGGAATTCGTTAAGTACATGTGCTTCCTTCACAGGCAGCGGTTTGTCTCTGGCCTCCGAATGTCATGTTACATGTGTTTGTTTGCATAATCCGGAGGTAGCAGCTGTGCCTTCTTCCAAGGCAGGCTGCCTCCCGGGTTATAATTCTACCCTGTGCATAAAACGAGCAGTTTTAATGTCAGGTTGTATCCTCGCCAGGCTTATTGCGCGTGCACCACAAACCCCGACGTCTGCCCACGATGCCTGCCTGCATCACTCAACGCCACAGCATCACTTAACACCACTGCATTACTGAATGCCAAAGCATCACTGAACGCCACAGCATCACTGAACACCACAGCATCACTCAACGCCACAGCATCACTCAATGCCACAGCATCACTCAGCACCACTGAATGCCACAGCACCCCTCAACGCCATAGCACCACTCTATGCCACAGCACCACTCTATGCTACAGCATTACTCAACACCACAGCATTACTCAAGGCCACAGCATTGCTCAACGCCACAGCATCCCTCACCATCACAGCATCACTCAATGCCACAGCACCACTTCAACACCACAGCACCCCTCAACGCCACAGCATCACTCAACGTCACAGCATCACTCAACGCCACAGCATCACTCAGCACCACTCAACGCCACAGCACCACTCAACACCACAGCACCACTCAACACCACAGCATCACTCAACACCACAGCATCACTCAACACCACAGCATCACTCAACACCACAGCACCACTCCACAGCACCCCTCAATGCCACAGCACCACTCAATGCCACAGCACCACTCGACACCACAGCACCACTCGATACCACAGTACCACTCGACACCACAGCACACTCGACACCACAGCACCACTCAACACCACAGCACCACTCAACACCACAGTACCACTCAACACCACAGCACCACTCAACACCACAGCACCACCAAACACTACAGCACAACTCCACAGCACCCCTCAACGCCACAGCACCACTCAATGCCACAGCACCACTCAACGCCACAGCATCACTCAATGCCACAGCATCACTCAACGCCACAGCATCACTCAGCGCCACAGAATCACTCAGCACCACTGAATGCCACAGCACCCCTCAACACCACAGCACCATTCAAGGCCACAGCACCACTCAAGCCACAGCACCACTCAAGCCCACAGCAACACTCAATGCCACAGCACCACTCAACGCCACAGCACCACTCAATGCAACAGCATCACTCAACATCACAGCATCACTCAATGCCACAGCATCACTCAACGCGACAGCATCACTCAATGCCATAGCATCACTCAGCACCACTCAATGCCACAGCACTACTGAATGCCACAGCATCACTCAGCACCACTGAATGCCACGGTATCCCTCAGCACCACTGATTGCCACAGTATCAATCAGCACCACTGAACGCCACAGCATCACTCAGCACCACTGAAGACCACAGCATCACTCAGCGCCTTTGAAGACCACAGCATCACACAGCACCACTGAACGCCACAGCATCACTCTGTGCAACCATTCAACAACAACTGGTTCTAATATGTTTTCTGTCAATGTTTCAAAGCTTTCTTACAAATGTCACAAAAAATTGTTAATATTTCACTGCTGTTCTTGGATTTTCATCACAATAAAATACACTGAACATAATCTTCCCAAAAGTTATTTACAAAAGTTTAAGCTATTGCCATTATAAATTTCAATAACTTTTATTTAAGTATTAATTATTTTTAAAAAATGAAAGCCATTGTTATTTGTAATATTAATACATCTAAGTCATGTAAATACAATACATAATGCATTACAAATGCTATAGGTGTCATGTTTGCGAAAGTTAAAACTATTGGCATTGTAAATGACAAAGCTATTAATTTCGCAATTTTCAAAACCAACACATAAATAAAATATTTGTCATTTACAATACCAATAGCTCAAACGTTCCTAATGCGAGACCTATTGCATTGCAAATGCTTGTTTAATGTACTGTGTATGGTTGTTGGGAGACTACCTTGGGTGTACTGTGATGTGTACACCCTCTACAACGCCTCTTAGCTGTTTACTTCTTGCCTAAGACTTGCTGGGATTACCTGTTTCTAAACAGTAGTTTATACTGTAAACAGCTAAACACAAGAGTTAGTCTTCCCTGCCAAATATCAACTATTTGATTTGATATGCAAATATTATAGTTGTACTTGAAACTTCCAATAAAATACAAAATATAAAAAACGCATTGCAATTGTTATAATTTCATAGCACAGAAAACAAACTGAAGTCTTTGCTTACTTTATTTACAGATACTCAAAATTACCCAACGTATTGAGTCACATTGTATCAACATGGGGAGAATGAAGATTTGAAGTGGCCACAAAAAGATTCAAACTTGCTTTATTGGTTACATCTAGACGGGGGCAACGGGGACACGCTTTACGAGCAGGTCAGAGAAGAATGCCAGCAAGAAAATGGACACGTCATCAGTTTTGTTAATAAACAAAATAAACGGTGCTGCTGCGGTTTATCGAGGAAGCTGCTTCTCAAATGGGTTTCAGGAAGAAGTTAAGGAGTCTATTATTGGGAAGAAAATGCACTTTGGTATAGCACCTTTCTTTCAGCTTTTGAATACATTCTTAACCTTTCACATATTGCAACCATAAGTTCACGAGGAAATTATGACGCAGCCGACAGCGGCTCACACGTAGTTCGGGGGTCGTAGAGAGCCGAGGGCCAGTGGGCAGATGCCCACTTCTTTCGGAGTGAGTGAGTGGAACACGGCAGGCGTGGGAGCCGGCAGGTGGGCAGACCCGTGTGCTGTTCATCCCTGTTTGTACACAAACTCCCCTCCCGGGCAGACTCTACCTGCAGCTCACATGACCCGTATACCTCCTCAAAGTCATAATTGTGAAACTGGGCACGTGTCCCAGTTGGTTGGCAACTGACTCCGCTCGGTCACCCCTGGGAGCCGCGGGTGACGCAAAGGTGAATAAGGACAAGTCGGGGCGGGGGAGCTAAGAGCGGATCTTGGAGGCGGGCAGGCTGCTCGGGAGCAGCACATGGCCCGGATGCCACCGGCCTCCCTGGGAGCAGCTGCGGACATTTTCCCTGGCGCTGAGAGGCTTTCCTCCCGGCCAGAGCTGGCTCGGGGTGGGGCCTTATTTACACACACCCGCCTGGCTGAAGGCGTGCTGCTGTCGCTTTAAACGGCTCTTACCGGATAACCTGCTCTTTCCTGCCTGCTGCAGCCAGCAGAGAGCCCCTGCGCCCAGGGCTCCCCACGCACGCCAACCTCGTGAGCTTGGAGCATCTTCTGCCCACGCCAGTGGCGAATCGAGGCTGACCGAACAACAGCTGGTTTATTATCAGGGGGTGGACCGTCCAGCAGGAATACAACAGCGAGAAGCGTGCTGCGCCCAGAGGCCCCTGCTTTGTGCGCTCACATTGTTTCCCATCGCACAACAGGACGCCGGAGGCCACTGCAGCTTTTTCCAGCAAAGCTGCGATCAGGGGGAAGCTCTCTGCCGGGAAGCCCCGGAAGAGGGTCGGTGTGGCGGCAGCCGGTGCACGGGCAGTGCAGCAGGAGGCAGCAGCATGACTGGTGAGTGCCCTCGAGTCCGCCCTGATGTCCCATTGTTGGGAGGTGGGGGGGGGGGGGGGGGGGGTGATTGCGAAGGGAGTGGGGGCAGCGTGGCAGTGCCAGGTGAGTGAGGGCGGATCAGGCGAAGGCTGCTGCAGCAGCAGTCAGGAAGCTGCCTGGAAGAGACACCTGCCAATCCTGGCACGCACAGGACGTGCTCATTGCAGCTGCAAGAATGAGGCATGCACAGTCCTCTCAGGAGTTTTATTTATTTATTTATTTATTTATTTAATGGGATTTTATATAGCGCGAACATTACCCGAAGGTGTCAGAGCGCTTTACAAAAGAACCAGTTGCGATACATAAGGATTTAGGATTACACGAGTTACATAAAAGATACAAACAGGAAACACATTTGCAAATGTGCAAGTTGTAAAGTCACACAGGGAAGAGATACAAATAGAAACAATTGCAAATGTACAAGTTGTAAAGTCACTCAAGGAAGAGATACAAATGGATAAACTCTAAGAATCACATAGGAATGGTAGTGAGTACAAAGGTCTACTACATATACTAGTGGTTAGTTATCTCTTTGTACATATATATACAAAAGAGAGCCTGACAGCTGCTTTTATGCGACGCGAAACGCCAATTTGAAGCGCGCGTGCCAGTGTAGCCTGGGCACGCTGCCACACAACATTTACGAGGGGGAGTCACTGATGCCTGCCATACAATTTTCCGTCTCCTGTTTAATTTCCGTTCGGTCAGGTGCACTTTGATGTGGAAAATGAACGTGCCTTCCTTTGCACTTATTGTACCCCATCTTCTAGACTTCCGTGCTGTGCGTGTACTGGATGCATGCGCGCGTGCAGCTCCGGGCAGTGTTTTAAGTGGCCTGCTGCCCAGGGCCAGCGTGAGAGGTAAACAGAGCTGAGGAGGCGTTGTTGGGGGCTGGCGTCTTTCTTCTTCCTCGCTGCTCTGTCACAGTGCTTTCTTTCTGGTGTGAGGCACGAGCCAGACGTGCCTCCCAGAGGTCAGGCGGAATCTACTCCCCCAGGGCAGGAGATGAGGGCCACTGAGCAGCAGCTGCTGCTTGTTAGTTCCATTTCCACCGCCCTGCTGCTTATGTTACTGTCGTGTGTTCAGAGAATTATTGTATTTTAGAATAAAGGTCCAGCTGTATCCGTTTATTGATTATGTACATGCCACAGCACACTTCAATAGTATGTGTGATATTGTTGGCTAACTTCATGGCCTTCAATGTATTGACCTCGGAAGGATGGCAGACCCAATCAGCCCTCACTTGGTTCAAACGTCTGACTTCAATGTCACAGACAGACCTCAGAGGCAAGTGGCCGACCTACTTTAGAAACTTCAACATGGCCTTGAGAAGGGCCCATCTTTGCAGAGCCAGGATGGGAACTTTCTTGCAAGGCCTTGCTGTCACATTTATAGAAGTGGGGACGAGCGACGGGTGTTGCCTTGGCAACTATAACACCTCACAGGGCAGGTTATTTGTTAAATCTTTCGAAATGCCGCTCTTTCTTCACTGTACCACAACAGATGAGTAGCGCAATCCTCACAGGAAGCTGCATGTGGGGGGGGGGGGGGGGGGCTGGCTGGCTGAAGCACTGTGTTTTACAGCCAGTAGGACAATGATTTAATTGCTCTGCTTTCTGTGGAAGACTTTTGCTCGTGGTTGCAGGAACAGAGAGACTTTTCAAATATGAATGTTTCAAGGAGTGTAGTATATTTGATTAAAGATGGTCACATGTCCTGGGGTCAGATGGTTTCAAAGTGTCTGAGTCAGGGAGAGAGAAGGGTGGGATGTACTGGGAGCCAGCAAAACAAGGCCTTGTAGTTGGATGACGGGGCTAACTCCATAGGAGTCAGACCTGACAACTTAAGGCAGACCTAGCCAATCAGCCCACTGCACCACATACTGGAAATTCGAGCCCCTGCGTATAATAAGCGAAGCCTTATGCCTTTTAATGCAGATGTTGACTAAAAAGTCAGGCTATGCGGCCACTAAACTACCCGTGTTCTACAAGTTAAACACCAGCGGGTACTTCTAAAGAAGATTCCTTTCTCTCCAAAGGTCAGATGCCATTTCGGAGGCAGCGTTTGAAAGAGGTCTACTGTAACAGTAAATCATTGTTCAGTCAACTAAGACAGAGAGAAGCCAAGAAG
Source organism: Lissotriton vulgaris (assembly GCF_964263255.1). Classification (NCBI taxonomy): domain Eukaryota; kingdom Metazoa; phylum Chordata; class Amphibia; order Caudata; family Salamandridae; genus Lissotriton; species Lissotriton vulgaris. Next base: position 516,529,400 of record NC_141693.1, on the reverse strand, counting down.
GCGCCGGAGGCAGTTTTGTTCATATTCTTTAGTTTTGCTTTTATTTTTGAAGGAGAGGAGGCGTGGTCTAGCTGCCACAGCTGTCGATTCTGGAACTGGATAGTTTAGTTCGAATCCTGGCGTCGAATCCTATGATTAGGAGCACCTCATTGTGCCTCCCAGCTCTGCTCATAAACACAAAAAGCGTAACTTCCGGTTTTCGTGTAATACGCTCCCGTGTCCTGGGGCCAAGTTCGCCCATATAAAACTGCAAATAATAATAATTAAAAAGAACATCTATCTGAAATGAACATCAGTTGCGCCTTAAACGGTGTCAACTAAGCAGATCGCCCGAGTCCCCGAAATGTTCAGTATCGGTGGAAGGTCACCCCAAGGTCAGTGTTGTATATTATCCTTCTTCTATTTCCTTTACTCCACCACAGTTCTTACCTGTGTCACCCATTCCAGAATGTATATGGCTCTGTCTCCTTCTAGGGTTCTAGCTGGTGACAGTTTGTGCCTGGCCAGCTTGTGTTGAGGTGACTTCTCCTGTTCTCCTGCAATAAACCTCTGTTGCTGCTCCTGTGGTCTCCTGGTTACTTACTACAATTTTGGCGACGAGGGTGGGATGCGAATGTTGCTTGGATCGACGATGTGCTTCTTCTTTCTGAGAACTCCTTTTCTCGCTCTGAGTGGGTTGATGCCATGTCTAGAGATACTGTGTTACAGGAAGTCATCCAGCTTATCAGATTGGGTTCACGGAGAGAGAGCTGTCTCCATGTCTCTGTCCGTCCTTTTCTCAAAGTCATTGATGACTTGTCTGTTTGCAGTGACAATGTCATATTGCGTGGTGACAAATTTGTGCCTCCAGCTGATTTGAGACTGAAGCTCATTTCTCTAGCTCATGAGGGTCACCTTGGCCAAACCCTGACGCAACAGCGTCTCAAGCTCAACTTCTGGTGGCCCGGTATGGACTCCATGGTCTCCTCATGGGTAGAGGATTGTTCTACCTGCAAGGTGGGTGAGAAGAGACTTAAGGTCTCAGTGGGTTCTGAAATGGGTGCGCTGCAGTTCCCCGAAATTCCGTGGCACACCATCTGCTTAGATTTTATAGGTCCCATTGCCGAACTACCTCTTTCCCAGAGGTTTGCTGTTGTCACTGTCGACTGCCATTCTAAGTGGCTGTCGGTGGAGTTTCTCAAGGACATCACCACGGCTACTACCATTAATCACCTTAAGTCTCTGTTTTTTAGAGAAGGTTTCCCTAATGTTCTTATAACGGACAATGGCACACAGTTGGTTTCGCATGAGATGCAACCCTTTTTGTCTGATTGCGGAATTTCCCACCATAGGACCTCCCTCTACAACCCTCAGGGTAATGGTCTCTGTGAACGCCTTAATAGATTGGTGAAAGGCACCGTTCAAATGGCCCTCTCTAGTGGTTCTTCTGTCTCTTCCCTTGTTAGTGAAATGGTTTATGCGTATTGTACCACTCTTCATGGTTCCCACTCCAGATCCCCTTTTGAGATGATGAGGGGCAGGGTTCCCAGCACCAAACTCATTCCCTCTTGGCTCAAAAATTTGGTCTGTCAGTCTCTTTCAGGTGACTTTTCAAGTATGGTCCCCAAGCCTTCTTGTAAGGGCTCTGTGTTCTCTTCCGGTAAGGTTGCTTCTAGTCGTAGTTCTGTAAGTCTGCTTCCTAGGGTCTCCTCTCGCAAGTCTCCTGAAGGTGATGGGCTCTCCACCAAGGTTGTTGCTGGTAAAATTGCAAAAGGTGACCTTGTCAAGGTGAAGTCTGGTTGTGTTTCCGGTGGGTTGTCCAAGTTCCGTGGCCCTTTTCTTGTTAAGATGGTCTATCCCCACTATGTTGTTCTCTCCAATGGGGAGAAATGGAACTTAAGGAGGGTTGCCCTCTATCAGAAAGGTGGCGTTAGTCCTGTAGTTGGTCCTAGTCCTGTTCCTGTTTCTTTTCCTGTCCAAGATTCTCCCTCCTCAGGGTTCATGCTTGTTCCTTCTCCAGATCCGGGTCCTGTGCTTCCTGCTCCTGCTAATGTCTCTTCTAGGGCTGATGGTGGAGGGGATGCTCCTGATCCTGCTGGGTCTCTTCCCAATTCCATTACTGATCTCGTTCCCAACTCCGTAACTGATTCTAATTCCAACCCCATTGCTTCTTCAAGTTCTTCTTTGCCTGCCATCAGACCTCAAAGGAGCCACAGACCACCTACTTATTTGAATGATTTCTGTTGTGATTAGTTCTTTTAGAGGGGTGACGTGTGTTCCTTTTCAATGCTTATTAGTTGTGATGTTTTCATCGCTCATATGTACCTGTGTATTTATTGTATGATGTTCTCATTGCTTCTATTTACCTGTGTTTGAATGCTTATCGTTCTATGATGCCTTCATTTTATCTCATTAGTCTTGTGCTAAGTTTCCTTTCAATGACATGCACATTCTTTGTGTTAAGTTTCCTTTCTTTTCTTTTGTTTTATTCTACGAGAGGAGATGTGTTGTATATTATCCTTCTTCTATTTCCTTTACTCCACCACAGTTCTTACCTGTGTCACCCATTCCAGAATGTATATGGCTCTGTCTCCTTCTAGGGTTCTAGCTGGTGACAGTTTGTGCCTGGCCAGCTTGTGTTGAGGTGACTTCTCCTGTTCTCCTGCAATAAACCTCTGTTGCTGCTCCTGTGGTCTCCTGGTTACTTACTACAGTCAGCAGTGTCTCTTTTATATCCCATTGCTATCCATTCTCTTCAATTGACTTTCATCTCAAACATCTATCACCCAGAGAACCACTGACTGAGTCCGCGTGGGCGCTAATAAAACAACAGTGCAAAAATTTTCTCACGTGCTAACCTTCCCTAATCTAGGACACAGTAACACAGGCTTCTGTGTGGAACCCATTAGAAACGGGCACTACTACCCATTGAACCGCCAGGACCACGGGCCAAGCATTATAGGCAAACAACATTGTAATTTGTGTAATAACTCTATTCAAGATGTTACCCACGTGCTTTTTATATGTCCCGCTCTTCTACCTCATCGACGTAAGTGGATGAGGCCGGTTTGCTTACAACTATCCATTCTGTCTGCCTCCTCATTTACAGACGCTATCTATAATCCACCTAATGAAATGTCCTGTCATAGGATTTTTAACTTTTTAAAATGTTTTTTAGACATGTATTAATTTTATATGGTCGTTACGATTATTAACATGGATTTTATTGGATAAATTATAATATTTTGTGTATTTGTATATCTTGTTCTATGGTTCGAGATTGTATGCTTTATCTTGGTTTTCGTTTTTATGTGGATCTCTTTTGAGTTCCAAAGTCATAAATAACTGACTGACTGACAAACAACATTGTCTCACTGTGGTAGGTTTAATTTACATTATTTGCAACATACTATGCTACACGTGTATTGAAAATAAGCCTAAAATATGATGCCATGCAAGGTACTTTGAAAGGAAAATAAATAAAAAGTTCAAGTTAATTGAATAGCAATGTTTTTTGAAAACAGGACACATTTATACATTAAAGTTCTCACTGCGCACAGGTTGCGAACAAAGTACAAAATACGCACTCACGGGCAAAACAAGGTAGACAACCAATACGAGGTAAAATAGTTATGGTATGTCAAAAATCAAACGGACAGAACAATTTAACAACTGAACCTAGAATTTACTCCTGCGCAACCATCCTAAATAGTACCCACAAGAGACTGCTCTGAAGTTCAAGATACGGCTGGAGCAGTAGGATTCGTCAATAGGGATCTGAGGGGTGCCAGTGCAGAATTCAGTAGTGAAGTATGTAAAAAAAAAATAAAAAAAAACGATTTCATAAGAAATGTTTGCCCTTTAGAAAACAAGCAGGAGCAATCAGAAAAAAATGGGACAAAATGTCAACAATATGAAATGAAAGACATTCGATTGTTATAGAGGATGTTGACTGATGGTGTTATGTCACAAGAGTCCAAGTTCCCCTAAAGTTGTACAGCTGATAAAGTAGGACAACTGATAAAGTAGGCACCAAGTATGTCGGACAGTTACGTGATAGTTTTATCAGCTGGACCCATGCTTCTGGAAGTAGTCACTGTAAAATCAACACACAAACTATTGGCCATGGTGCCTGACACGTGTGGCACTTTCTCCCCACCGTTTCCACTGGGGCCCCTCTTTTAGCTCCCATTTATAAAGGAACAGGTATAGAAGCTGTCCAGGAATAATGCTACTTAGGAATTTGTATAGACAAAGCACTGTCTGTCACGTCTTATATTTTTAAACAATGTAACACTTTCATGGAAGTTGCTTGAGGTACTACTCAAAAACTGATGGTCAAAGGAGGAAAGCCAGAAATTTCCTGCCATGTTTCTCCCACATGTAGAGCAAAGAAAATCTATACCAGCCGTAGCTTTTCTGACCAACTTAAATGATTTAAATTTGCACATGTGGAATTTTTAGTAGATGCAAGGTTCTACATGTGATACAAATATATATCAAAGCTGCAAACCTCCTTTTCTTACATCTCCAGTAAACTGGACGTGTTAACACTTTGGAGACACACTTACCCCTGCCTTTGAAGACTGGAACACATTTGTGGGCATATAATGGAGGGTAACTATTTACCAGGGGTATAATAGTAGTTTGCATAGGTGTTTGACTACATTTGCAGGTTGCCTCACCAAGGGAAACCTAGAAATGTGGCCTAACCATTAACTTCTAGATATAGCAGTTTTGTCATATTGGGGCAACTGTATGGTCCTAGCTATTGCTGGTGGAGCAGGTGCAGTGTCATCGGGGCGGCTGTGCCTTCTGTACCCAATTGTTTGACTGTATTTCACTTGATAAAGGTGTTATGTGGGGGTTCATTCTCACCTTAGGGCCCATGGCACCACTGTTAATGCGCTGCTGGATTTTAAAGTTCACCTTGCGAATGTAAAATTTCGCCAGTTCTGCTTCTTCAAATCAGGATGAGCATATTTATATTTGAGAAACTATTATTTTGTGTAGTTAATTTGATCTGAGCTCATGATGGTCTTTCAAACGTATCTTAAGTCGATTATCAAGCCATCATGAGACAGTGGTTGCTCATATGTTTCAAATTTGTGTAGTTCTGTGGGCTGCCAATTTTCCTTTTTTTTTCTAACCAGTGTGCCATGTTGTTTAGCTAAGGTGACGGAATGCACTCCTCTTTCTCCTGGTTTATACCACATTTATTCTGTTCCGTTACATCAAACCACTGTAGGCGTGCAAACTCAAAGACTCGCTCCACCCACTTGCACAATGAAAGTAGAAAAAACACATAAGGGCCATTTTTTCTGGTCCCTCCCATTACCCAATGTCCAAAACCCAACCTTTCGGTTCCAAACCTAACAGTGTCAATCAGATAAATGAATTCACAGAGTAAAGAAATGGACGTAAACATATGGAGAAACAGTGGAATAATTGAATAAATAAATACAACTTGATTTATTGGATTCATTTATGGCAAACTTGGCTGTGCAGCTTGATAGGGCCCAGAAAAAATGCCCCCTACGTGTTTTTTCATGTTGTTTAGCTACGCGAATTGTGTGTAGATGATCCGTAGTGATGCAAGTCTGCTTGTGCAAGTGTGAGCTTATAAGAATGCCGTTGCATTCAGTTGTTGAGCTTTTAAAGAGGAGTAACGTTTGAAATCTTTAGAAGAGCATTAGTATACTTTGGTAATTTAGGTCTGTACCGCTTTAAATCTCTGAAAGCACGGTATGGAGCGCAACTAAGACCAGAAAATGGGAGGGTGTATCCAGGGTAATTTGCATTGGGATTAGGGTAAAAACATTAGAGCAATTGATCTTGGCATTGCAGTGTAGAGAAGGCTTACTGGTGCCCATGAAAAATGATTTTTCAACTTCACAGATTGTGTAAAATGCGTGTGGCAGAGAACAGTTTCTTTAAATGATAATTTTAAGTATTTGTGTGTTTGTGTAGTTTCATGTAATGTGTTTGACTGAATAAGCAGGCACATTTCCTCAAGTACGACCTACCCTCATGTTCTTGCAACTGCTCCGGGTAGAAATAATTTTTAATGTAGTTAACTTTTTGGAAGCTGCTGTGATATTGAGTACCAGCTGTGATTAGTAACCTTGTATGCTTGGTTGTGGTCACATTTTTAGGTTTCGACCTCGCCGTAGCACCGCAGGTGCTACGCCCAGGGCAAAAGCTTTTGTTTACACTAGGGGGAATTGAACACTCCCCTTCTTTCATTGGCTAGCTCCATAAATGGAGGCTAGCCATTGGAAGACATCAGCGTCAATCCCTTTCTCCCGGTCAGAACGCGAATCGTGGGCGTTTCTGACTATTTTTTTAAATCCCGCCCCTTGATGTCGTGTGTCCCGGGCCGCGCGGTGATTGGCTGCCGGCCCGGGACACCCCCGTGACGTCATTTCCCGGGCCGCGCTGTGATTGGCTGCCGGCCCGGGACACCCCCGTGACGCCATTCCCCGGGCCGCGCTGTGATTGGCTGCCGGCCCGGGACCTGACTTGTTTTGTTTTGAGAATCAGGTCACCTACTCATAAAGTTGTCAATAAAACGAACCCACGGTCTAACTAAGCGGTGAGTTTAGATTTTGTGCAGTAGAGTATATCGTGTGTTTAGCTCCTGCTCCACGCTACACCGGTGACAGTGCAAACATAGGTAAAAGAAAGACCGTAGGCTTTTCCTCTAGCTATCGTCTGCCAGTTACAAATAGGCAACTGCATTTATTTTTTAAAGTGAAGGGATGAGTCAACGCTAACCTCGGTTCCCCTGTCCCTGGGGCACGTAACAGCGCAATAATTCGCACCCTTCAGGTATCTGTAGCACCTGGGTACATCCACGCGCATGCGCAGCTGAGGCAGCCTGCAGAAACTGATGGCAACGCTCGCCTTAAACGCTAAAAGAAATGTTCTGCAGCGCCGAGGAGCCCGAGATACTATAAAACACACGAATGGCACTAATACTCCTGCTCTTGACGCGTTTTTTCTTGATCTTGAATGCTGCATTGTCCATAAAGAAACGAGGAGGTCGAGCAAGGTCTTATTTTTTATGCTGCTGTTCCCTTCATTGTAATTTTCATTATGCCAGGATTCACCATAATCTGTTTATCTAGTGTTGTCGGATGCCAACTATTTAGCATGCTCTGTTCAGCTCTTAGTCGGTTTTATATTTAGAAACTGTTTATAAAACAGTAAGCCCGAATTCAGGTAGGCCTGAACATTACCATGTTTGGCAGGTTGAGGCTTTATTAACATCCCTAATAAAACTGCACACTGCACGACTTGGTGGGCTCGTTGATTCAGCATTTTAGTTGCACGGGATTACGTCTCACTCTACACTTTCAAAACTCGATATTCGCTTTCTTCAATAAGTGAACCAAGCGTATTGTTAAACAAGTTTACTGTGATGAACTGAAACGCACATGCAGAAACGATAACTTTCTGCAAACAATAGTATGCAGGGGCGTCCCTGTAATAAATGCAGCAACTGCAGTAGCATTGAGGCCCAAGGGGAGAATGGACAGGGCCCCACCAGCTAAGGCTATCTTTTTCTGCCCAACCGGGAGCAAGGGCACTTTCTTTTGCTGCACTCGTCCACAGGATACCCTTGCTATGCCACCCTTCACCTGAACTGCACAATTCAGAAAGGTAAATTGAACAAAACATACAAGTTCTGCAGGGGATCATAGAAAATATATCTAATGTTGTTGAAAATTGTGTTATTGTTTTACAATTCTAGATCTGGAACAACATCCCTTTATCCACCAAAACCGCTAAAAGCTGCTCCAATTTAGGAAAGAGTTAAAAAATACATCTTTTCATAGAACACTAAATCACAAAGCATTAGCAGTCCACAAACCAGCTCCACCACTATCGCTCATTTGCTTCATGCTTGTCTTTGACCGTTCACAGTTATATAGCCGAATATATAGAAGTAGCACGTAATGCACGTATACAACTTAAAATTCCACCTTTTGACTATTTGGATGGAAACAAATGAGCTAAGAAGTTCAATCTGTCTCCCAATCACATTTTTTGCAGCAAGTGGGACCTAGGTCCAGGAAAAGTCTGCTTGTTATGTTCAACTCGAATTTGTGGGATTTTCTACTTTCAATTCCACTTAAGATGGTGGAAAACCTGCCAGAATGACATATATTTTCACTGGCAGAAGGGTTACAGGATGGATAGGGAAAGATACAGTGAGCGACCTTGCAAAATACAGTGAATACCCACAAACTCAAAAGTTTGTAGGTATTCGTAATAACTTTTCAAGTATTTTCTTACCCTGGCAATGCAAATACATTGTTAAAAGCAGGAGAATATGCTTTTCCAGGGCGACTGAGAGAAAAAAGCCACCCATTTTGGTGGGTATATAGATGAAGAGGAGTGTTCAAAGGGAAAATATTTTTTCTTAATGCATAATAAGGCAGTGGGGTATAGTGAAATAGCTCCACTGAAAAGCAGTCTTTTAATCGGGCATAATTGTCCAAAAACCTTGTATTCCTAATTCTAAGAAAGATTGGACCATCAAAAAAATCCAAAAAGAAAAGAGACTGTGAACTGACTTCCTGGCACCGTGCAATAATAAACAGGACCAAGAACACAGTGGCTAGGAGTCCCTTTAGTTTCTGCAATGTATAATAATCTACAAAATATTCAGTGGAAAGATTTACCTCCACTCTACATTGTATTCCTAATTCTAAGAAACATCAGGCCATCAAAAAACTCAAAACCGGAACCAGACTTCCTGACACTATTTAATAACAAACAGGACAAACACAGTGGCTAGGAGTCCTTTAAGTGTCTGAAATGTATAATCTACAATATAAATCCAGTGGGAAGATGTACCTCCACTGCGCTCTTCATAGAGTGGCCAACAATCTTTTGTTTACTTCAATGCAGTTGCCCCAGTCGAGAACAAAATGGCATCAGCACAAAGGAAGAACAGTACATAGTGAAGAAGCCAAGTTAGTAAACTGGAAACGGAAAAAAGGGCCATGGCCTGGGAGGAAAATACATGGGGGTGGATGGAAAGGGTCATTATAGGAACAGCAAGCAATTATTTGTGCAACAATCATGGAAGAATACACGCTGAGTTAAAAACAAAGTGAGATGTGAGGAGGAGTTAAAAGACAGCACAGGGTTTGCTCCATCCTCAAAGAATGAAGAGGTGTCACTCTGCCAAATTAAGCAAATAAAAGGAGATGATGGACGGAACGCTGAAACTTCAGACACTCACCCCAGTCACAGATCTGGGTTGAATACATCATCGTTCTTTAGCTCACTTTGCCACCCCATTTCAGACTCAACTATATGCAAATCCATTTGCTTTGTTCGCCCTAAGTTGGCAGGTCATGGCCAGACGTGGGTCCCTTCCTCACTTTGCCACTGGATTCAAGCTAGCCTGGCTGATAAGGGGTGTTACCACAAAACTGGTCCCAGGATGCTTGTTTTCAGTCCAGGGAAGACCTGGCTTAGGAGTTCGGTCTGGACTGTTCCCATTAGGCACAGGGTCAAGACTGATTTGCATGGGAGTCAATTATCTCCTTGTGTTTACTCTGTCAAATTAGGCACTCCCTCTGAAAACACTTGGTATAATTAATCTCAGTGTTTTGTTGTCAGGTTAATTGACCTCAACCTCGTCACATGAATTGAGCTCCCGTAATCAGTGCCTTAAATGGAAATATAGAAGTGCAGGTCCTCACTATTTAGAGTACCTGTTTGCTCCTGAGAGGTGCCAGTCCTCTCCCATTAAATGTATTACAGGAGAGCTGAGAAGTGCAAGGACTCTCTCTCTCAAATGAAAGCAGCACTGGTATTCAGTACTGGACAGTACCTGCCCATCTAAAGCACTGTCCATAATAAAACTACAACAGTGCACCTTTTTAATAGGTAGTGTTATGCAAATTAATTCGCTTGATCTATGATTCTTGGCAATTGTGCATAACTATGTTTTAGGTGGTCAATATTTCTGTTACTATTGTACACTTGGAGCTCAGAACTAGTTGGGAAGCCTTGTGACCCAATTCTGAATTTTCAGGAGTTATATTGTTCGGTGATTTAGAGCAAGGTGGTAGCTGGCCATCTTGACTGCTTAAGTCATATATCTGTGACAAACTCCCTTGTAAATGTCTGCTTCTCCAACAAAGTTGTTGCATTCCACTGACAGTGCCCAATGCCTATTCTGTGTACAAATTTGTCTTACCATAAGGTATTTTTGATCTATTTCCTTTTTAGGTTTCGCCTGGCGAACAGCTGCGCAGCAGCATTTCGCGTAGGCGAAATCTTATGTTAACAGTATGTGTGCGTTGTCCCGCCTCTCTGTTCTATTGGCTAGCTCCATAAATGGAGGCTAGCCATTGGAACAGAGATGCGTCGCTCATTCCCCGAGCAGATTCATGGGCGTTCCGGCGATTTTTACTCATCCCGCCCATTTTCGTGCGTCATGCGGCGGTGGGCGGTTGTTTTTTTTTTGTATCGGCATGTTGGTTTAATTTCCACCGTGGCCTTGCAGGGGTGGGCTGCGCGATTTCACTTTCCAAGAGTTGCTAGCAGGCAAGCGGCATATTTTACTCCTGTTCCCGCCCCCTCCTGCTGTCCGTGAGCCCGTTCCCGCCCCCCTCCCGCTCTGTCCGTGTGCCCGTCCCCGCCCCCCGCCCGCTGTCTGTGTGCCAGTCCCCCCTCCCGCTGTCCGTGAGCCTGTCCCCACTCCCGCTGTCCGTGTGCCCGTCCCCCCACCCGCTGTCCGTGTGCCCGTCCCCCCACCCGCTGTCCGTGTGCCCGTCCCCCCTCCCGCTGTCCGTGAGCCCGTCCCCCCTCCCGCTGAGAATGGATAACCTCACGGTCTCAGAGTACGATTCTTACAATGTGACCCCGTCACCCGGAAACTCTTCTGAGGACATCCCCAACCCGTTTGTGCAGCCGGGCTGGTAGATCACCCTTTGGGCAGTGGCGTACTCCATCATCGTCGTGGTTTCCGTGGTGGGCAATATCATTGTCATGTGGATCATTTTGGCCCACAAAAGGATGAGGACAGTGACCAACTACTTCCTGCTGAACCTGGCCTTCGCCGAGGCCTCCATGGCCGCCTTCAACACTGTCATCAACTTCACCTATGGCATCCACAACGATTGGTACTACGGCCTCTTCTACTGCAAGTTCCACAACTTTTTCCCCATTTCGTCTGTCTTTGCCAGCATCTATTCCATGACCGCCATAGTGTTGGACAGGTGAGTGAGCAGCTGTTTTTTTGCACTTCACATTGCAGACTGAACTTCAGGTCTTGGTTCTTTCTATTGTGGTCAGATACAGGAATTTGGTCCTGAGATATTGCATGGCTTGCCTCAGATCACACGTTTGGTAAAGCGTGGATGCCGAGATTTTAAGCTCATGTCTCCTGGTTCTATAGTATACACATTAACCCCTATATTTTGATCAGGACCAATGGAATTGTTTAACGGGGAAAGAACAGTGTGCGGTGGGCTGGCCGAATTAAGTGGCACGAAATGAACAGTATTACTTTGCCATTTTGTCATGTTACCACTCGTCCATACTGTGTGGACAAAAATGTTACCTCATTCAGCGACTGAATTGTGAACAGTGCCCGTCCCTCCTCCCGCTGTCCGTGAGCCCGTCCCCCCTCCCGCTGGCCGTGAGCCCGTCCCCCCTCCCGCTGGCCGTGAGCCCGTCCCTCCTTCCAGTTTCGGAATATATATGTTTGTGTCTTTCCTCTAACAACATCTCACAACTTCCACCCCATGTGCCAGTGCGCCTTATTTAAGTTATGGGATGTAAATGGCTCAGATACAGAGGCGGGCCTGGTTCTTGTGATATAAAACCAAATATAAATCAATAAAGAGCCCCTTTGGTCGCTCCCGTGAGCTGCACTTGCTTTCCTTTGCTGCTCAGAGTGCACTCGGTCGGTCCCTCCACCAGCAGGGAGGGCACTGGAGTCACTGCACGTGCAGCTCTCCCTCGTGTTTGAGGATGCCGAGTCAATGTAAAGTCATCAATTACGTTGCCAGGGAATAAATGCAAGATATTGAAACAACATTAAGCAGCCGGTAAGTGTGAGTCATGAGGCCTCAGTTTGCTGCATAAGTTTTCACCAAAATGTGTCAATGGTCGTCTCATTAGAAGCACTGGCGTTAATGTGTCTCTATAACGGCTCCGGGTGCAGGGGGTGCTGTGCCCATGTGTGGGTGAACTGGAAATACAAAGGTAGCATCATGGCATCACAAGTTAAGGTGAAGTACCTGAACTGATAAGTGATGCTCGGTCCTGTGCCGGAGGTCACTCACCTCTAGCACTATACTGTCTGACGTTTACCAGCTGTTGCGATGTGCGTAGGGATCTGTAGCCGCATACTGCAGTCACAATTCAACGACTCACTATTCCCAGAGTCAAAAGTGCGATTGTATAAAAGGTCCGAACTGGCTCAAGGTGTCACACCACTAGTGAGACCACTTGGTCACTGTTACTTCATCAAGTCAGTTAAGTTAGTGCAGGTTCCTGGGTACCAATGCTCATAGAAGGTATTCTGGGAGTTGTTTTTGTTTGAGTGGCAGGCCGGATACCAATGGTTTGTTCAGAATAGCCAAGCACTGGAAACATGGCTGTGCTTGCTCCCCTGCCTCCTGGCTGTGCTTGCTTCCCTGCCCCCTGGCTGTGCTTGCTTCCCTGCCCCCTGGCTGTGCTTGCTTCCCTGCCCCCTGGCTGTGCTTGCTTCCCTGCCCCCTGGATGTGCTTGCTCCCCCACCCCCTGGTTCCCCTTCCCCTGGCTGTGCTTGCTCACCTGCCACCTGGCTGTGCTTGCTTCCCTGCCACCTGGCTGTGCTTGCTTCCCTGCCCCCTCGCTGTGCTTGCTTCCCTGCCCCCTCACTGTGCTTGCTTCCCTGCCCCCTCGCTGTGCTTGTTTCCCTGCCCCCTCACTGTGCTTGCTCTCCTGAGTGTGTGTGTGGCTTTGGGTGGGTGTGTGTAGCTTTGGGTGGGTGTGTGTGGCTCTGGGTGGGTGTGTGTGGCTCTTGAGGTGTGTGTGTGTTGGGTGGGTGTGTGTAGCTTTGGGTGGGTGTGTGTGGCTCTGGGTGGGTGTGTGTGGCTCTGGGTGGGTGGGTGTGGCTCTTGATGTGTGTGTGTGTGTGGCTCTGGGTGGGTGTGTGTGGCTCTTGATGTGTGTGTGTGTGGCTCTTGATGTGTGTGTGTGTGGCTCTTGGTGTGTGTGTGTGGCTCTGGGTGTGTGTGTGTGATTCTGTGTGTGTGGCTCTGGGTGGGAGTGTGGCTCTGTGTGTGTGTGTGTGGCTCTGTGTGTGTGTGTGTGGCTCTCTGTGTGTGTGTGGCTCTCTGTGTGTGTGTGGCTCTCTGTGTGTGTGTGGTTCTCTCTGTGTGTGTGGCTCTGTGTGTGTGTGTGGGTCTGTGTGTGTGGGTCTGTGTGTGTGTGGCTCTGTGTGTGTGTGTGGCTCTCTCTGTGTGGGTGTGTGTAGGGCTCTGTGTGTGTGGGTCTGTGTGTGTGTGTGGCTCTGTGTATTTTTGTGTGGCATTTGCCAGATATTAAACTATTGGCATTGTAAATGACAATGCCATTTATTTATCTGTTTTCAAAATCAACATATACATACAAATTTTGTCATTTACAATGCCAATAGCTCAAACTTTTCAAAAGGCGAAACCATTGCATTGTAAATGCGTGTTAATACTTGGGGATTATTCTATATATTGCCCTGCATATTTTTATCGGATTTTATGACTGTTATGTATTCTAGACATTAATTGTGTATGATCACTTAAAGTAAGTAAGTTTATTTGCAAAGTTAATGAAAACTATTGCAATATAAAAACATAAAGTTAAAACAATTCTGCATACCATATAAAAAAGATATTTCATAATTTACATCTTTTTTAAACCAATACTATAACTTAATAGACATTCTACTGGCCAAGCAGTTTTTTTGATACAGCTCATGCTGTTAGTGGTTGAGTTATCTAGTTAAAGTCCACTACTTCCCGTCGCTTCTTATGCCGGAGATCAACGAAAGTTCTTCTAAGTGTATAAATGTATGTATTTCAGTATACATTCATGATTGAATTTTAGCTTAATTATTGTTAGCGCCGCGGCTTTTATGTTTTTTCCAAAGACTGAATAAGGATTTTCTTGATTTTGATTTAACATGAATTTGACTGACTATACAGGGCCCACCGGTGGGTGGGCTTCTTTCAAATTCTCTCTATTTCCAAAACATAACTTTTGCCTTGGGGCAATGTGTGAGAGCAGCCCAACTGGGCTAGAGTGTTGAATCCAGCGAGAATCCCTCCACACATGCAAGCCCCCCACCTCTTTGAGTGTATAAAAAGCATGCAGGTAATTAATTGTAAAGAGTGGGCGCAGAGGAGACCCACGATTTGGATAAGTGTACACCGGGAGCATCTGGTGTATCCTCCAGAAATCCAAAAATGTATGCAAATCATATGAAAGGATACATGGTTCTTCCCTTTTGTTCTTTTTGAACAAAACCCTTTGAGTAGTAATGGGTGGCTTCTTTCGTGGCCATAATAGCATGTGAATGAGTTAGGGCTTGGACGAACAGTCCACAAGGGTCCCTTTACACTCACAGCAGATGCAGGTGGAACTGCCTCCTTTCGCTGTCCATTGATTCATCATGCTCAATAGTGATCACAATTTGGTTGAGGCTTTAGTCATGTGGGATAAGGCTTACATCAATATGAGTGGTCCCCCAAAGCCTTAAAATAAATTAAATACATATTACTTTTGTGTACTGAAGGTCTAGAGACCTTCAGATGATCATTCAGTGGTGAAGTATTTCTGGAAGAGAAATATTGAAACTAGTTTGTAACTCAAAGGCTAATCTAAGATCTGTAATGTGTGACTGGTATATTTCCGGTGCTCGTCTGGAGATAGGGTTAAGGTTTGTTGTTGGAAAATGTTGCTATTGCTGCTCAAATCCTGCATGCCACCTGAAACTGTGTGAACTTTGACAAATAGTTTGGTCGATGGCCTTGTGGATGAACCATGTTTCGAAGGTAGATTGAACTTCAACGGGAAGCCAAGACCTGATGTTTGGAGAAAGCCACATGTATCTAATAGCTGCTCTGCTGCATGTTGTATGACCATGAGCACTGCTGCTCTACATATTGAGGTTTTCATTAGAACTGAGCCACTCTAGACTGGTGGCGAGGTTGCTAAAACCTTTGGTCGTTTGTACAAAGATCATTCTCCCGGATGTACACTTTGTTTCACAGTAGGTGCAGTTGTGTTGCTTTCCCCTTGTTGATTAATGTGTAGTGCTGTATGTAAAATTACATCTTTGATGGATAAGGTTGGAAGTTGCAAAGTTTGTCAGACAACTTCATCTGCAGGAAATGTTTCCCTTCAAAAAAAGGCTTTGAGGGACAGTTCTCCCGATAATAGCAAGAATGTGATGGGGGTTTCTCCCACACAAAAAAACACTTTACCCAGGATTCCTTCGCACATTTTGTCCTCCACTTCTCCAACCTTTGTTATGTAGTCACAACGTGACTGATGTAATGGCATTTCAACTTATGCTCGTACAGATCCAGTTTGGTGAAGAACGTTTACGCCATTTTGCATAGTTACTTTGGAGGACATGGTTGATAATAGACATTTATGTGTTTGAAAGTTATATTTTGTATAGTTTTACGAAATTCAGCCACCAATGACTATCACTCTGTGAGCCAACCAACATTCTGCCATTTTGTGACTATCAGGTGCAGGTGTTTCGCATCCTATTATTGATGGACTGTTCTATCCAAAGGTCCAAGAGCCTTTCTTGGATTATGTGAGAAAATGAAAAAACACAAAGGGCAGTATGATTAGTTGTGAAACTTTGAATGGCGTTGGCACATGTGTGAAAATGTGTTCTTTCTTCCTATTTAGCTAGTATGTGTACAAGTTTACATAAAGGATAAGAATGAGGTCGTGATTCTGCTGCAAATGTCCTAGTTTTGTTCATGAGGCTCACTGTCTCATGGTTGACTCACCTGGGCTTCATGGCATCTTTGCACTCTACTCAATAGTAGATGATTTCAGTCAGTTTCTTCCCTTCTTGTGACTTTGGACTTTGTTTTATGGTAGCTGATTGTGTCAGATTGAACTGCATTCTCAATTTATGTCGAAGATCTGCTTCATTTTTTTAAATGTAACTTATTTTAGGGCAGCTTCTATGTTGGTGATAGGCCTTTAAGAGGATGATCTTAATTTGCCAGGCACATTTCCTGGTTCAGCAGGCGAAACTAACTGTTTTGAATTCCAGAACTAATAAACAGCGTGGAACTGTTTTTGTTAAGACCCATGTATTTCCAAAATATTTCCTGTGCCAAGTATCATAGTTTTTTTTTTTTTTTTTTTTTTTGCTGTAAACCTGTTTGTATAGCTGAAAATACCTTGAGTTATAACAGTGACGAATCCACAGAGTGATTCCTGGTGGACATAAATGGATTTACTATGGTGAATTTTTTCACCGTGAGTGTGGAGAAATTCTTCAGTTGTAAATTGTACTTAAGGGGTACTAACGGGTCATTAAAAGTTGTGATTTGCCCTTGAAGTTGGGGGGGGGGGGGGCAACAAACATGTACATTTGTGTGCTGTGCTAAACTGTGATCCCACCCCCTCCGACCCTGGAAATGGGCTGGAGAAACTGCCCTTCCAGGATGGGAGCAGGAACAAACCTCCTCCATAATTGGTGGGGTTGCAGGAGAAGGGCTTTTCCCACGGGGCAAATATTTCCCTCAACATAGGGGAGGTGGCACCTATTGGAAATGTTACATGATATTCCCTGTAGTAGATCTGGAAACCTACCCCTGGCACTGCTCTGCAGGTGTACTATTGATCGTTTTTATTAACAGAAAAAAGTAGTAAATCCCATACATAGGTGCATATTTACAGGTAGAGATTTTTTCTGTTCTGAAATGGCATGTGGGGAATGTTACTTGTTTACTAGACAGATGAAGAACAATTTTTTTGTAATATGTACAATCAATGTTTTAACGTTTGTTTTATTATTCAAAGATAGTGGGTGCTTGCAAGCAGCAAGTGCATGTCTCGCATTTTATGTGCATATGTGTTATGATGCACCGGCTGCCATTGTGGCATTTTTTATTTTACCATGTCAACATTGCAGATGGCCATTTCAAAACAGTGAAATGAAAAAAATCACCAGAGTGCAGGAAACAAAGCGAGCAGCTCGATACGCTTTAGAGCTGCTGGGCCCTCGAAAAACGAAAAACATTGACAAAGCCAGCATGTCTGCATACGCCTGTTAAAGGTGAGACTTTATGGCTTTTGCCAATGCTTGTTTTATGTTTTTAGTCATCATTGGTTGACTAAAATTGCCTGCTAGGAAACACCTGTACAGCGAGGGGTATTTAAAAAAAATTTTAAATGCAATATTTACTTAACATTTTGAATGCAACATGTCGCTGCCATGCTTGGGTTGCAGCATGTTTTCTTTCTAATTCTGTGGCACATGCTTGCAAAATATATTAAAAAAAAATATCCACTGCACCATCTTGCCAAACCCAAACCTACTGGCTTTGCTTAGTATGTCAAATGATTAGATCTTTATTTGTTTGGAACCTAACAACACCACACCCATTCATTTTCAGTCGATGAATCCCTGTAGTGAGTTCAGCACATTAGCACTGTATGCTAGAATTACTAATGACCCCGCTGCATGTGCTGCAAGGGTGGCTCATGAATCTTTAAGTGCACTATGGAACACACGTATTTATGCACGGAAATAGCTCTCCACCAACAGACGGTCTATAGTTTGTTAACCATCCCTCTGAAAGAGGCCTTTGAAAAAATAGACTGTGTAATTTCAAGGCTTCTAAATGATGAATACTAATAGAGTTGAGAGAATCTGAGAGAATCCAGTATATAGAATGCCCTGGGAGAAAAGTTCAAACCTACCAAGTGAACTACACTGACTCTTATAAAAACATAGAAATGACACCTCCTAATAGAGCCTAAGCAATCCTATATGGACTGAAAGAAAATGAATTATTTGGGGTGTGACAACTCACCTCAAGGAATAATCACAACCCTTTTTGAAGTGAGCCCTCAAAGTCACTAAATCACCATGAGTTCATCCCACTGGCAGCTATAGCATAGAACAGACTAGCCAAACTTAGGAAAATGTGTAAAGTATTTCGGCACTAATAAACTCAAAATGCAAAACAATAAAAAAAAGCCCAAACTGATTCAGACAACTAGACTATAATTTAATAAACAAAATGACACCAAAGGACAAAAATTCAATAAGGAAACTGAATATATTTATTTTAAAAATGTCAAGGAGAAATAGTGGCAAAAGCACAAAAGGCTAATGCTAGCCCATGGCTGTCATTGATCTGGAGCTAGGTGCAATTTAAGGCTGACCTGATGGAACTTAGATTGCATACACCAACCTGGTTCATCCTGGCTAAAGATTATACTTAGTCTTTTAAGTTCCAATCCACCCCAACAATACATTCCTGAAGCTCACCTGGCCTAAGGGTAGGCGCTTAGAGACTCACAGGCTGCCAGCCAGAGGTCAACTGCAAAGGAAACAATTGATGGACAGAATGCTGGACAATGCAGCCCTTCACCCCAGTCACAAGGATCTGGATTTAATCCATCGTTCTTTTGCTCACCTCATCACCCCAAGTTTGGACCCAGCCATATGCAAATCAATCTTGACCCTGTAACTTGTGGGAACAGTCCAGGGCGAGCTGCCAAGCCATGTCTTCTCTGGACCAGAAACAAGCATACTGGGACCTGTTTCAGGGCATCACCCTTCATCAGCCAGGCTAGCTTGAATCCAGTGGTGTAGTAGGCACAGGGCCCAAGTCTGGGCATACCCTTCCCACTTAGGCGGAATATGCAAAAGAAACAATTGATGGACGGAATGCTGGACAATGCAGACATTCACCCCCCCCCCTCCCAATCGCAAGGATCTGGATTTAATCCATCATATTTTTGCTCACCACACCACCCCAGTTTGGACCCGGCCATATTCAAATTAGTCTTGACCCTGTTTCTTGTGGGAACCTTCCAGCCTGAACTGCTAAGCCATGTCCTCCCTGGACCGGAAACCAGCATCCCAAAACCGGTCCCAGGATGCTTGTTTCCGGTCCAGGAAAGACCTGGCTTGGCAGTTCGGTCTGGATTGTTCTCATGGGGCACAGGGTCAAGACTGATTTGCATATGGCTGGGTCTCAATATATTGTTTGGCCCTAGTCTAGAGCATTGCTATTTTACTAAATCTTAGATTGATTTTTGTGTTGTATACTTACTCCTCTGATTTGTGGGGGCCCCCTCTTTTTTTAATTGGCGTGGTCTCTGTTGCAGGTACATATTTCTCATTGAGTATGATGTCGCTGTACAGCATAATAGTAAATACATTCACTCACAATGTGTAGCAGGACGGTGAATGCCTGATGAGTGGCTTGGTGACTTGCATCAGGCATTCACTTTCCCACCATACTTTGTGGCCTTGCTTCATTTTCTGGCTGAAGCTTTAACAACTATTTCAACATGGCCACAAGACATGCACACAGTGTAACCTGACCTTGCACATGTCTAGTGGCTATATTGGAATCTTTTGTCCCAGCAACAACTCCCACATCACCTTTCTGAGTAAGTCAGGTGCAGAGTAATATGGGAGTCAGTGATGTTCACAGAGAGTCCATCTTTCTTCCTTTGTCTGCTGGGTCACGCTGAAGCCACAATTGGTGTCAATTTGAGGTGTTGATCCTTCAACTGTTGATGAGTGGGCATAAGCTGCATTCCGGCAGGATTGGAGGCCCAGTGAGGCAGCCACCATGAGAACAGAGCCACCTCTAGTGGTCTGACAGTTAATGTTTTAATGGAGGCTTGGTGGCGCTTGACAAGCGTTCACTGTCCTGTCATGCATTGTGGTTTTGCAGCAGTTTCCGGCTATGGTTTTAAAAAAACATTATAAAATGGAAACCAGACATGCGTTGTTTCTGGTGGTCCTATTGAAATCTCTTGGCTCACCAACAGCACCCAGGATATCAGCTTCCTGAGTTAGTCCGGTGCCGAGCAGTACAAGCCTCAGCGACTGTCACAGTGAGACCATGTTCCTTCCTTAGATTGATGAGACGGGCTCATTCTCGGGAGTGACCACTGCGCCTCGGCCTGGTCGCCCCAACGCTCCTCGTACCTCCTGCTCCTGCCACCTGCCTCCTGCTGCTGTGCCTGCCTGCCTGCTCGCCTACGGCGTCAGCGAGCGCCCCAGCCGCCGCAGGGCCACCCGCCAAGCCCGCACTCGCCTTTCCCGCCGCTGCCTGCCTGCAGCCCCGCCCCCGCCAGCTGATTGGATCCCACGCTCCCACCTCCCAGCTGACCCGCCCTCCCGGCTCCCTTCTTATGACGCCCCCTCAGCGACTCACCGCTGTCCCCCGCATCCGAAGAGCCACCACAGGGGGAAGGTCCTTCTCCTACCTCGCCACCAAGACTTGGAACTCCCTCCCGACCCACCTCCGCCTGACCCAGGACCACCTCGCCTTCAGGAAGCAGCTCAAGACCTGGCTGTTCGATCAGTAGCGGACCCCCCTCCCCTAGCGCCTTGAGACCCTCCGGGTGAGTAGTGCGCTATATAAATGCCTTGATTGATTGATTGATAGCAGCTCTGAGGCCACATAACTGTACCAGCTGCTTTTCCAAACTGTCCTCTGTTAATCTGAAACAAAGCTTGAGTTGTTCCCTGTCTGGATTTGCACCCCATGGTCTGGTCAGCATGAGCCCACTGGAAAGCTGAGGAGACACTTCAATCTGGAATTTCCACTGAAGATGCAGAGTTATGGAACCTGGTAGGTACAATGAGTTTTGTAGGGTCACTTCTGCAGTAGGACAATATGATCAACAACGCCAGGGTGCAGTTTCACTTGGCGGCTTATAAAACAAGCATTTGCAATGCAATAGGTCTCGCATTAGGAAAGTGTGAGCTATTGGTATTGTAAATGACAATTTTTTAAAATGTGTTGGCTTTGAAAATATCTAAATTAATAGCATTGTTATTCAAAAAGCCAGTAGCTTACACTTTCCTAATGCGAGTCCTATTGGCTATGGCAATGCTTGTTGGTAGCAAGCAAGGACCGTGCTATTGTAGTGCTGAGTGATGTGGTTGGGCTGAGTGATAATGTGGTTGGGCTGAGTGATGTGGTGGTGCCCCCGAGTGATGTGGTGGTGCCCCCGAGTGATGTGGTGGTGTCCCCGAGTGATGTGGTGGTGTCCCCGAGTGATGTGGTGGTGTCCCCGAGTGATGTGGTAGTGTCCCCGAGTGATGTGGTGGTGTCCCTGAGTGATGTGGCGGTGCCCCTGAGTGGTGCCCCTGAGTGAAGTATCCTCTTAATAGCCTGTAAACGAAACCCTCGTTATGTATATAACATTGATTAACAAAGCATGGGATGTGTTATGAAGAGAGACTAGTAGACACAGATCAATACTGCAATGATTTTCTTAGCCAAGAATGGAAGTATGTCTGCGAGATGAAGAGAGGGTGGTAAATTGGATGAGGAAGATAAATGAATAGGAGACAGGAATAGTAAGCGCGGGAGAGGCGAGGGAGAGAGGAAAGAAGAGGAGGGGGCCAAGATCAAAGATCATCGAGGGAGGAGGTTGGAGATGGGCTAAAATTCATAGGAGCAAAAGCAGCGAGCAACAGAAGTGAGCCTGTATGGAAGAGAAGAGCCAGGGCACATAATATGAAACAACAAGGTTGAAAGCGAGACAGAGATGAAAAAACAGAGGTAAGGAGAGAGAGAGCTGGATGAAGAACAGACCATGAAAACAAGTAAATAAAGGCTCACGAGAGCGAAGCCAGCAAGTTCGGGAGCGCATTCCTTTGAAGACTGATTGACGGGGGAGCGGGGAGCACCTTCCTTTGAAGTCTGATGCCGAGGCTCAGACAAATGGTGGTGTGCGAGCGGCTTCCTTTCAAGTCTGATATGGGAGGGGGGGTGAAGCGGGGAAGCAAATGGTGAGCGCACGCCCGGCGCACATGCACTAACCATAATTCGCATTCCAAAGCCCTCTGGGAGCCTTCCCTGTAGCCCCTACATAAGTCTCGCCGGAGCAATGCGCAAGCGCATTGTCTCAGGCGAGACCTAAAAAGCACTGTATTGAGCATATACATAAAGACAAAATAATGTTGCTATTGATTCCTCCCTAATCACGCTTTATCTAAAAAACTGCGGTCTTAAGTCCCTGTGTTGGCAGATACTTTAACCCCCTTCCTCACATACAAGCTAATCGTGTACGCCAAGACGTCAGAATGTCACAGCCAGGGATATCAGCTGGGCAGTTTTATCATTAGCTGGTCCCAAGCGCACAGACGTATTATTATATGGAAAGTGATGTGCAACGCTTACCGCATCATCCAGCACGCCTCTCCGACGAACTGTTTTGTGCCAGAAGCAGCGCGATTGTCACATGTTGAAAATTAACTGAATACGTTGGTGGAATGCATTTGTTCGTCTTCTAATGTACTTCAGTCACACTCGAAAAACCCTGGTAGAAAACCAACGGATAAAGAAAGATTTCCTCTGTGGGTTCCAAAAAGAAGTGAATCCTGCCAGAACAGCAGGCCCAAGGTTGCTGTGACTTTGAAAGTGGGTGTTGCAGCTGTAGTCCTGTGAGGGTTTGTGCAGTCCAACTCGAGAAAACGGAGTGATGCATTTCACGCTGATCTGCAGCTATGCAGAGTTATTTATTAAAACGGGACAGTGGTTGCTCAAATATGCGTGGACTAATAAAATGTAAAGACCTCGGTTTCCATTTTCAAGTAAAATAGATTGAAAAAACCCAATCTGTTTTTCTCAGGTACACAAGAAGTATACCCATGGTCTGAATTAGAAGGAAATATTTCAATGTAATCTATTCCAAGTACATACATACGCCTCGAAGCATTTTAATATAGCTAGGAGTCTCTTGAACAAGAACAATTGGGCTAGAAATCCCAGATATTTTATATGTGGTAGTTATGTGGTGCCTGATACATACAGATTTCTTTCGTGAGTAGATGATGCATTCCTGAAAATTCAGGACACTGTCACCATTACTGAAGAATCCATAGTGCCTATTACCACATGCTAGCAGCTTTAAACTGTTAAAAATAACGTGTTAATGTATTATCACAAAGGTGTTTATATTATCACAACGTCATCATCTGGCTTATTAGTACTTGCGTTCTTAATTTATTCAGTCACTCATCAATAATGCAATTAGTCACTCATTCTTGCACCCAGGTGTTCATTCTTTACCTATTTGCTCGCTTTGCAGTCACCTACTCGTCCATCAACACTACCACCCACATAAATTCCCCACTCAATGAAGGCACACTTTCACATATAAACTAGACCTGTGCAGGATGTACACAATAACAGGCATTTTGCACGATTGCTAATAACAAATTCTATTTAAAAAGGCAGTACTATATTCTCAAGCCATTTCTTTACAGTCAGGTGAGAGATTGGCATTGCCAATGATTGTTAAAAATAATATCACCATTGGCGGGCGTGGCTACCACCTGAGTAAGACTGCCGCCTAGGCGATGAGCTCCGCCATGCCTGTTGGTAAAATCTACATTACCTACTGCCTAACATGAGTATCTTGATCCTGCTAGGATGTATCTGACTTTTCTCGCATACAGTGAATATGGTGAGCTCTTCGGCACCAATACTGCAGCATTCGCAAATGCTTTTCAACCCATAGTGCTGAGGCATATCTTGTCCCTCGTGTTTGCTACTAGAGACTGCCTGACCCTAAAATGTCTGACATCGAGACACTAGCCTAACAATAAGATCCCTGTGCCACACGAACTTAACATAATAAGCTCCATCTTCAGTGTACAACACTCCTAATTCCTGGTAGGTGTGCTTACCCATAATACCCTGCCCACCTCTTCAGGGCCTGACCCTAAAATGGCCACTGTAATTTTAGGCTGGAAGTTTTAAATCTTTGCCAAACTGATTGAGTTCTGATTAGATCTAGATTTTTTCCTAACTCAAATACTTGTTGTTGCCCTTGCGGTAATGTAGCCAGTTGTACTTGATTAAATGCCACCCTGCCAAATTTCCGCTTGTGGCACATTAGAGGAGTATTGAATCCTCTTTCATGTAGTATCGTAGTAGGCTCCATGAATTACTTCGATCTACTCTCTAGTTTGGGTGCCTGCAACCCTCAAGTTAGTATCCTATCCAAGAACTGCCCCGGCTAAACTATATACATACTCAACTACCTGCACAGCCGAGCTTCATTTGCAGCTCAATAAGCACTGGTTATGCTCAGACAACCCCACGAGGGAGGTTTTCTTCATGAAGGCAGATCACTACACCAATAAGGCAGAACAAAGAGTGCATGAAGCTGGGATGGCCCTAAGGCCCCCAAACCAACACAAAAAAGATCTAAGCAGGAGCCTCCCACTCCAACTCCCCACCAAATTGAAAGTGGACAAATGTGCTACATTGGACTTAATTATGCAAACCCCCTGCGGAATCCACAAACAACACAATGGAATCTAAACAAACTGATTCATCTTCCCTGAAACAGTACATGCTACTACTGGAAGACAGAGTCAAATCAAATCAAAATGTACTTTATTCAGTTTTCTTCGTGTACAAAACCATGAAAGTACATTTCAGAGGTATTTTTCCCTAATTTCATGGGAGACAGAGTCACTAAAGTGGAAACGGTCATAAGTAACCTGGAGGACCACAAACCAGTTCTGCTAAGGCAATCTCTACACCTATAGTGAGACTGGCACATTAGGAGAAGAGTATCACAGAATTAGAGAACAGAAACAGAAGGGGTAACCTTCGAGAATTTGGTCTTCCAGAAGGAGTGTAGAATGAGGCTCCGTCCTGTGCAGGGTTTATAGAGAAATCTCCCAAGTCCGAGGAGTAAACTTTTGTAAGACTTTGAAATAACGCACACACACAGAGTACCGGTCTACATCCCTAAAAACTTAGTCGTTCCTAGGCCTCTCATCTTCAGACCTCTTCATTACTCTCACACAGAGGCAATTCTCACCCAGAAGAAGAAGGCTCAAAGGATCAAATGGCAAGGCTCATCCATTGGTATCTCACAAAACTATTCAAAAGACACAGTTAAAAAGAGTAAAGCGTTCCTATCCAAACATCAAGCCCTAAAACACCTAACCACCCAGTTCTCCTTCATTGGTCCAGTGCGACAAGACTGTCCACAACGGAAAGACTACCATCTTCGAGGTACCTAAGGACTTAGACTCCTTCAACGCTGATGTTCAAGATCTGAGAATGAGCTCCTAACATCTCTGGTAAAAACCCCACAGCTTGCTTGTTCTATTGACTAACCCTAACCACTATTAGCCAATTCCCACTACATTTATCAATACCTACCTACCACTACCAGAAGGCATTTTCATGTTGATGCCCTCTACTAACCCCATTAATGTACACCTTCATGACAGGCAACAATCATCCGACCTATCTAATAGCTGCAGACACGCAAACAATAATCTGACCAAACTAACCACTGCTGTTAGCCATGACCCTTGTCGTTCTTCATGGCTGAACAATATCAAGCATACAACTAAGGATCCCTGTGAGTTACTTTTCTTGCCTAACCTTACATGCTACTTGATCTCATGATCCGCTTGTCACCCAAAATTCGAAGTATTGGGCACTTGGGGCCAGATGTAGGTAGGCAAATACCAGTCGGTAACAGCCGAAATTTGGTAATTTTGGCCGTTATCGACCGGTATTTGGAAAAATGAGATGTAGGTGGGCATTTTTCTGATTCGTTAATTTGCCGAATCGGTATTTTAAGGAATCTGTAAATTACCGATTTTTGCTATGTAGGGAGCACTCAAATGATTGCTTTTCCCCCTTTAGGATTCGTTATTTACCACCAACTACAAGTTGGTGGTAAATAATGAAAACCTTGGAAAAAGCATTTTTTTTGCTTTTCCAACACTGCCATGTTACAGACATACATGCCCTTAGGGAATGTATGTATGCAACATGTGCACCCATACACAATTGAGGGGTGCAACAGGGTCTCAAAGTGACACCCTGCCACCCTTCAATGTTTCCCCCTTTTACCGAATCGGTAAATACCGATTCGGTAATTGGTATTCATTCCTATGGGCCTCCAGGCCCATAGGAATGAATGGCAAATTACTGAATCGGTATTTACCCATTCGTTAATTACCGAAACTTACAGATTTCGGTAATTTTTTCGGTGTATTACCTACATCCCATTTGCCTGTTCTTAAATACCGAATCGGTAATCTGGGATTAAACACATCGGGCCCTTGGTGTTTGAAGTGATTTGGTAAGCCTGGTGAGCTTGGTAGGATAAGATAGTTAATCTAACTAAGTAAGGTAAGTAAAGTAATATCAGGCTAACTGACTGACTAAATAGCTAACTAAATAATTAGGTTGTAAAGTAACTAAATTGCTAACTGAGTAAATGACTAAACGAGTTCCTTGGTGGGTGAGTTGTTGAGCTAAGTAAACTAAGTAGGCACAGTGAACTTACCGACAAGTTGGGTTACCCCTGCTACTCAGCATCTTTATGTATACCTGTTCAAGCTTGTCCTGTCTCATCAAGGATCCATCACTGCATTATTGCCTTTGTGCATCACGGTTATGTCTCATCAGGACTTTCTGCTGCATATCCGCAAGTTGTTACATATTTTTCTATTGTATTTTTTCACTACTGCATTAACATTGCCTTTTAAGGGTACCTGTTTGCGTGCCTAGGTAACCAGTGCTCCGGTTTGCATACCAAGCACAAGCAGTCATCTTTTTCCGTTTAAAGTTACAGTAATTTCGGAACTTTTATTGTTTAATTATCTTGGTTAACAACTGTATTCTTGCCCACTATCAACAAACACTAACCTGCACACACTCACTCATGTGCAACCTGGCCCCAACGTCATAGTTTCACAACGAGCCATCTTAATATTTGACATCTCACTCCGAAGACACCTAACCTGTTAGGTCATGGATACACCCCTTGCCATCTTTGCTATACTGGCATCTCATTGTGAGCACACCATAACCTGTTACAACCTCTTATTTTTGACCCAACAGCACATGTACTTCCTCAGTTTAAACACCATACTCACTCATAATCTCAATACAGGCTACTCAAACGGCCCACAGCCCCCTTTCTCTAGACGCGATTTCTCATGGCCTCCACCGCCCATCCCCTAAATTGATTCCTCTAGATATCGCCTCAGGATTCCCAGCCATAAGTTGTTAACTACTATGCTGGCTTGGCTCAATCCTGTCTATTCCCACTTCTCAGTCTGCTCTCTCTTTATCTTCCCTCCCCTCTCTCTCTTTCTTTGCCCTGTTTTCTTTCTCTTTCACTTGCCTACCCCATCCCTTGCCCCATTCTCTCTCCTCACCTTCCTTACTCTCCCCGCTGACTTCGCCCTTCCCCACCCACAGACCCTCCCCTCCTACCCATTCCTCTTGCCAAAATACACAGAACAGGTCTGACATAGCTCACACCACCTCCCTATGTGGAACCTAAACATTCTCTCCCTTAACGTTAGGGGATTAAACCATCCATTGAAATGAAAAAAATCCTAGACTACTCACATAAGCTCAATGGTAACCTAGTACTCCTAAAGGAGACGAAAGCCACCTTGAAAGACGGGATTCTTCTTCAAAAAAAGTCCTGGTTGACTGACAAAGAAAAATGGCCTAATCACCCTCATTTCCATCTCTTCGGGACTCACTATTACTGCATCAGAAGCAGACCCTGAAGGAAGATGGCTCATTACCAATCTCACAAAAGACAATACTAACCTTATAGTTGTGAATATTCACACCCCCAACATCGCTAAACCAATGTTTTGGTCAAACCTCAATAAAAAAATTGTCACTCTTACTCTCGCACTGTGGAGTCATAGTGGGCGGGGATTTTAACCTCCCTTGGGATGGTTTACTACATAGAAACTCCATGTGCTCATTTAATTCCAACAAGTCTCACAAACAAATGCAAAACCTCTGCAAAACACATAAGCAATACGATGTCTGGAAACTATTCAATTCCACAGGCAAGGATTATTCATTTTCCTCCCACCCCCACAACTCCTGTCATATCAACTATATATTAGTAGATGAAGTACACATCCCAGCTACATCAAACACCACTATTAAATAAATCTTGTTATCTCACCATGCGTGCATCTCCCTGCTCTACGATATCTCAAGTTCCGCATCTAAATCCAAAACATGAAGAATGAATTACTTTCTTACAGAACATCCTACTTTTAGAGAGATAACCGGGAAATAAATTGTCCAATACATAGACATGAACCAAAATTCTGTCCCTAATCCCCAAATTGTGTGGGACGCTCTAATAATTACCATTAGGGGACGCACAATCAAACCTATGTCAAGGAAACACAATCAAGACAATCTTGTACTAGATCAACTGGAAAGCCTAATAAAAGCATTAGCAAACACCCTAAAGCTCTCCAGGGATAAGTCCCAACTGAACCAACTATGAAACTAAAATAATGAATACAACAAATTCATAAGCAGCAAAGCCCATCTACTGGTTCAAAGATGCAAAAGCATCAAAGTATGCAGACTCAGTAAGGCAGAGCAAATACAAGCTTCTTATCTAAAACAAAACTATTGTTAAATCAAGAATAACCTCCATAATGGACTAGTATGGCACGCCCTCCAGTAAAGAGAAAGACATCCTTGCTGCCTTTGAGAACTTCTATCAAACCCTCTACACAAAACGTAATAACACTCTCTATGAATCCTGCTTATAATATCTCAAAAAGATCAATATCAACAAAACAGACAAGACTACCAAGCTATGTGTAGAAAATCCTATTCCTGGACACAAAATCGTATACGCAATTAAAAAATAAAAGCTAGGAAAGCATCAAGTCCAGAGGGCTTTCCAGCCTCCTTCTACCAAACATGGTCCTCAGCCCTAATTTCTCAGTTGGAGGATATTTTTGCAAACTTCGCCTCCATAGGTGCTCTTAAAGGAACGGCTGTGGAGGTAACAATAGTAGTCTTTCCCAGAGAAGGAAGAGACCCATCTAGCTCCAAAAACTAAAGTCTCATCTCCCTAACAAATATTGACTGTAAAATCTACGCAAAAATCTTGTTGGCAAAATCAGACATTCCTCCCAAACGGGATTCATCAAAGGCAGGTTCAGCTGAGAAAACATTAGACTATTCAGCCACACAATAGAAAAAGCACCCCACCTTGACCCCTGGCCTGTGCGACAGCACTAGACAAGGAGAAGGCCTTTGATTAGGCTCCTGGCCTTTCCTCCATTTCACCCTCACTACCTTTAACCTAGGCTCCTCTCTTATTAAAATGATCCTCGCCTTATTCAAAGATCCCGGAGCCAGAATAAACATGAACAACTCTCTGCTCTCTAATAAATATACCCTCCAACAAGGGACCAGACAAGGGTGCCACCTCTCTCCCCTACTATTCCTACTCACACTAGAACCCCAACTCATATAAAAAAGGAGGGCCCCTTTTAGCCCTGTAATCCCCTTTAAGGCAGGCGCCCAAAAAGTAGCCACCTATGCCGACAATATCCTCCTATTTACTACCCCGGATGATCTAGCTCTGCCCTTTATCATGTCCACTATTAACAAATATACCCTGGTTTCAGGATATTGTATTAACAAAGATAAAATAGAGGTCCTCCCTCTTAATATACACTGTAATAAGTCCATTATAGGCAATCACGGTCTCAAATGGGCTCCCGAAAAAATAAAAATACTTAGGTCTATGGTTCTTCCCAAATCTTAGAGAATCCATCAATCCTAACAAGAATATGACCTTAAGCAAAATTAAGAACATAATATATAATTGGTCCTCTAGATTCATCACTTCATGGGAAAGAATAGAATCTATCAAAATGATAATGTAAATGTAAATGTATAGGCATTTATATAGCGCACTACTTACCCGTAGGGTCCCAAGGCGCTTCGACCGCTGCGAAACCCTTCCTGGCTTCCCTGAGAGATGGTCCCTTAATGGGTATCTCCAGGGTGAGACCAGGCATCCCCGGCGGTCTGGTGGGGCCGTTAGTGAAGATGAGGCAAGCTAATGCCCAGAGTTGCCGAGTGTGATCGCTGATCAGAGTGGGCACCGAGGCGAGAGAATTATCGAGTCCGCTGACCCTGGTCCAGAAACCTGCCGCGCCGGGAATCGAACCCTGGTCCCGGGCCGTCCTCTGCTCTCGGGTCTGCCGCCTCTAACCAGTGAGCCACACTACTTCACACTACTTCACTACTTCACAAATTACACCGCTCATCAACTTCCTAATCAGTATTTCACCTGTGTACCTCTCAGACACTTTCTTTGCCAAGATAGATGTAATCATCTCCAAATTCCTATGGTAATAAAAATAAAATAAAAAAATAAAGATTTGCCCTACAGAAACTAAGACTATTGAAAACATTGGGGGCCTAAATTTACCACACTATAGGAGACGTAATCACGTATTCCTAGCTAAACCGAGAAGCCATTGGCTGCCCCTCCCAACACAACCTCCCCCTCTTGGCTCGATCGCAAAAGCACTGGCTAGACTACTGTCCCTTACCTCCTTTATTACAACATAGTAAATTATAATGGATCACTCAGCAAGTATCCTCACGTGCACAGCGTAAGCCCTCCGGAGCATTGATTACAAACTCCGTAGCAAACCGTGATACTCACCTAGTCTTGCCTCTCTATGACGTAATAGGAACCTAAAACTAGAAGGCAAAACAATTTCCCTAGAGCAGTGGTCTTCAAACTGTGGGGTGGGCCCCCCTATGGGGCTCCCAAGTGGTCTCAAGGGGGGCACCAGACTCTGGCCAAAAGAAGCATTGTGCAGATAACAGTGCTTAGTTTTAGCTGACAAAATAGAGCGTCACAAAGCTGTTCTGTAATGGCCCATCACTAACATGTTTTGTCATTTATATCCTGGCTGGGAGAAGGTGTCAAAAGGGATGGGACTCCAAATATTCTTCCAACCCCTCACCCCTACTTCTAAAAGTCACACAGTGGATACTTATACATGTTAGCAACACCTGCCTGGCCAGAATAGTATGTTTGGCAATCATGTATTTGATTGCATTTTTTAAATAACAGAACTTAACTGCAATGTTTAAATATGCATAGACCTATTCAAACATTGCCAATTTAATAAAATATATTTTTTTAATTCTGAGGAGTGGCCTGGTCCTCCCCCACCCCCACGTTTGAAGACCACTGCTCTAGAGACTCGGGTGAAAAAAGGCATGCTGACAATAGGAGACCTTGGCACCCCCTCCCAATCCTTTACCTTTTTTCCATCTGAAAGCCAAATTTGACCTCCATGATCTAGACTTCTATCCCTTCTTAAAAATCAAAGCAATCCTCTCCCGATACAAACTCCCTATCACTGCTGACCTACCCATTACTTTATTCTCATACAACAAAGGAGGACATGTTGCTTCCAAACTTTAGTCACTCCTATCGCCTACCAGTTCTACACAAACCAAATCAATGTAAAACGTATGGGAATCACTCCTACATGTCATAAACAGCCCACAGGTGACTTCACTCAACTTGTCACACATCTTGGCTAACCTAACCTCAAACAAAAATTGCACCATCCTTAGCGCAGAGCAGATACAGATGGCTTATAAGGCCCACCGGACCCCGGCCAAACTGTTCAAACTCGGTTCCGAAACTTTGATACTTACTGGTGTTGCGAAAAAAAAACAGGAGACCGGAGTCTCATGCTGCTAAACTACACCTCCTCAAAGAATTTTCAGGCAGAAATAAGTAAAATCATATCCCAAATTCTAAATCTGAATTGGACACCAAACCTAGCCTGTATTACCCTGGGTATCCCCTCCCCACGACATGCACTCAATGCTAAATAAGGAAGTCTGCATGTTTTGGGCCATTCTTGACACCCAGCCTTAAAGCCAATCTCTCTGGATGGAAAGACTTCTCCAAACCTTCTCCCCACACTTAATGGGAATGGGTACAACTTAATAGAGAAGCAGATAATTCCCTAAACACATTTAAAGGCGGCATCAAGGAAGAAAGATAACGTCTGGTCTACGCTAGACAACGACATGCTAACCACATCCCCATAACTGCTCCCATTCCATCCCCCACACCACCCAATCCCCCTCCCCTTAGATACCTCTCAACTGACTCTACTATTACTTTTCTCTCTCCTGTCCTTTTTCTTCTCCTGTCCTATCCCATTTCTAATCCTAGCTCTCCTTTCCTATCCTCACAAGGAAGTTCAGTTGAGGTGACCCACAGCAGTAATTTGCCATTCAGCCCCTCCATTCCCTCCATATAAATGACAACAGTAACCACATCATCAACCCGCATACATACGACTACTCATATCCAACGATTTCAATGTCACCTCTCTCAACAAAACAGAGAATCCTGTATTCTACTGCATTTATGTCTCCCCAACGGGATACTGTTTATTCGTTATACATTTACCATATCTGTACTCTTTTGCTCCTATTACATCTCAATAAAAATGACTTGAATAAAAAGAAAAACATAATAACAATATAACCATTGTTAACAATTTTCATTCCTACAATATTTGCTGTAGGTAGAATTGGTTGAGCAATATTTAGAGGTTATGACAGTTCCGGTGGAGAGAAAGCTCTACATGCAATTTAGATTTGGCTTGATTCTGGTCAATTCGCTCACAGCCTCCTGGCGAAAGCCTCCCATTCATTTGGGGTTTAGTCAAGAATGTTCCAAAGCTGTTGAGTCGATAGCCCATATATTCTTTGCTTGTCCACTCTATGGAGCCCCAAGATCAAGATGGTTAGCCCCTCTTTGTAAGTGCCTTGGTACCCGTTGCCATCAAGCAGCACTGTGCATCCTAAAATCTGACATCAGCTTGTTTATAGTCTGCGCAGTTGCTAAGTTCCTTTGCAAGATGTCGGCTACCAGAAGATCCTTGCTGAAAACCGCCAATTGATTATCTTTGGTGGATGTATATAGAGCTTACTGTTTTAACTTTTTCAACTAACGCCCAGTTTTAATCTTTCACAATTTATTTTTTCTATAGAACCTTCAATGTGTTATTGCACTGATCTGTATGCACTTGCACTTTTCAAGGTCTGCAGACCGGGTAACTACGATGGGGCTAATGCTATTTGTACTTGGATATCCCCAACCATACTGTTTTACGGAGTGCTTGATAATGGAGATATATTACACCGAGAGGGTTTAATGAGCATTAGGTAGTACTGACCTAAATTAGATATCCCTTGGGTTTTTGGCTATCTTATATTTTTTTAAATTTTATCTCGAAATGTTAACTGCAATACTAGTGTACACATGTTTTTTATGCATTGCATGCTTTTATCTGTAGATGTCGTTTTTTATTGATTCCCGCTGATATCCACCTAAGGATTACTTCTGTCGTTTAATACACTGTATATTGGTGATAAACTGTGAAAACTGTGAATGTGGGAAACATTTACGGCACTCATGCTGAAATAAATAAAGTATTTGATTGATTGGTAGCATGCTTATAGTACTTTAGTCCAGTGGCATAATGAAACTTGAGGGGGACCCCCACGCTCTTGTCCCTATCAGGAGCTCTCAGGCCAGGGGCCAGCTGCCTGTGCACAGTGCCGGAGGGGACCCCCTGGAGCTTGGGAGCTCCCCTGCACTGAGAGGGCTATTGTTACGCCACTGCTTCTGGCATTTGAAAAATAGAAGCTTGTTTCTTACTGTTAACCTTGGCTGGTCTACATCCTGAAAAGATACTGTATAATCTGAAGCCCTTAGTAGCAGGGATAACAGCCTAGAATTGGGACTGAGCAAGTCAGTGTACATAACAACAAGCACAGAGTGGGATCATTTACCATCACTGTCAAAAGACAAGCACTGGCAAAGCCAATAGCCCTCACTTATCCTAATGTCCTTTAGCACTGTTGTACAGCAGTAGTGGGAGGGGAAGAAGCAATATGAAATGAAATGAATTGAAAATGAAAAATTATATTTATATAGCGCATAAACTACCCGGAGGCCTCGCAGCGCTTAACTGAAATCCAGGGCGGAGGCTAGGGTGGTTAACAAGCTCTTCCAAACAGGTGAGTTTTTAAAGACCTCCTGAATGACATCCGGTTGGTGTTCTCTCTAAGATCAAGTGGGTGGGAATTCCATATTCTCGCAGCAATGTGCGAGAATGAGCGTCCGCCCCAGCGGGCCTTATTGATTTTAGTCGTGGTGGCTAGATGCAACGAGCTGGAGCGGAGAGCTCTGAGAGGGAGGTAGGGATTGGCTAGGGGGTACATGATGGCGGGGCCTGTTCTATGAATGGCTTTTTGAACAAGGCACATAGCTTTGAATTGTACCCTGGCAGCCACAGGAAGCCAATGCAGCTTCTTTAGGGCCTGTTTGGCCGACTGCCAGCGTGGAATATTAAAAAGCAGTCGGGCCGCACAGTTTTGGGTGACCTGAAGTTTGTTAATCGCTACCACTGGGGCTCCTAGATAGAGAGCATTGCCGTAATCCAGGCGGGAGAGTATCAGGGCCTGAACCATGACTCTCCTCGCCTGGAACGGAAGTAAAGGGAGCACTTTCCGGAGCATTCTCATTAGCCCAAAACAGGTGGAGGCCATTTTAGTGGCCTGGAAGGTAAAATCCAAAGATTTATCGAGCCAGACCGCCAGGCTCTTTATCTGAGGTCTGGCGGGGGGAGGGGAACCTAGACACGTGGGCCAACTCGACGCCAGGATGGTAGGTGAGGGGTTGCCCAATAGCATTATTTCTGTCTTCTCCCCGTTTAGTCTGAGGCAGGAGGATTGCATCCATTTAGCCACTGCCTCTAGACAGGGGCCAAGTGTGCTAGACGACCCCTCAGTATGTTCCAATGAGACCACCAACTGAGTGTTGTCTGCGTAGGTGACAATACGGACACCAAAGGGATGGACTATCTCCGCCAAGGGCCTCAGGTAAACGTTGAAAAGCGTGGGGCTCAGGGCAGAGCCCTGAGGAACCCCACAATGGAGCGGCTGCATGGAGGATCGTACCTCCCCCTCGAACACCTGGAAAAAGCGCTCATCCAGGAAGGAAGTCAGCCAAGCCAGGGCCGCGCCCGACACTCCTATGCCCTTCAAACGATGTAATAAGGTGGCATGGTTAACCGTGTCGAACGCGGCGCTGAGGTCTAATAGTATGATGGCTGCTTTCCCTCCCCGGTCAAGCACAGATCTTGCTTCTTCCGTTACTGCTAGCAAAGCTGTCTCAGTTCCGTGCTGAGGGCGTAATCCCGTCTGGGAAGTGCTCAGCAGATTATTAGATTCTAAATAATCTACTAAAATGTTATTAATATGCTTTTCTAGCAGTTTACTGTCCAAGGTAATAAAGAGATGGGGCGGAAGTTAGCTGGATTATTTTGGTCAAGAGAGGATTTTTTTAAAAGGGCTTTAACCATTGCACTTTTCCATCATACGACTGGAACAGTGGACCATGCTGCTATGCAACCGAGGGAACGTCCATTTGCCATTGTGTGGGTGCTATTTTGGACTCATGCAGTGGCTGCTACAGAAGGTGGGGCCTGTACAGCCAAACAGCCCGGCCCCATCTGCACTTTGCAGAATTGAACTTAGAGTGTAGAAAGTTGCATACACACCTATTACACTTATGGTTCAATTTTGATAATACAAATACTGAACTCTAAAAGAAAGCCCAACTAGCAAACACGCTAATAATAGCATTTCTGATTGAATTGATTGAAATATCTTTATTCGGCAATTTTTCACCATAAAAGAATACAAATACATAAAACATTTCACTTCTGTAAAAGGTTATAAAATACAGTGGAAGCAATGACACATCGTTCATCAGTTTACTGGCAGTAAAATCGTCCTTAGCTAGTGGGACTTCCAGTTTGAAGTTTCAGCAAACGGCAACGTGTCATCCACGCACTTCCTAAAAACTTAGCCACCCCACAGATCATACTGGCAGATGAAGAGTCTGTAGAAAGGACACGTAATGCCTGGCTATGGCACCTCAGCCCTAGTTCCCTACAGACGGGTTTCAACCAGAATTTCCTAGCCCCTTTGTAAGCTGGGCAGGCGAAGAACAAGTGAGCCACCGATTCCTTAGGGGCCGCACAACCCGGGCAGCCACGCGAGCAAGCATCTGTATTCTTCCATCTACCCGTAAACTCATACACCGGGAGCGTCCCATATCGCAATTTTAGGTACAGCGCTCGATCCAATGGTTTGGTTATTAAATCTAGAAAGGGTTCCATTTTACGCATACACTTAATGGACAAAAATTGGTCAGTGAGTGAGCCCAATTTCCTAGACCTCATAACGTTATTCTGTACCCAGTCCCAGTATAGTTTTTTTATGACATCTTTCGGTGGTGGTGACTGCAACTCCCATGCCTCTCTGAGACCCAACGTGAAAACCAATTCCTTCAGGTTATTTAGCCATGCTATTTTTTTACAGGTGTCCAGTAATAGTAGTTCATCTAGCCCTTCTGCATACTTTGCCAGCTCTTCAGTTCTTCGTAATCGGGACCAGAATAACAACGGGCGAAGCCTCACCAAGTCCTTTACTGATTTTCTACCCAGATCTAATCTTAAAGGGATCATTGGGGTGGAAGTGGGAAGAGCTACCACTTTCCTAAAAAAGTTGTTTTCCGCTCTCATCAAGTCAGAAATCCCTTCAAACCCCCACAGCTCAGAGCCGTAAAGTGCTGCGGGTAGGATCTGGCCCTCATAAATGGTCATAGCTGGGGAGACCGGTTTGCTGGTTGACTCACGGATCTCCTTCAGCGTCACCCCGGATACTCTTTGATGGTTTAATAGCATTTTAGACAAATGATCCTTCCAGGTCATGTGGCTGTTAATTCGGACACCAAGATAGTCAAAAGACTCGACCAGTTCAAGGGGGGCGTTGTTAAGCACAAAATTATTTTTAAATCTTTTCGAGGGTGCAAAGGCCATCAGTTTGGTTTTCGATGTGTTGATGGTTAAGCCTCTGTTGGTACAGAAGGAGCTAAACCGATTCAAGAGTTTTTGCAAGCCCACCGGGCTTTGCACTTCACTTGTGTCAACTTTGGAAGCTCGGGAATTACCTGCTAAATAATTCAATCTTTAAAAAAATATTTCATCTTCAATGAGGAGGTAGTGACAAAAAATGAGTGACAATAAGCTCTCTGGACCAAAGGGGCCGGAAACCGCGCACAACGGGAACATGCAAGAATGACACAGTTTACCTCTTCACTTACTGAAGGGTTTATTTCATGCCTGCAAGGAAAGAAAATACCGCTATGCATGCTATCTCAGAAGCGACCCTCCTCACAAATGTATCCCTCAAGTCTAACAGTGAGACACTTATTTCTGTAGTGTAGCTGCAAGTTAACCCTCATTTGGATGCCCTAATCTCCACTTACCACATTTTTTTTTATTAAAGTTATTCAAGATTTTTAAATTAGCCAAGGCACATCTATGAAAAAGCTACTCGAATGCATTTCAATGTCAGATGACCTGATTACATCTCTGACTGGTTGAGAGCTAAGCGGTATTTGAAGTGAATGCCTATAATTAGGAAAATAGGTACTCCCAGCCAAAGTTCCCTCTAATTTATTTCCTCTGTGTGCGGCATTGTAACGTCTCTGTGCACTGCAGCCAAGGCTGTGTGTGCCAAGAAACTGACCATGCATGCAAGAGTTACCTGAATTTCTACTTTAGGCCAAAGAGGCATGTACTCACACGTTTCCTTATTAGCATCTGTTCCACTAAACAGGTTCGACATTGTGTTTAGTCCTTCTGTGATGCAGCTTTTTCCTGGCATTTATGCTACAGGAGCTATGCAAGACTGGAAATTCATTAGGAGGGTTAAGCAGGATACAATCCTTTAGAATATCCAACAAGAAATTAAACAGCAAGTGGCATGCAAAAAATATGACAGACTCTTTCAAACTAAAAAAAAGAATATTTTGTTAACAGTTGAATTTTAATGTATTTGTAGTACAGTAGATGACAGCACAGCAAAATGAGGATGACAAACCTTGACACCATAGGAATTGGGTAGCAGACTGCCACAATCCTAAAACCTGACACTTAATTGTTTCATTACACTTAATATGCAGCATCAAACTGTAACCCCAAGAGCCATTCTTCAATATCACATCAGGTTCCGGATACCACAGCCATGGGAATTTTCATTTACTGCATCAGGCATAACACAACAATGGGATCTAAGACTCAAACAAGACAAACCAATTGGCTTTGCCAATGTTTGTAGCTGTATCAAACAGCAATGATTTTGTGAACATCATGTGAACTGAACATATCTCTCCTTAACACTTGTATCCTTTTTGCCCCCACAGCTTTCTGAAATCTTCAATATGCAAATCTCACGTCATATCTTTCATCTTGTGTACCATTTTTTTCACTCTCTCCTAAACCTACTTAATTTAACCTCCTCTACTTCAACACACACACACACACACACACACGCACACACACACACATCCACACACAAACATCCACACACATACACACATCCACATACACACATCCACATACACACATCCACACACACACACATCCACACACACACACAAACACATCCACACATCAGCCACTCACCTGCTGCAAGTGTTACATTTTGTTTCTTTTTGGTGGTGTCTTCGTTGGAAAGTTGTGTAACTCTTCCACCCAATTTTCACAGTTCCCATTAACATATATATGACCACCACTCTCTGTGGTTTTTATATGAGCCAAAACTGAAGGTGCATGTAGTCTGAACGGCCTTAGGATTCACTGATTGACACTGTGAGAATTTGGCACTGCATTCTGCCTTAACTACAAAGCTCTCAATCGTGTCCCATCATCACACACCCACTGTTTCTACTCAATTAAGCACACATGGCGTGCCAAGATAGAGGCACATGAGTGCAATAGGAGATGACTTAGAAAACGAGATGGTGAAAGAGTGAATGCCTGAAAGGGAGGCGCGGTAGAGACCTGAAACAGAAAGAGAAGGCTAAGGGTCTATGTGACAGAATCACAATGGAGATAGATGTGCAAGAGGAAAAGGAATGAGAAAGGAACAGACAGAACGGAGGCAGACACAGAGCTGAGACAGACACAGAGCTGAGGCAGACACAGAGCTGAGGCAGACACAGAGCTGAGGCAGACACAGAGCTGAGGCAGACACAGAGCTGAGGCAGACACAGAGCTGAGGCAGACACAGAGCTGAGGCAGACACAGAGCTGAGACAGACATAGAGCTGAGACAGACATTGAGTGAATGAACTAAATGAGAGAGTGACTAAAAACCAAAGAAACGCAGATTGAACAAATTATGATACGGACATTGGGTATAAAAATCTGCAGCTTAAACATTGAAAATTGAAAAACACTCAGGAATAGCAGGTGTGACGCCTAGAAGTATGCAACTGAAAAATGTTGGTCAACAATTAAAAAAAATTAAAATGAAAATCTAGGTGAAGTAGACAAGGTGGTTGGTTACTTTCCCCCCTCATGTGGTAGAAATCAGAACTGACAAACCCGATCAGTTAACCATAAGTGGAACATTTTCATTATCCACATGAATAAATTATGGGTGAAATGCAGAGAACACATTGTAGATAAAATCAACTTGCTGGAGGAAGCCGTTAAAGTAAAGCACACGTTTGCACGCAAGTCTTATCGCTGAGTCTTCTGAAAATAAAAACAAGTTCTCTGCTTTGGTAGGTGGAATCCCGCCATTGTTGGAAGTTATAAATTCCAGGTTGAGGAATGCCTCATATATTTTATGTCAATGACCTGTGTGCCTGCGGTGCAGTTTGGTTTACATTTTCTGCTCCGTTCATCACAACATAGTACATGAGCTTGACATGAATGTGTAGAGACTTCATCTCCTGAATGTCTATCTACCTGTGGGTCTCCTCGCTTTTATATCTCAGACAGGGATCTCCAAAACAGGGTTTTTTCTGTTCTTGCATATGGCCATGTCTGAACTGGGGTGGCAGGGTGAGCTAAAGAACGGTGATGGATTAAACCGGGATCAGTTGACTGGGGGTGAGTGTTTGTATTGTCAACGCTCCGTCCATCACCACCTTTGGTTTTTCTTTGTTCGCCCTAAGTTGGCAGGGTATGCTCAGACATGAGTCCCTTGCTCACTTTGCCACTGGAGTCAAGCAAGCCCGGCTGAAGACGGCTGTAATGCCAGAAACCGGTCCTGGGAAGCTTGATTCCGGTCCAGGGAAGACATGGCTTGGCAGTTCGGGCTGGACTGTTCCCATGAGGCACAGGGTCAGACTGATTTGCATGCGGCCATGTCTGAACTGGGGTGGCGGAGTGAGCTAAAGAACGGTGATGGATTAAACCCAGATCAGTTGACTGGGGGTGAGTGTTTGTATTGTCAACGCTCCGTCCATCACCACCTTTGGTTTTTCTTTCTTCTGTTCTTCTAAGATCTGGTGCTCGGAGTTAGCTCTGTAACACAGGTTGGCCCTTTTACAGCCAATTCCATTTAGACTGTGGCGTTTTAAATGGAAGTCCTTCAAATTTTGGGGAGTTGGGATGTTGCAAAAATTCTCAGATAATTTGTGCCCGCATTGTAAATTGAATCCCTGGTTAGTAACTCCACTGACTACTCTACCTTATCGAAGAGTATGACACCAGCCATGCTAAAGCCCGCTGTGGGGTCGTTCCTTTCAGGTTCTGGTGGCCAGGTCCTGGAATAGGCTCCCTCTACCGCTTAGGCAAACAACAAATATTCTGGCTTTTAGAAAACAACTGAAAACCTGGTTGTTCCAGCAAGCAGGCTGATCACCTCACTCTTAGGGCCCTCGTTTTTCTCTTTCACGGACTGTGTCTCTGCATCTTTCTTTTGTCTCAGCGCCGGGACATTCTTTGAGTAGCTGTGCGCTCTATAAATCCGCCTTTAACATTACATAACCAGGGCCGTATAACAATAAGTGCCCCGGGGGCGCAACGGGCGTTTGCGCCCACTTTGTGCGCTCCCGGGGATCTTTGGTATTACAGAAGGTGACACAGATGCTTGTGTGTCCCCTTCAATAATACAGATAGCGCTGGCGCACTTAAGCACCAGAGCTACGATCCGTGGGCGTTCCCTCATTTGCATAGGGGGTGTCCCGTGCAAAGTAGGGAATTCCTTTGCCTCTGCGCCTACGCCCCATTACAGAGGCAGGCGCAGAGGCAAAGAAGCTCTCCGGGGGCGCACTGTCAGTGTGCCCCCTGAGAACAGGCCTCTGGAGAAAGGGGGTCATATGGACCCCTAGGACATCCTGCACCCACCTGCAGCGGGATCTCTAGATCTCTAGTCTAATTTCCTTTAAAGGTGCAGATTGGTTGCTGTCTACACTATGAAAACACGCAGCCGCTCCATGTTTTCACTAATGCGCTGCCTTCCTGGTAGCGCATTCATTTTAATGGGGCACATTGTCATTGTTTGCACCCGGCGCACCTTTCAAACCGTGCGCTGGGTGCAAACAATGACAATGCATAATACGGCCTCAGAATACCCAGCGTGCATTTTGTAAGGGAAATAGTACTTTCAGTTACTCATTCCTTGTGTAGAGCTCACTTGTCATCCACTAGCCACATGACTACCTCGAAGGTTTGAGGCAGACCCTGCTCTTTCTGATGGGTCCTGATTTGTTCCTGTGCAGAGGGTGCATGGCCTAGGAGTTCTGGGTGGACTGCTTCTTTTGTGTATGGCTGGCTGATCCCCTTCTGTGGTGACAACAACAAGATAAAGACAATGAAATGGAGTGCTGACCAGTTAATCTCTGTGGTTCCAAATCTTTGACATAATCTTTAGCCGTCCTTAGTTTTTTGTTGTTTCAAACCTACACTGTGAAGGTTATTTTCTTGCTTTACTTCTGATGTTTATCTTCGCATCAAGCACATTTAATGTGCAGAAGCCTCATGAAAGTGTGAATAGACTAAACTTGACACCAAGCCTTTCAAAATATTTTTCCACCCATTGTACCAGCCAAGATGATATTGGTGTATGATACCTGGATCCCCTTGCTAAGATATACTCCCCTGCTCTTTCTGCAAGCACTGCATTTGCGATGCCATCTTAAAATTATGTCCAATGTGACCTAGCTGTTTTTCATAAAATGTATTCTTGAAAACTGTAGGTAGAATGTATTATTGCTTGTGTTTTGGGAGAATTCAGAAAAGTCAGTCTTGAAGAACCCAATATTTCTTCACTTCCAACTATCCTTTTTCGGTAAAGTATTATAAATAGTATAATCCTATTTTCTTCCTAAAATCACTGTTCCATCTTGAGACAGTTATCTCCACTGTTC
This sequence comes from Lissotriton vulgaris, assembly GCF_964263255.1. Taxonomy (NCBI): domain Eukaryota; kingdom Metazoa; phylum Chordata; class Amphibia; order Caudata; family Salamandridae; genus Lissotriton; species Lissotriton vulgaris. Next base: position 516,487,043 of record NC_141693.1, on the reverse strand, counting down.
CTCACCCAGCAAATCCATGAAACTGAAGTTTAATGGAGCTTTCATAGTCCTTATAACAGTAGCTAGGGAAGCCATCCCGGAGCATGCTGTCATCGTGCTGTTTTAGAACTAGGACAGAGGTCCCCTTTAGGGATTGTATGAAGACCACCCCACGTTCTTTTAGGCATCTTTTATTATTGAAAGCTTCTCATCTGCTGTTGCTTTGAGATTGTCCGCCCCTTAAGGTCGTGTTAACCATAAACCATTATTTCATGACCTGGGTAGGGCTCCTCAGTTCGAATAACACCTAGTTACACTGAAACACTTCTACCAATTGCTATAATGTGTATTTCAAGCGTGTGGTTTAAGAGCAGTGCAGACTAGGTAAACTCATGTTACCAGTTCAAAATCTGTATTTTATTTGAATGTTTACTGTGGTTAGCTTACAGTAAATTCTAGTGCCCTGCCACACCTGCACATACCTTTTGGTCAGCAAAATAGACTTTTGTTTACTACACACTAAGGTTTTACTTTTCTAACGCTATTTGGGGGATCGGATTGCATTATGTTTTTCCTTTCCATTGCCTGGAGTACAGTAAACATCTTTGTGTTTACAGCACAATTGGGTTACACATTTAGAAAGTTACTTTGGGAGTCAGGTTTCGTCGGTTTTGTGCTTTTGTAGGTCACAGTACAATAACTGCTGCTCTGCTAAGGTATACTTTGTTTCTTTAGCTTTCAACCTTCCATTAATTAGCAAAACTATTAAAAGCATAGATAAAACTAAATTTCTGAAGTTTAAAAATGCCATTTATATTCTTAATGTGTAAAGTAAAGTTCAGCGTTTTAAAGCCCAGCTCTATAATATGATGAATACATAGAGCATGCACAACATCCAGTTGTAAGTGTGGCTTTGTTGCTATTCTGATGTCCTATAGTATTTCCTGAAACTGGGCTACTCATGCCCACCTCTCCATACAGCTGGCAATAGGCTTTTTAAGATAACGAATTGATTCCATCTGCTTGGCAAGAAATACAAACATTCTGGGTAAAAGTGGCTTTTTGAAGCTGATCCCTTTACCTGTCATGGGGAGGTTATTCTGTTCTGCATCTGTACTTTCCCTGCCATCAATTCTAATACTAATGATATAGGTCAGTTGTGTTGATTTTTCTTTGTTTCAAATGAAAAAAATGTTGAGACTAGTATGATGTAGCTTGGCGCGAAAGAATGATGAGGCTTGTTTGTTTTAATCAGTTACGGTTCGAAAATTTAAGGGGCCATAGAAATAAGGAACTACAAAAATTTGTTATTTTTTCAATGGATTTACTTTTTTATTTTATTGTGGTATTTATATATTATGCACTTCAAAATGGGGGTAATAAAGGACTTCACAGAAAACAACAGATTACTATCTAACCATATATGGAGGCAGAGTCTAAAGGCAATACAATAAATACATCAAAACTAGATTTAACAAGCAAAGCCAATAGGTCTAGTGTCAATTTAGTCTTTTTTTATGGCAATATTAAATGTATTATCAAAAATAATAAATTCAATTAAAAAATGTTTTTATGTTTCACATGTAATGGTGCTTGCGCCAGTCTTGGGTTTGATGCGTAACTGTGCTTGCACTGTTTTGGCAAAAGTATTGTATTCAATACATACTACATACATGTAGACGGGGGCTTCAAGTCAGCCCTCTTCCACTATTGGCGCGAGAAATTGTTGAACACATCTTGGATCATCACACCCTATATGCTTATTCTCACATCTTTCTATCGACTAGATGTGTCCTTTTGCTATCTGTGGAATATGTGAGGAACTATTTTAATGTCTGAAAAGTTGACTCCGTAATCACGCGTTTAATTCTTTAGTTCATTCTTTATCTCGTTCATAGATTGTATGTGCACAAAGAATTTTATTTTTGTACTGCAGAGGACATTTGTCATTTGCTTTTGTTATCTGTGAAATAGGAAACTCGCGTCTCCGCGCAACTCAAAGATGTAAAAGGTTGGTCCTCCTTTTACACTGAACGCCATGAGGTTGCTTCTGGCAAGCAACATGGAGCTTTATGATTGAACCCCCCTGTTTTTTCAGAAATATTCATCACTCTATGGATATAAATTGCATTTATTATTATTCGACTGATTTGCTGATTTTCTTGTTCTTATTCTTTATCCTTTACTGAGGTACACCTAACTATATAAGGTGAATTCACACCTCCGGTGTAATCTTTGATGCTCTGGGGGGACTCGCTCATTTGTATATAAATATTGTATTTCTGGATGTCTGATATTGTTGGACGTATGTGAAAGTGTGTTTATGAATCAGGATGTCTGATGTTTTGAGTGAATGTGTTGTGGGATGTGTTCTGTGAATATTTTATCTGCATTTCCAAAAAATGGAATCTGATGAAGTAACAATTTATAATAAAATATCTTTTGATAATCTTTATTCATCCATGTGTGGTGTGATCACAAATCTTTGGCCTGTGTTGGGTGTGTTTTAGTAATCAGTGAGAATTTGTTCTTTGATTGTATTCCTGATTTCCCCTGTTGTTCTCTACCTACATCGTATTCAGGGGCCCCCTCTGTATGAGTGGGTGCTTGCAAGCAAGCTAGTACCAGAAAAGTTGCAATTTTACTATACAGCCGATGTATGTCTTCAAAGGCAAATACAATTTCTTGAAAGTTGAAGGTGCACTATATAGCCAAAAGATGTCCTCCTAGAATAATACAATGGAGATGGTAAGCTGCAGTTGCCCTATACTGTCGACAGATGTCCTCGCAGGAGATGAAGGATTTCAATTGTTATAAAGGAAGACAGGCATGCTCACATAAAATTATAATGTAGGTGGGAGGCATGCTCACATAAAATTATAATGTAGGTGGGAGAGAGAACTGGGGCTACGCTAAACTGTCTCTTTTAAAAGATTAATGCTATAGGAAGGCAAGAGAGTGTAACATTTAGAGGATTGTAGCACGTTTTCAGTGTCACTGCTCTTCCTAGATGAACACATAATGGCTCAGTTAAAGTTTTCCAGGCATTCTGTTATATGCAATCTTTTATGGGATGTTGTACTCGGGATTACCAATACCAGACCGAAAGGAAAATAAATGTGACCTTCTTGCACTATTCTTACATGAGTTTCGAAAGAGTGAGTTATGCGACACCAACTTTTATTCTGTGTCCATACATTCAAAACAAAGGCATGAAGGCCCATGGACAAAGTTGGCATCTTGGGAAAATGCATGCAGCTTTGCCCTGCATCCAGGTCCATGTTTTCCACAGCTTCAGGCAAGTGCTGGAAATCTGAAGAGTCACGATGCAGCCTCAGATGTCCCTACAGGAAAGTACAATGGATATGGGAAGCTTGTTGCACTGTACTGCAGATCGTTGTCGAAGGAGAATACAAGGATGCTTGAAAGCTGAAGTGCACTGTATTGGCAACAGAGGTCCTCCCAGAAGAGTTCGATTTATTGAAGAAGCGGGGTTTAACCCAGCGGCGTCAGGGGCATGCCTAAGATCTTCGAGTTCACCTGTCTTGGTATACAGAGACACGGAATACTTCTGGATGGCATCAGAGACCAAGTTTATTAGCTGCAGCTAGTAACAGTGATCCTAGAAATACATCACGGTGTAAATTCTCAGGAGACTGCTCATTTTACTAAGGCGAGACGTCTCCTTTTATACCCAATATTCACATTATAAATGTACACCCACTGCAAAAAATTCTAGCCAATAAGGTACATTTTCAAACAAAGTATCACATAACAAAAACTCAATTTACAGTATCCCAACCCAAAAGTTAATTATTAGGAATGTCCCAAATTCAATCTCCACAAGCCGGACAAACCTATAATTGAAAGCATAACCCATGTAATGAAGAAGCATAAAAAAGAAACCGTAACAGATGCTGAACAAGATAAGACATGTGCAAGGAAACTAAAAGTTAATGATGTCCTGAACATTGATTGGCAATCTCAGACAAAGATCGATCAGGGAAATTGGCTTTGCGAGGTCAGGTTCATGTGAAGAAGTCAGTTTCTTACAGTTCATTTCAGAGTCAAAAAGAAACCCAGTTAATGTATACATGAACTAAGAAGGCCAGGCCACTTTATTCGCCAGGCTACCTTCACAGACCTACGTGAGGGCAACACAAAATGGTGACACAGAACAAAATGGAGTCAGACTCGAGAATTACAAAACCTCAGTAGATGGGATACTTGTTGCACTCTACTACCAACAGAGGTCTCAGCAGAAGAGTGCACTGGAGATGGAAATCTGTAGTTACTCTATACTACCACCAGAGATCCTCATACGAGAGTACGATGTAGATGGAAAACCTGTTGCAGTCTCCTACCAACTGAGGTCCTGGTGGAAGAGTACAATTGTAGATGGAGACGGAAAGCTGCCGTTGACCTCTATTACCAACTATGGTGCTCACAGAAGACACAGAGTAAAATGGCATCAAAGCCCCTCCTGGGTGTATACTTACACTTTGGAAGAGCAAGTTCTGCACAAGGCACACAACATTTACAACTTGACAAAATAACGGAACTTTGCATCTTGGTCCAAGTTGACGTCAAACAAGTGAAATAAACAAATAACTTCCGCAAGATCCTGACATGAACCATTACACATTTCCTTACTTTTTATGAGTTAGGATGTGCACCCCATTGGGGAATGGTATCTGGATAACTCTTCCGGGATGATTCTAACATCCTGGAATTTTTGTACGCAATAAGTACATATAACTGTAAAAACAGTGTATCTGAAAGAAGTGGAAGGGTTGCAAAGCTGCTGCAGTTTCTCAAGTCAATGCTAGAAGCCCCTCTCAAATCCGATACAGTTGCTTGAATTGTCAATCACAAAGCTGAGGAGGGTGTGGGTGGCTTCATATGCTCTCTTGCTATACTAATGCCTTGTGCTTATTTTTCTGAAGGATAAATATATATACCAACTCTGGTTGCTAGAGATGAGTCAATATTGCAATTTACAGTACATTTCTTGAGTGTAATGGAAATAGTTGATTACACCATAGCATACATATTGACTAGCAGTCACCCAAAACTACAAGCATCTAAAAAGTTATATTTTTTTAGAACTATTTCTTTAGGTGTATGTATATATCGCAAGGACAGTGGGCTGGTCCACTGACCCATACTTTGTTCTTTGGTGGCAGGGATCAATATTTGGCTGACATTTGAACAGACCAATGACAAAAGAGTGGTGATTGAGAGATTCTCTGTATATATATATATTTGTTTGATATTTTTGCGAAAACATGATGCTGGCAAGGCAGCTAAAACTGCACTTTTAGATTTTACCACTCTTTTTATGTTTGCTGGTGGGATAGTGAGAATGCGTTTCTTGACGATGCAGAGTTGTAAAGAGGCAGTTTGACCAGCTTTGATCTGAGAGGTTGCCTAGTTCATTTCTGATCAATGTTGAAACCTACAGGATATGGACTTTACAGTGCAACACGGACCCGGGATTGACCATGCCAGTGCAGATGGCCTTTCCATGTTCTTCAACTTAGATGATGAGAACTACCCTGAGAATGGTTAGATACTCACCACCTTTCATCAGGAGGGTGGACTATGTAAGGATTAGATATTGATCGCATCATCCCCCCCAGCACACTTTCTGGATATAAATATGACACTCCTGGCTACCTGAACTTCAGGGCGTTCTGGTCCTGGAGACGGAATAAGGACTGCCCTGCTTACTCCTGGACTTGGCAAAGAGAGGCAGCCTATGAACAATAGCCGCCTGCTACTGGCCGAGGTGTTTTAATAATTTTTGGTTAGCAGGTAGCCCAACAAAAGGGCTTTACAAAATAATGCATTAATGGTAAAACACTTATATATGGATCTCCATCAATAAAAAGTATACCAATAACCATAACAGTATCACGAACAGGTAATGGTACAGTCGCTTTGTATTTCCTTCATAATCCGTGACACATTACAAGGAATACAGCCTTATTTCTCCCTCTATTTGCTCTCTCCCCAGTGGGGATCCCCACTGTATCTCCAGTTCAATAGTGCTATGTCATCCAGAGTGTAAACCTTCTTGTCTCGCCCCTCTCAATAACTACGTAGCTCCCCCTTTCCCGAAGTCCCATCATTCACCTTGATCCCAAAGTAGTTGTTGCCACCACCCCAGTATCTAATGTGTGCCCTTGTGTGGCAGAAAATTCTGTGCCTTGATTTTACTTACCCTGTTTATCGCTCCCATTCTGACCTGTATGCATATTCTCTAGTAGTGTAGACGAGATATCTAGGTCCTCTTGGAGCTTATCCCTACGGTTGAGCTTCATGTGTACCTCCATGGCAGTTGCCCACTAGTCCCTGTACCACAACCTGATGGAGGGGGCTCTTGAACCTAGGCATCCCATGTCCACCTTTCTTTTGGTTAGAACTAGTGCCAACTGTAGGAACGTCCAGGGCATTTTAACTCCTTTGGGTCGTTTAATAATACCAAGCAGACACACCTTGGTTGTTTCCCCAGTTGTCAATGCAGTAGCGTCTTGCAACCATCTGTAACCAATAGGTGTAATCCTCGAGGACTTCCATGCCATATGCAAGAATGAGGCTCCTTCTCCCCCATATGTGGGACAATCCGCCCCCTAGCTGCATGCATCCTTCTAAGTTTGATCAGTGTTAAGTACGTGCAGTGCACGTAATTGAAATGAGCCAATTGAAATATAGCATTGCATGAGACTTTCTGTACCAATTTGCAGGTCACACTTCACTCCGGGTCAGTCAGGGAGGCCTCCTATTCCTCCCCCCACACTCACTGAGCTGCAGGTTCAATCTAGACCCTATCCCTCTTGAGTGTCTTATAGATGTGTGCCACCATGTGCCTCACTGATCTCACTGTCCAAAGTAAGTGCAGCGTTTCCGTCCATATGTGCATGTTCGGGAACTCTGTTCAGATTTCCCAGAGCAGTGAGACCTGAGATAGGTATCCTGTCACGACTGTGGGGTACTTTCCCCACCCAGTCCTTGCACACTGACTACCAGGGTTCCTTTAAAACCTCTAGGGTAGCATTTGCCTGTCATAGGTTTTTATCTCTGACAGGGCGGTCCACTTATTGAAGGATAGCTTGTGACCTCCCCTATCAGTTTTCACCCCTTATCACACATCACTACTCCACCACATTTATCACCTCACTTGCACACTTCATACGGCATTCTCTTAAAAGATCTCCACCAAAGTGACCCTTCAGGGGAGTCTGAGGGCATTACAACTCTGGCCCGAATAGGAGCACCACACTATGATGAAGCATGACATCCCCTTGTGGGTGTTTGAGGGCATCATGAGAGCATATTGTTGAGCTTGGTCTAGGCACACCTGTTTAGAGAACTTTTTCTCCTTTCCCATTAACAAAAGACCAATTTTTGAGTCTTTGATCGATCCACAGGAGCAGGGGCTAATCTACATCCCAGCCCCCCCTCTTTCTTCCACAGAGGAATTTAATTGAAACTATTCTTGTTATGCCCTACTGAGGAGGGTCGTCTACTGTTTTACAAGCTGTATTGTTTTAGAGATTTGTAATTTTGTAACTATATGCATGATGGTTGCCAGTTTATGTGCACGTAAATATGCCTGTGTTGGGTAAGGTGTAAAGGCAATGGTAAATGGTAAAGGCTTGATCAGTTCATTGGGAGAAATCGTTCCATATTTCATAGGTTGGATCTGTTTATTATAAAACATTATGATAAAGCAAGTAGCCCTGATCTACTTATTGTGAAAAAACATGTGTTAAAGATAATAGGCTTTTAACGATGGGTTGTTAGCCCAAGCCTGGCTGTTTTTTAATGACATTTTACAGATTATTGCAAGGGTTTGGTGATGGTAATCCACCCAAAAACATCTTGGGTGGTGGGGGGTTGCTGATAAGCACTACAATAACCGTTGTTAGGTTCTTTTTTTTTTTTAATTTTTAAAACCTTTATTTTGAAAAGTGCACACAGCTATTCAGCCTAACATCCCGGAGGCAAGGCAGCATAGTGAAACAGGAGAGCAATAGTGCAAGGACGATTGTCACAGTAAAATGAAGGTTGTTTTTATTATTTTATGTCATGAAAGGAACATAGAACAAGAAAAAGAAGAGAGCGCCAGATGGCGCAATGGGAGTGGCAATGGAGTAGAAGAGCCCATCGAGGTGTTGGCAGTGGGGCAGGGGGAGCAGCGGGCACACAAACACGGGATTCAGGGGAATGGATCAGGATAGAAGGGGGGAAAGAAGAGGAAACTGGATTTAGTATAACAGCATTTCACAGTTGGCGTCACAGGTTATGGTGACAGATGTTCTTCCAAAGAAACAGGTTCCGGGGGCAAGCAAATATCTCCCCTGTAAGCATTCCAGGCTCCCCACACCTTCAACCACTTTTTGGGCTTACCCCTGGCAACATAGACCGTCTTTTCCCTGAACATACACCAATCCATGTTGGCTTTCCATTGCACCACCAGGGGAGCCGTCGAGGCCCCCCACTTCTGCGCGATGTCGCGTTTGGCCACCATGTTACCAAGGGTCACCCACTGCGTTTGTGCCACGTTATGATCGGACGGTTCCCAAATGTTGAGGAGACGCTGCCTAGCCTCTGCAGTCGTTACCACCCCAGTCACCTCGTCCATAATTCGGTGCACACGTCTCCAGTAGGAGGCTATGTCGGAGCATTCCCAAAGAATGTGCATAAAAGTAGCCGATGCGCCGCAACCGCTGCGACAAAGCCCATCGGTCGAATAGCCCATATGCACAAGCCGGGGGCCGGTCACATACACCCTGTGCAGGATTTTGAGCTGCACCAGTCGGAGACGAGAGGAAATGGCGACCTCCTTAGGGGAGGAGACTGCACTCTGCCAATCCTCATCATCGATCTCCAGTCCATCTCGCATCCACTGTTCACGTACACCCAGGAGGAGGTCAGTCCGAACATTAATGAGTTTTTTATACGACAGTGAGATGGCACTGTCAGGCATATGGCCATCCAGTACCCTGTCCTCCAACGGGGAGCTTTCTGGGATTGCCCCCTCAGCCGGTCTGGCAGAAAGCAGTGCGTGTCGCAACTGGGCATACCGGAAGAACTCCGAGCTGCCCAGCTGGAACTCAGACTGCAGCTGCGAGAAGGTCTTAATCTCACCCCTCGAGATCATATCGTCAACCCTGGAGATGCCTATGAGGTCCCATTTATCAAAACCCTTGGTGTGCCATACCCTGCCCAAAATATCCGAGTCATACAGTGGGGTAAACCTAGTCAGCCTGCCTTGCCAGCCTTGCGCCTTGGTAATGGACCGCCAAATATGGACCGCAGTTTTCGTTGGACCTGACATCCGCCTGTCCAGAGACCTCGAGTACAGAGCCCTGTAGTAATTGCCGTCACCCAAGAGCCACCTATCCATTGCATAGCCAGGGTTATTTTCCGGACCATAGAAACCATGATTGATAGCCGCCAATTGGAAGGCCCAGTAATACCTGCGCACATCTGGTAGAGCTATACCCCCGTCGTACCACGGAAGCGTGAGCTTCGTGATAGCAACGCGGGGACGGCCGTCCCAGAGTAAGGCACGTTGAAGGCCCTCAATCTCTCGGAAGTAGCGGGCGGGGACCGGATCTTGGGTATTCTGTAGGGCGTACAGGAACCTGGGTAAAGACATCATCTTAAATAATGCCGCGCGTCCGAGTAAAGAAAGCGGAAGCTTGCGCCAGCCCTCCACGTCACGCCGGAGGCGCAGAAGGGGGGAAGCAAGTTGTGGTCGTATCGCGCCTTCCCATTACCAGAGATATAAATCCCCAAGTATTTAAATCCCTGGCTGGCCACCTGGATGTTGCAGCCTCTAGGGAGGCGCGGCGTGTCCCCTTTCAGTACGTTGAGGGAGGACTTGGACCAGTTGATAACAAGGCCAGAGTACCGTCCAAAAAGTCTAAGTACATCGCACGCCACAATAAGTGACTTACAGGGGGAGGTGAGGTAAAGCAGAATATCATCGGCATAGAGAGAGATTCTGTCCTCGTAACCAGGGGCCCAGCCTATGCCGTGTAGATCCGGGTGCGTACGCAACTGGGCCGCAAGTGGCTCAAGAGCGAGCGCAAACAAGAGGGGCGACAAGGGGCAGCCCGGTCTGGTGCCTCTATGAAGGGCAAAGGACGCCGAGATGCGGCCATTGACAGCAACGTTAGCCAGTGGGTCGGCATACAAGAGTTTCACCCATCCCACAAACACTGGGCCAAAACCGAGCTTCGCCAACACCGCCCAGAGGTAACTCCACTCGAGAGAGTCAAAGGCCATCGTGGCGTCCAAGGAAGCAAGGACTGCCGGCTCTTCAAGGGTGTGGGCCCTAGCCAGGGCGCCGTGGAGCCTACGCAGGTTAAGGGCAGTGTTGCGGTGAGGGATAAAGCCCGACTGGTCCGGGTGCACTAAGTCGCCGATAACTCCAATCAGTCGATTAGCGAGTAGCTTGGCGAGAATCTTAGGCTCGGCATTAAGGAGAGAAATGGGACGATAAGACCAACACAAATCTCTCGGCTTCCCTTCCTTATGGATGACCACAATGGTGGCCAGCCTCTGGTCCAGGGGAAGTAGGCCGGCGTCCCGCGCCTCCAGAAACATGTTACGCAGGTGTGGGGAAACCACATCCGGCCTAATCTTATATAGCTCAACCGGAATACCATTGGGACCAGGCGCCTTGCCTGATCGCAGCGAGCGGATCGCAAGGGCGATCTCATCAACCGAGACGTCCCTGTCGAAGTCGTCGCGCTCCTCGTCCGAAAGACAGGGGAGGTCGACGGTCGAAAGAAGCACTGTCGAATCGGTCTCGGATCTGTCCGAAACAGAGGTGTACACGCCTCGGAAATAATCAGCGAAGGCCCCGGCAATGGCACTCGGATCAGAGACGACAACTCCGTCTTCCCCCATTATCTCGGGTACAACAGGCTAGCCATTTCTTTCCTGTCCAGCCAGGCCAGCAACTTCCCAGCCTTATCGCCAACATTGTATATCCGACCCTGCTGTTCTTTAGCTAGAACAAGGGAAGCGTTTGTAGCAAGGTCGCGGTATTCCGACTGCTTGAGGGAGAGGTCGTGCAGTAGAGCGGGATCAGGTTCTGCCTCCAACTGGGAGTCAAGCTCTATGATCTCCTCCTCGATGCGCACCAAATCAGCATCTCTGGCCCTACGGGCCTCCGCTATGAGTGCGAAAGCCTCACCCCTCAAGACTGTCTTAAACGCCTCCCATAGAGTCGCGGCCGACGCAACCGATCCCTCGTTTTCAGCAAAATAAATGTTGATGGCCTTGGCTAGGAGATTGCGAGTCTTGGGATTGCGGAAATACCACGGGTTAACAACCGCTGGTCGATCCGACATGGTAACGTCAAAGTCAAGAGAGACCCACAGCGGGGAGTGGTCAGAAATACCCCGTGCTAGAAAACGGGCCTCGGAAACGGCCGGCGCGTGTGCAGCCAATGTTAAAACATAGTCTATCCTAGAAAGGCTACCGTGGGCGCCGGAGTGGAAGGAAAAATGACGGAGCGTGGGATGCAAGAGCCGCCAGCTATCTACTAGGCCCATGGTTTCGAGGAAAGACGGCAGCCACAATTGGGAGCCTCGGAGGTCTCTAGGCGGATGGCGGTCCAAGGAGCCGGAGCAAACCGAGTTGAAGTCACCCCCCACTATCAACAAGCCAGCGGGCAAATCTAAAATGGCGCCACCAAGGTCCTGGAAAGTGCTAGATTGCAAGCCCGGGGGAACATAAACTGAAAGTAATTGCAGGGCACGCCCCTCCCATCGTCCCGCCACTGCGGCGTATCTCCCTCTCTCATCGATCACAGTGACATCGACCTCAAACGGAAGGGACGTACGAACAAGAACTCCCGCCCCCCGAGACCCAGAAGAGAACCCCGAGTGGGCCACCATCTTGTACCCTTTACGATTGAGTGCTTTGCATGTGTTTCCAACCAGATGCGTCTCTTGTAGGAGAACGACATCAGGCATATGGCGTTTAATCAATTGAAGCACGACCCCTCTCTTGATACGGTCACCCAACCCGTTAACATTCCAACTGAGGATTCGTAGCTTCTTACCCCCCATCATCGTGTCCCCAGCCCCCCCCAACCCCAACAAGCCTCAACCACAAATGAAATTGAACAGTGCGTACAGCCCATTGCCAAAGAGATAGAAAGAGAGAAAAATGAACAAACAAACAAACTTCCCCACCACCACCCCCCACCCTGCACCCCTGCATCAGACTAAAAAGCCCCCCCAACCAGCAGTGTGCCTGTCGCCCCATAAACTAGCCTACAAAAAGTCCCTAGAGGAGTAAGGAATCTCCACAAACCCCTCCCGCCATCCTCCATGTGAGAAACAGGAAAAACTAGCAAAAACGGAATAGCATTGGTAGTAGCAGTCACAGACAGCAGGGCACCAACCGCCACAAGTAGCACATCAGAGATCAGTCCTAGGGATCAATACCACCAGTTGCGCCTCCGGAATGTTCATCGTGTTCTTCCCGGCGTTGCGGCAAAGTGTCCAGCCAGTCACTTGCATTTTCGGCCACATCGAAAAACAGGGCACGGCTCCCATGCTCAATCCGAAGTTTAGCAGGGAACAGCATCGAGTATTTAAAGCCCATGTCTCTCAGGCGTCGTTTCACCCCTGCGAAGCTTTGACGTTGCCTCTGAACGGCCCTGGTGAAGTCCGGATAAAAGTGCACCTCAGAGTTCTGAAATTTGAGCGGCCCATGTCTCCTGGACGCTTGAAGGATCACATCCCGGTCTCTAAAGTTGAAGAGCCGGGCAATGATGGGTCTAGGCGCAACACCCGACTTCGGCGGGCCGCCCGGTATCCGATGGGCACGCTCCACTGAAAAGAAATTGCTCAGGCCAGAAGGTGTGAGATGCGTCTGCACCAAGTCCTCCACAAAAAGGTCCACTGCCGCCTCCTCCGCTCCCTCCGGTACACCAATAATATGGACATTCTGCCGCCTGGCACGTCCTTCAAAGTCTTCCAGCCGTCTGGAAAATTGATCGTTGACCAGTCTCAGGGTCCGGACCTCCGTCTGCAGGTCCGAAACGTCGGTAGTGAGGCTGGAGGTCTTGAGATCGAGAGACTTCACCCGATCATTAGTCTTTCCCAAGTCAGCCCTAATCAGGGTGAGATCCACGGCCAGAGTGTCCACCTTATGAGTCAGGGCCTCATGTTGTTTCTGCATTTCTGACGAATTCCCGCGATGGCCCCCATACCGTCACTCAGAGTAGGCTCAGAGCCTTCAGGCGAGCCAGCACGTTGAAAGTCCTTAGATGAGGCCACCACCGTGGGTGATGTTCGCTGCTGGGCGTATCGATCAATTTTGTTCAGCTGCGTCTGAGTCGTCCTGCGAACACCTCTGTTCGACGTCCTGTCGGGGTCCCCTCTGCCAGCCATGATAGATCCAGGGAGAACAAAGGGCTACACCGCCCGATCAAGGAAGCAGATGTATAGAACAAAGGCAAAGCCAGTAAACACAGCAGGCCGATAGTAGGCAACTCCGCAGCCACAAGCACTTCGCCAGCAGGGATCACAAATACCCACTTCGCATTCCAATCATGCGGAGCGTCGGGACAAGCAGCTGCCACCCATGAGACAATGGCGCATCCCCGGCACGGAGTTCAGCTCGACGTACTTTCGCCTAGGAACCACCGATTCGGAAGCGGAAAGCTGCTCCCGCGTCTGCGACCATTCACCAAGCAGAATCCACTAACGTGGATCAGGATTGTCAGCAGGATATTTGCGGAGGATCGGAGGGTCCGCGGAGCTCCGAGCTTACGGGGCCATCTTGGTCGCCCGCGAAGCTCCTCCCGTTGTTAGGTTCTTAAAAGAAATTGACAACTGTAATTTAAAAAAAACACATTTTATTAGGCATTTAAATAAAATAAAAAATACAATAACAAATGTTTAGGAAGGGTGAGAATTAAGCCCATTACAGTAAAATTTCAATTTAGCATCATGGAGACAACCATAAGAGAGTAAGTATTCCTAAATTTCAGACGTTAGAAAGATTAGATGAGTGTAGGTCAGTGGAGAAATTAAATGAGCAGATTAAGACAATTACAATCACTGCCTGCACTATTCCAGTTGTCCAGAGGGTGATTTAGTTCTCTTAGAAAAAGGATGTAAGAAAAAGAAGGCAGAGAGAAGAAGTGAGGAAGTAGAGAGAAGGATGTGCTGGATTTGAAAAGGAGAGTGGCAGGTGGGGGATTATCCCAAGTATTACGTTGACTCTGTTAGATTGCGGATGGGGTGTATCTCAAGTTTTTAGTCGATTCATTTAGAGTTTTATTACCCATTCTCTTAATGTAAGGGAGATTTTGTAACTATAATTGTGTATACATGTGTACTATTGTGACTGTATGCCTGATGGTTGCCTTGTGGGAAAGCTTACGCTCAGTTCAGTGGGCCTGAGTTGGTTATGGTGACATGCCATTGATGGTCATTATAAACCTGATTGGTGTGCAGGGAAATGTTATGCTGGATGCCATAAGTCTAGTCTGCATATTATGAAAAGATATTACAAATGCAGTAGGCCTGGCTTTTTTACTATGAACAGCATTTGGTAAATAGCCTTTAATAGTGGATTGTTATCACTTTATATTGAAGACCCTAGAAAGGTATTTAGTTACATGTAATTTCACAGATTACCATAGCAGGCACCAAGTTTGGGGTTAGTCACCCTTTCTAACAAATACTGTGAGTATAATTTTACTGTGATGACTTTTGTTAGGCCCTATTGAGAGAGGTTGCACATTGTTTTGCCAACTGTAATTGTGTACATATTTGTAATTTTATAAATGTATGCCTGATCGTTGCCAGTTTATGCACACTTCAGTAGGCCTGTAATGTATATAGTAAAGGGGGGGCGGGAGCACTCTGCTTATCATCTCAGCTCTGTTTAACCCCGTTGCATCCTGGTAAACGCAGTTAGTTCGCACTTTCAAGTCGCTGTAGTTTTTAACCATTATTGGTTCTGGCAGTGCAGATATCTCTAGACACTAGTGTTTCAGGGTTTAGCCCATCATCAGTAGAGAGCATATAGTTTTTTAGAAACATGGAAAAAGTCTTTGGGGGTTGCTGAGAAGGAGCCCAAGTCGTCGCAGGTCACAGTACCTATCCAAGGCACACAGGTGCTACACCGGAGAGCTCGTCAACTCGTCGGCTAGAAGCCGAAGAAAACAGAAAAGGGGGGCGGGAGCACTCTGCTTATCATCTCATAACTATATACTCTCTACTGACGAAGGGCTAAACCCTGAAACACTAGTGTCTAGAGATATCTGCACTGCCAGAACCAATAATGGTTTAAAACTACAGCGACTTGAAAGTGCAAACTAACTGCGTTTACCAGGATGCAACGGGGTCAAACAGCGCTGAGATGATAAGCAGAGTGCTCCCGCCCCCCTTTTCTGTAATGTATATAGTGTCAAGCCATTAGTAAAAACTAGAGGCCTCATCGGTTCACCGGGAAAAGTGTCAGATTCTCTAGGTGAGAACAGTTTGCAATAGAAAGTCAGTAGGCTTTACTTGATGTGAAAATAATGCATTAAAGGCAATAGGCTTTTAAGGGTGGATTGTTATTACACTGTGTTAGGGCCTGTAGGTGGGTATTTTGTTACTTGGAATCTCACAGATTACCGTAGCGGACATGGGTTGTCGTGTTGATGCCCCACCGGGGCAAACCATGGGAATAGACTATTTGAATTATGGTAATCCTTATTAGGCCATATTAGTAGGGATTGTATAGAGTTTTACCAAATGTATTTTGTACATATGTATAATTATATTACTGTATACCTGATGGTTGACTTGTAGGAAGGCTTATGAAGGCTGTGAGCAACACAGTAAGTCTGAGTTGGTTGTGGCGACAAACCAATGATAAAGGCTATAAGCCTTATTTTTTTTAAATGAAAAGTTATGACAAAGCCGGACATATTGATGATGAAAAGCTGATTGTAAAGTCAGTAGGCATTAAAGGATAGATTATTATCACTCTGTATCAAAGCCTACAGATATGTATTTTGTTAACTGTATCAAAAAACAAGTTTTATTCTTGTATCCAAATTTTTCTGTATTTTCTTTATACTAGGCAACATACACAAAACTGAAAAAATACGATTAATTACAGTCGTGTGAGATCACCATTCGCCAATATTATGGACTTTTAAAATACCACAATATGTGACAAAATCACAATCAATCAATCAATTTTATTAAATATGTTTTGGAGCTCCGTGGAGATCCACATATTATACAGTTACAGAATACAATTTAAGTTAGAAAAAAAAATTTTTTTTTTTTTTTTTTTAACCTTTTTAAAAAAGAAGAACTGATCATATAAACATGAATATACAAAGGGAATTTACCATCCTAATACATTTCTAAGAAACATTTAAAAAACATAAAAATTTTGTTGCAAAAAATTCCATTCGGGGGGCTAAAAATTGCATCTAACAAAGCTGTTGCCGAAGAGATCCCAAACTGAGTACATGCTGGTTTTATCCAGAGACGACGATAATTCAATAATGCTGGACAAACTAACAAAACATGTTTGGAGTCTTGGGTTGCCGAATTACAGAAATTGCATACATTGGATATCCCATACCATTTGGCCAATAGCTTATTCAAGGGGAGCAAGTCCTGCCTGAGAAGCAGCCAAAAGCGGCGTAGGCCGTGCGGGATATTCCATGACAAATAGGGCTGTATCTGTCTGAACAAATAAGACTCGGCCACTTGGTTGGCCCCCTTTTTATTTGTTGTTAGCTTCCGATCCCTCATGAAACTCAGCTTCCATGTAGCTTGTTTTAGAAGTAATTTTAATTGAGACATGGATAGATCTAGGATAGATGCTTCCTTCAGCTCAAGAAGGGTAATAGCTTTCCTGTAGTTCTTTACTAGGATCGAGTAGGTATTTAAGGGGCCCATCAACTCTTTTGTGATTAAGGATCTAAGAGTAAACGGCTTTCCTTTGATCAGACTGAAGACCCAACGGATCACTCCTGCAAGACCCTGGGTCCAAGTACTCCTAAGGCCAAGTTCCAGACGCAGGGTTGCTGAGCTACAGCTATTATTAACTGAGGTTAAATTTCTCAGTAAAGAGCCCTCCACTGCATCTAGAAAGCCCCAATCTGAAGTGGCAATTAATTCTACCCCATAAAGCAAAGTCGGGGGGACTTTTGCCCGAAAGGCTTCCAGCAAGTGAGCAAAGTGCCTCTGACCGGTTGATTTGTATAATGATCTAAGGCCTTTACCTTGTGACTTTGCCTTACGGGAGCAGCTTTCTATGTGTTGTTTATTACTTAAGTTACTGGAAACTACCATACCCAAAAAGATGTACGACTTTACTCTTTCTAATTTCTGGCCTCCCAATTCCCAACTGATGTGGTCCAGTTTCAGTTTATTACGCCCCTCCAAACACATTATCTTGCTTTTTGAAATATTTATTTTCAAAAAGTGCTCTTCGGCGAAGGTGTATAAAGCATGCAGACGATTATTAAGGCCCTTTGGAGAGAGGTCTAATATTAAAATGTCATCTGCATACATTAGGCACGGAATGGGTCTTTCACCTAAGCTTGGGGTAATTCCCACACAAGATGATAGGGCAAGAGGGAGATCACTAATATAAAGGGAAAATAGAAGGGGTGCTAATAGGCAGCCCTGTTTGAGGCCATTTGCAGATGGAATGAGCTGAGAAAGGCCTCTTTCCCCTCCCAACAGGACCTTGCACCATGTGCCATCGTGTAGATCCTGAACCAAACGAAGGAGGCTATGTGGCATTCCTAAAGCGTGTAACTTTCTCCACAGTATCTGACGATCGACCTTGTCAAAGGCCGTGGAGAAATCTATGAAGGCCACATAGACTCTCCCCTTCCTTGCTCTTATATACTTATCCACTATTACCTGGAGGGCGGTTAGATTATCCAGGGTCCCATGGTTTTTTCTAAAGCCTGTCTGTTCAAGTGGTAGGATATTAGCAGATTCCACCCAAGCGTTTATCCTTTTGAGCAGGCATCTAGTAAAAACTTTGCCGATTGCATCCAACAATGCAATCTGGCGATAATTCTGGGGGAGATGGCGATCACCCTTTTTGTACAATGGGACCAGGATACTTCCCTTCCAGGAAGGTAGGACCTTTCCACTTAGTATGCAGGATTTAAAAATGGGACATAAAAGCTTACTCCATTTTACCCTATTTTGTTTTAACACATTAATTGGGATTTCGTCGGGACCCATGGCTCCTGAGTGTCTCATTTCCCCTATGGCGAGTTCTATGTCTTTTTCTAGGAAAGACTCTATCGGTTGGCTGGAATCTAAAAGCCAAACTTGTGGAGAAACTGAGTAGTTGCAAGCATAGAGGTTTGAGACAAAGTCCCTCCAAATATGTTCCTCAATAGGGATAGGCTGTGGAGAGATTCTTGTCCCGCAACCTTCTCCTATGAGGGACCAGAATCGTCTCAATTCACCATTAAATACAGCTTCTCTTAATTGTATCCAAATGGAATTCTCTTTTTCTTTTCGGATAGAGTATAAGAGTCGCTTCCTTCTCGATTTTAATAATGATATTTGACGAGATCTATCCTCCGTTCTATTTAGATATTGGGCTCTTATAAGTCTATTCAGGTCTATATTAAGTAATTTTAAAGGACAATGGGTTGTTTTAGAGAATTTTCCCTTATTCTGTTTTTTGGCTCCTGTTATTATTGAACTTAAAAACAGAAGAAAGAGCTCGTTTTCACGACCATACCAAAAGGGGAGCTCGGAGATAGCTATATCTAGCATATCCTCGAGATAACGGTGGGCCCTTGCATTCCAATAACACCTTCCCGAGCTGTTATTAAAATTTATTTGGCTATTGTTCAAAGACCAATGTTCACATTTAGGGGGGTGTATATTCATTGAAATGGAAATAATTTTATGATCGCTAAAGATAGTATCAAATACCACGATATCCTTTAACAACTCAAATGATTGAGACCCTATTACGACGTAGTCTAGGATCGACTCCCCTTGATACGATCTATGGGTAAAGTTTGCCGGGGAATCTGAGGGGAGACGCCCATTTGCGATTATCCCATCAATTTCCACCAACTCATTTAGCAATAATTTACCACGTTTATTTGTTATTATATTCTCAGGGAATATTGCCCGAGGAATATGAAGCGTTTCTTCTCTTACTTTGTCAGAGAACAAATTTATACTAAAGTTGGAAATTTTACAATTTAGATCCCCGGTTAAGATAATAATAGTTTCAGGGTTTTTCTCCTTAATACTCTGTATTTGGAGGAAAATTTTATTTAAAATTATATCGAAACCTGCTTCAGGGGGGATGTAGGCATTTATCAGGGCCAGGCAGATTCCAGCTGAAAAGATGCCTGACCCGAACAGAGTCACTACCTGAAAAAGTTTACTTGGGTCTAAAAAATGGGTATACTCCCATTTTATACGGTTGGATAGTAGGCAGGCTATGCCGCCACTGGCGTGACCTTTCTTATTCGCGGTGGCACTGCCTTCTAGTACCCAGTAATCCTTCCCTATTTGGATATTTTCATTGCACCAAGTCTCTTGGAGACAAATAATGTTTGCCTCCAGGGATAAAAGGAACTGTAATTTCTCTGATTTATTTTTTATGCCTGCAGAGTTCCACGATATTATCGATAAGCCCGTGCTAAAGGGACTGATTCGATGGTAATTTTCCCGAGGATTTTTCGGCTAATACTTTGGGCAGCCAATTCCAGTGATTTATTTCCTCTCTAAAGGTGGTATGAGAGGGGAGAGGGGGTTGGGCGTATGATACCACTCGGGAATCACTGGACTTGCTTATTTTTAATTCTTTTATTTCGCCCAAGCTATTAGTATTACCTGCTGCAGCTAGCAGCATGGAAGAGGTTGGATTCCGATGGTTTGTCATTTTAACGGTGATATTCTGGCTGGAGTGTGGAAATACAGGAATTACATCTATTCCTCTACTCTGGAGGTCTTCAGCCCGTTGAAGGATGAGGTTAGCTACCAATTTAGAGAAAAACTTCACCCTCGTAACCGTCCCCACTTCTGATTTTCGTTGCCAAACTACATCTAAGTCGGCTGACTGAATAAGTTTCAAATTAGCTGATTCCTGAAAATATTTCAGTAGGAGGGATCTATTCAGGATACAGTCAGCTTCAAAAAGGGGGGAAAAATCTACCCATACCGTGTCTATATTTGTTTCTGTATTTTCCTTGCCTAAGGGAGTCTTTGCAACGATTTCCTTTGGAGTGATTACAAAAGGGTTTGAAAAGTGCATGTTTTGTACAGGGCGATTATGCTCTTGCTCTAATAATATTGGATTAGCTACTTCTTGATACGTGGAGCCTGTGGGAGGAACATCCTGTACAGTTACACCCTGATAGGCAGGAGCAAAGGGATTAAGGGAAATAGTTGCTTTGGTGAGAGGCTTTAGAGCCTGAACTGGAGAGGACAATTTATGTACTGCTTTCTTATCCCTAGCATTGATACTTTGTTGACCAAACGTAAATATGTTAGTGATTACAGGCGGGGGTGGAGTTTGAGAGGGTAAGAAGGGTAATTTAATCTCAGGTTTTATGGTGGGAAGTTCTTTGGTTGACATAATGAATAGGTTTTCGTTATTTCCCCCTGCCGTCTGTTCTTGGGAAGCCGCTACCAGTGAAGGAGAGCTTGCATGTTTCCTAAATAACACTTTCCTCCGCCTATTTTTATCTATCCGCCTTAACAATTTCCTCTTATGCTTTCCGTTCTTTTTAAATGGAGCAATTTCCTCTCTATTGTTAGTTACCCCCTGGATAACCTCCTCTGTTATTTCCCCGTTCCCCTTCTGATTCTTAAATATCGGAAATACATTATTTCCAATATTTAGCGGGGATTCCGCCTGAGATTGATTTCCCAAATCAGATTTTACCAAGCCATTTAAATTAGAAAGTGGTTGGGGGACGCCAGTATTATCTTCAACAATTTTTGGGGAAGTTGTAGCTACTGGAAGGTACTCATTTATGCCCATTTGTTCCGTAACCGTTGGAGGGGGGGTGGAATCTTTCCCATCCGCTACTCTCTCTTTTTGAGATTTTAACAAAACTTTTAAAATTTCAGTGACTGTGTCCAACACACAATCGGATCCTCCCACAAATTTTTCCAAAAGACGTAGAATGGAGGATAATAGATGTTCCAAAATGTGGAGGGAGTCAGAAAGCGGTTTACCAGGCCCATTACACTGGAAGGAATTAATTCCAGTCAGATTTAAATTTGGGCTGGAGGAAAGAAGAGAGTGGGAATTTTTAGAGGGAGTACTGCTATAAAGTTGTAGGCCAGCATGGTTTAACCTTAGCGGGGTGTTCTGGGGTAGCTCAACAGTTGAGGGATCAGGATCTAGATACCGTTGACAGAGGGCTTCATCTAAAATCATTGGGGACAAATCGTTGTGAAAGGATATTTTGGTTGGAGAACTGTTTGTGGGCTGGGTGGTTTCAATAGCAGGGGTCACTATATGATTTATGTTATCTTGCACTATATCTTTTTTCCTTTGTATAATTACCTCTGGTACTAAGTCAATATTCTGTTTCAAGGTAGAGAACAAGGGGGGTGAAAACTCACTCTTAGGAGGGGAATGAGGCATCGCAACAAGACTTAAATCTTCCTTAGCTTTTTTAATTTCAGGGTTTTCAGAAACAGCATTTAGGGCTGTGTCTACATGAATGACATCATGGTCCGTTGGGTCCGTTACTTTTTTATCTGACCCTAAGGCTTTATTTTTACCCTTTTCCCAAAGATTAAAGAGTTGGCAGGTACTCTTCATATTTGAGGATTGGCTATATTTGTTTCTGAGAGGATTTGATTTAGTTTTGGAGCTGGATCTTCCTACTATTATTTTACCGGATCTTAGTTTCTTTGTCATTTTGATCCGGGTATGCTACCGTATTTGTAGGAAACAAGGGTGTATGTAGTATATATTATTATGAATTTGTGTGAGTTATGGATGGAACGGGGAGGCCTACCCAGTAACTAACAAGTTATGTATATGGACACTCTGGCGACTTAGATTGTGTTATAGCCTACCAGGAATTAGGGAATAGGCCTTGCCTTGCCTTTTCGTGCCTCTGAGGGCCTCAGAGGGCCCGCCCTTGTCCCGGGCTTCTCCCGGGCGCTACCCGCGCGCTCCCGCGCAGCGGTGTACTGGTTCTCTAGTTATTGACTGACCTTAAAAGGGGGCGTGGCCTTGAGGGAGAGCGTCACCAGGTGAGCACGGTGAGGCAGCTGCTGGGACTCTTGGGAGTTGGAGTCCAGCAGTCTGCCCGCTCGCAGCCCTACTTGCCTCGAGCCCCCAGTCCTCTGATCACGAACACAGCAGAAGGTGTCTCCAGGGAAGCGGGACCCGCGGAGCGGGTCCGGCAACAAGTAGCGCTTAGAAATGACACAGAGCGCTTCAGCGGTGGCACAAAGCGCAGTCTCAGCCTCCAGTTGCAGTTCCACTCGCAAGGATACAGGAAGGAAATCCTTCCTGTATGTACAAAATGTATTTTGTTACATGGAATCTCACATCCTTCCGTAGTAGGCAAGGGTTTTGGTGCTGGTTAGCCCCTTTGACAAACAGTGGGCATAAAATATTTTGACTGTCTGAATCCTTGTAAGGTCCTCTTAGAAGAAATGTTATTTTGCTTTGCCAACTGTACTGTACTTCTCATGGTTGCCTTCTGGAAAAGTTTGTGTTTAGTAGAGGAGACCTCAAGCTGTTTATGGGGACAGGCAAATGATAATAGCTCGAGGCCTTATTGGTTCTCTAGGAAAAATATTTCCAATACCATGGCATAGGTCTAATCTGTTTATTTTGAAAAATTATAATAAAAAATGTGATTGTGAAAAGCATAAGTTTAAATCAATAAGCATTTAAGGGACGGCTTTTATTTTTCTGTATCTAAGTCTATAGATGGGTATTTTATTACATGAATAGTCAGATTATCTTCGTAGTGAGGATTTTTATGTTGGTTACAGCCTTTGGCAAATCCTAGGGGTAGAGGATTTACACTGTAATAATTCTTGTTAGAATTGCTTCCTAGTTTTACGCATGATTTTGTAATCTTAAATAATACGCACACCCACATTTATATAAATATCTATCCATACAGATACGTAGGGGGTCTTTGGGTCAGCTTTGTTCTGCCTTATTGGTCTGACCCTCATTTACACTCTGCTTTCATCCATGAATGCTTACTGCATGGCGTAGTGGTTCAGTCCACATCGGTCATTGGTTCTCTTGCCCTATGAATGACTGCATTTTTTGATGATGATGTGAATATACACCTGAAAATGAGTGTGGTTCGGTGTCAGGGCTGATTGGCCAGTTGTTTAGCTTTCAATTTTCTCCTGTTCTAGTTCCCCATTTATTTGTTTGCCTCTTTTTTTAAAAAATGTTTCTGAAGAGGATACTATAGCTCCCCAGGCAGTGCTAACAGGATGTTTGCTTGCAGCTCATTTCATCTGCTGGTTTCAACGTGGCCACATCCTCTAAACCAGGAGACCATTATGGAATACTATTGTCCATAGTATATAATTGTTTTATCATTCCTAGATGGCCTACACGGTTCTAAGTGTCACGGCGATGCCGTAAATGTAAAACTGCAATAGACTATTTATGATAGCTCTGCAATGTTTACCTTCACTATTGCTAGCATATACTTTTTTCTACTTAAATTCTTTTAATTTATCATGCTTATGTTGTTGATTTTGTGTGTGTATTATTGCAGTTGTCTCAGATGGCGAATGCAAGAAGGAGTTAGTGGACATATTAATGGATCACTGAATGTGAGTTTGAGTCCTGAACGGTCGCTCCCCCACGCTCCCTTGCTCAATTTATTTGCAGCACCTACACCGCAGCTGAAGCCCCTTGCACCCGCGACCTCCAGACTGCGCCTGGTATTGTAGCGCCAGACAGAATAAGCGCGCTTTGAAGCTCTTGCTCGTGCAGCGCTTTGGATACTTTATTTCACTCATTTGCATCGCGCTTTGTGCTTGAAGCTCTGTGAAAACAACAGCGTGTATCGTAGCTTGTTTTACTATATTTGCGCTTTGAAACTGAACATCGTGTAGCGCTTTGGAAACCTAAGTGTGCTTATTTGCTTAGCGCTCTGTATTTACCGCTCTAACATCATTGCTGTGTTACGCTTTCAAGGCTGGCTGTTTTGTGAATAGCGCTTTAAGTGGAATTATTTTGTAGTATCTAGGAGCCTTTGACTGCTTGCTGGCGAGCATTGTGCTGTGCCCTCGCTGTTTTCACTTTCATTTCTGCCCTCCATTTTGTTGTTGTGATATCCCCTGGCCCGCCTCCACGATCCCGCCTCCCAGCTGACCCTCCCACGCTCCGCCCCTCCACCATCCATTTAAGTCAGATGGTCGCACGCGCAGCGTCCACGCGCTACGGCCGCGTCCACGCGCTACGGCCGCGCCGAAGGTGCGCCAAAGGTAAGCCCGTCTACGCCCGTCCGCGCCAAGACCGCGCCTAGCGCCAGAACCCCTGGTCCACGCAATGCACAGCCCTCCCGCATTACATACGAAGCCTCCACCCTCATAGCCCTTAACCCCGGCCGCCACCCCAACTGAGCCCAAGCCGCTCCTGGACTCACCCATGGACCCTTCTCCTGCTACTCCTGCAAGTTCGACGGCACTAAGAACAACTCCTCATCCACTAACACCAAACAGAGATCTGACACCAACCACCTAAAATGCATCCTGCTCAACACCCGCTCAGTCCACAGACACGCCATCGACCTCTGGAACCCACTAGACACCATCTCTCCCGACGTCGCCTTCCTAACAGAAACATGGATGAACGCCTCATCAGCCCCAGACATCACCATTGCCATCCCGGAAGGATACAAGATCATCCGTAAGGACCGCACCGACCAAACTGGAGGAGGCATCGCCATCGTCCATAAGAACTCCATCCGCATCTCTACCAGCTCAGACGTCAACCTTGCCAGCGCCGAACACCTTCACTTCCAGATCCACACCGACCCCAAGACCACACTCAGAGGCACCCTCCTCTACCGACCTTCAGGATCCCGCGCACAATTCAGTGACGACATCACCGACTTTATCACCCCACACGCCCTCCCCTCCGAGGAATACATTCTACTGGGAGACCTCAACTTTCACCTGGAAAATAGCAATGACAGCAACGCCACCACCCTTTTGGACAATCTCGCCTACCTCGGACTCAAACAACTTGTTAATACCCCCACCCACATCGCAGGTCACACACTCGACCCTATCTTCTCCTCCAGCAAACATATCTCCTTCAGTCACACCACTGCTCTCCATTGGACGGACCACAGCTGCGTTCACTTTACCTACAATAAGACCACAACTCACAACCTCCCTCAACCTACTCTACGAAGAAACGAACAAAATCACCATCAACCAGATCTCCTCATCGCTGCTTCAAAACCCCCTTGTCCACTCCTCAAACCCCGACCAAGCAGCCATTAACCTCACCCAATGGCTATCCAACAGCGCCGACATCCTAGCACCGTTGAAAAAATGTCAAACCAAACTAGGCAGCAAAAACGCCTCCTGGTTCAACGATGATCTTAAGAAATCGAAGAAACTCTGTCGCTCCCTCAAGAAGGCATGGAAAAAAGACTCAAACACCAGCACCAGGGACGCCTTCAAAAACGCCACCCGCATACACCACCAATTGATCCGAACTGCCAAGAAAGCCGCATTCAAAGACCGACTAGATAACAACGCCCACAACAGCAAGGAATTATTCAACATCGTCAAAGAATTTACCAACCCCACTGCCAACTCCAACGACATCACCCCCTCCCAAGCCCTCTGCGACTCCCTAGCTTCCTTCTTCCACAACAAAATCACAGACATCCACAACAGCTTCGACAACCGACCCGGAGACCAACCCACCCAACCCTCCGCCGTACCTTCACCCCCCTTGAACATCCTTAATGACTGGAACCCAATCTCCACTGAGGACACCATCCGCCTGATGAACTCCATCCACTCAGGATCCCCCACAGACCCATGCCCTCACCACATCTTCAACAAAGCTGATTCCATCATAGCACCACACCTCCGAGACGTCATCAACTGCTCCCTCAACTCCGCCACCTTCCCAGAAAGCTGGAAACACGCCGAACTCAGCGCCCTTCTGAAAAACCCACAGCTGACCCCACCGAACTCAAAAACTACCGACCCATCTCGCTCCTACCATTCCCGGCCAAAGTCATCGAGAAAGCCGTCAACAACCAGCTCGCCGCCTTCCTCGAAACCAACAAATCCCTCGACCCCTCACAGTCCGGCTTCCGAGCCAAACACAGCACGGAGACCGCCCTCATCGCCGCAACAGACGACATTCGAACTCTACTGGACAATGGAGACACAGTCGCCCTCATCCTCCTCGACCTCTCCGCAGCCTTCGACACAGTCTGCCATAACACCCTTCTACAGCGCCTCAGAAACATCGGAATCCAAGGAAAAGCACTGGAATGGATCACCTCGTTCCTCACCGGAAGAACCCAGAGAGTCCGCCTCCCACCATTCAAGTCAGAGGCCACTGAAGTCATCTGCGGCGTACCACAAGGATCCTCACTCAGCCCCACCCTCTTCAACGTATACATGAGCCCCCTCGCAGCCATCGCACGCCAACACAACCTCAACATCTCCTACGCTGATGACACCCAACTGATCCTCTCACTCACCAAAGACCCTAATACCGCCAAAACCAACCTACATGAAGGAATGAAAGAAGTAGCCGAATGGATGAAGCATAGCCGTCTAAAACATAACTCAGATAAAACAGAAGTCCTCATCTTAGGAACCTCCCCCTCCGCCTGGGATGACTCCTGGTGGCCAGAGGCTCATGGAAAAGCACCCATCCCGACGGATCACGCACGGAACCTGGGCGTCATCTTAGACTCCTCACTCTCGATGTCCAGACAGGTCAGCGCCGTCATCATCTTGCTTCAACATTCTTCGCATGCTCAAAAAAACATTTCGCTGGATCCCCACCGAAACCAGAAAAACGGTCACCCATGCACTGGTTACAAGCCGCCTGGACTACGGTAACACCCTATACGCCGGTACCACCGCAAAACTCCAGAAAAAACTCCAATGCATCCAGAACGCATCAGCCAGACTCATACTAGACATCCAGCGTAAAGACCACATCTCCAGTCACCTGAAAAAACTCCACTGGCTCCCCGTCAATAAGAGGATTACTTTCCGCCTCCTAACCCACGCACACAAAGCACTTTACGAACTCGGACCCGATTGCCTCAACACACGACTTTCCTTCTACACCCCCCCGCCAGCTACGATCCTCCAACCAAGCCCTTGCTACCGTACCTCGCATCAATAAAACCACCATGGGAGGTAGATCCTTCTCCTACCTGGCTGCTAAAACCTGGAACTCACTCCCCACTCACCTTCGTCTCACTCAGAACCATCTAGCATTCAGAAAGCAACTTAAAACTTGGATATTTGACAAGTAATTCCCCACCCTTCCTCAAGCGCCTTGAGACCCTCTGGGTATGTAGCGCGCTATATAAATCCATTTGACTTGACTTGACTTATTGAGTGCCTAAATCTGTCAGTGACACAAAAGTCTCTCTCCTACACAAGCCAGACCTGATTGCATAAAGCTTGCTGCATCTTGGGATGTAATGCTGTCGAAGTATCGAACGGCCACATGCATCATTGTAAGGTTTTGTGATTCCTTATTTGCGATTTCAACCTCGTGGTAATTTGCACCCCCTAATTGCTAATTCGCAATTTGAAAAACAATCATGCATTGCTTTTAAGGAATCGCAAATTAGCGATTCCTTAAAAGCAATCGCATTTTTGGAAATCGCTAAAAATAGCGAATTTTACAAAAATGTATGCTGCATCCCAAAAACTTATTTAGGAATTGCAAACGGCCGAATTTACAGATTCGCACCGTTTGCACTTCCTAAATAGGTTGATGCATGTGGCCGACAATACTTCTGTTTGGTCTTGAAAAAAATCTTTTTAAACCACTCTTCAGGTGCCTATAACATATGGAAATGTTTCCAGGCAGCTTTTATGGATTCCTGTCTCTGGCTGACCATGTCCCATGCAGAGCACCACAGCTTTAAACAATTGTTTGGTAAAGCCAACAGGGCTGACCTTTGAAAGACTCCAGTCTTTGTTTATTTACCGATTTACTTTTAAAACGTAGGCGTTTAAAAGTGTAGAGGTAACCAAAAGTAAAATCGCAGCAGTCTAAACGTGCATAGGTTTTCTAAAAAAAAAATTAAAGAATAATAAACATGAGATGAAATGGTGATAGGCCTACCAGCCATTACAATAAAGTAAAATACTTTTAAAGGTGGATGTGCACAAGCAAAATTCGTTCACTCACATTAAAGAGAATAACGGCTGAAGTAGGCTGACCTCTTGCTTCATGCAGTAATGACACTCGAACAAGCCAACAGCTGAAGTGGGATGATCGATATTATCTATATAATAGGAACTTTATTTTTTATAGAAAACATGACGCTGGCGTGACCGGTAAAGGTCTCTTGATCATTTGTCTGAATTTTCACTTTGATCCAAGTAGGTTACGCTCAGTGATTAGTCCTTATGCCTGTGCCTTGCCTCTAGGATGGGAACCCAAGAAAAGGGGGAGGAGCGAGAAATATAGCTTATCACGGGTAAAAAACTTCTTGGGTATCAATGAAAAGGCCTGGTCAATTAGGCATCCGCATTCTGATACAAAAACATACACAAAGAAATGTGTGTGGCAGTGGCAATCAGCTTAGCTGTTGTAAGAAGCTGGAAGTTTTTTTTATTGAGGCTAATTTAATACAATTTAATTGGATTTGTTTTTATTCTTTGTTTCAGATTCTCAAATAGCTTGTGTGTGTCTCCATCAGATCAGAGTATGGATCTGTGTGTATTCTATGAAGTACGACTAGATGCTTATGCTGCCCTGGGGAGTAACGAAATAGATATTTTAATTGTCAACGCCTGCCATTTCGAATGCACTGCTGTCAGTACTAATTTTTCCATATTAACTTGAAAACAATATTTAAAGCTATTATTACCTGTACTTTGCAACTTGGGTTGTAAAGAATTTGGGGGACCTTTGTGTCTTAAACTATGCTTTTGTGCGATAAAATAATTTTCTCCATATGTTTCTAAGGAAATATTCCCGTCCAATGTATATTCATAGACCTTGGGGTAATCTTGGCCGAAGCAGCATTATATATGTGTGTATGTGTTGGGTGGATACACATGTGGGGATGCAGCTTTCTCATCTTTTCAGTAGGTTAGTGTTGGACTTGAGCCTTTTTGGCAGGTTCACCCCTGGACTTTTTGCCTTTAGCCTCTGGCATGGTAATAGTGATTTTAGGCCTCTGCGCACTTTAGCACTGTGGCCCAGTTTAAAGTGCTGCACACTCTGAGTGCGTGGTGGTTAGATGGCCTAGGAATGCATGTGGGATATGTGGGTTCCTTGGTAATTCCTGATATGTGGGGAGTGCAGGGGCGAGTTTGGTATGTGCGAACTCGTGAGAATAAATGCTGCGCAATGGTGTGCATAGATTTATTGTGTCTAGTGTAGAAGTGGCACTTTTAGAAGTTGGCATTTCTGTGTGCTGTGAGATGTGAATTGCCTGTCTGGCTTGTGATTGACAGGGGCTGGCTGGTGTACTTGGCTCCAGGAGCCAGGGTGAGTCTGCCCGGTGGTGAATAGGGAGATCTGCATGTAGATGGGAGGGAGGAGTTGCACCTGGGACCTGAATAGGGTTATGCCTTCCCGCCACAATGCTGGCTCCACCTCCTGTGGTGAGTTTGATGTCCCTGGCCTGTCCTGTGAATAGAGAGGGGAGCTGAGCAAAACATAGTGCTCCAGAACTAGTTGTATCTGGTTCTCCCCTTGCTTGCACCTTTTGAGAACAAAGGATTTAGCTGTGTAAGAAGGGGCAGTTACCCCATGTAAAATGTTCTTGTTTGCTACTTGAATCTACCAGGGGCATGCTGCAGCTGGGGCTCAGGGGAAGGCTTGCCTCCCTGGGCTCTGCCCTGCCCCTGGATGCCTGGAGGACTCCTTTCCCTGGGACCCTTCGGCCTTGCCTGAGGAAGACTGGGGGACTTTTCCTTGCAAGGAGCTGTCTGCTCCCTTTCCCTGCCCCAGGACTC
This sequence comes from Lissotriton vulgaris, assembly GCF_964263255.1. Classification (NCBI taxonomy): domain Eukaryota; kingdom Metazoa; phylum Chordata; class Amphibia; order Caudata; family Salamandridae; genus Lissotriton; species Lissotriton vulgaris. The sequence continues at coordinate 516,456,852 of NC_141693.1, read as the reverse complement.
CTGGTACTCCCTAGTGCCCTGTTCCCCTTGGTGGCCCTGTAAGAGGGAATCCCCAGCACAGGAATTCCCCCGTGGCCCCTTCATTGCAGGTGCTCACCCTGCGTTATGGCCGTAGTGACGGTCCTGAGTACAATTGCGCGGGTGCCCACCCTGCGACTTTGCCCGTATTTCTATTTAATTTCAAGCGGGTGCCTACCCTGCTTATCAGAGCCTTAGCGGGTGCCCACCCTGCATGCCAGCGGTATTTTTTATTTCGAGGGAGCCCACCCCTCATTTTTCGTTAGTAAAAATTCACAGCTGCCAGCCCGGGAACCTCTGGGACACCCCGTGACGTCACAGGCAGCACCGCGCTGTGATTGGCGCTGGCGCCGCGCTATGATTGGAGGGAGTCCCCGGCCGCCGAGAGAAGCCACACTGAGTCTCGCGGGCTCCACACTAAGTCCCAGTGCTGAGATGGGGGACCGGGTGAACTAGGGCACTGATGGGGCCGGGCTCCCATGAGTAGGGAGAGCCCCGCGTGCCGCCGCACTTGTGAAGCGGAGACCAGAGCCGACAGACGAGGAGTCTCCCCTGTGCAGGAGCCCGGTGAGTAAGGGCTGGGCATGGGGGCATAGTTGCATCCTTTCCTGAGCGGCCCCCGCCTGATAGGGAGCTCGCTCCACCGAAGGGGGCACATAATTGTTTAAAGGGTCCAGAGGGGTCCATGTCTTTTCCCGCATTTTCGCCCCCTTGCTCCCAGAGCGTAGATGGCTCCAACGTGTGGCCATATTTATTTCCCGGGCCCAGAGGGGCCCATGCTTGAATAGGGGGTACAATCTGTTCTACAAGAGCCCCGTGTGGCTCTAACGTTTTGCATAAAGTACATTCAGAGCCCCGTGTGGCTCCAGCAAAGGGGGCACATTTTTCTGTGGGCCACAGAGCTCATGCCACATTCTTCCTATTTCCAGCTGCCCAGCAATTAGTGGGCAGCTGCAACTTTTAGGTTCTTCATTTTTAGGGGACATGTTTTTTATAATCTAGGAGTGAGTTGCACTCCTTCACCCCTACCTTGGCCTGCACAGTTTCGCAGCACTTAGTGCCAGCTGCTACATTTAGGCCTTTCATTGAAGATTCCCAGCTGCCCAGCAAGTAGTGGGCAGCTGCCACGTTTAGGTTTGCGCCAAGTGCGCCCCCGGTGACTGTTGCTGCATTGGCAGCACGCCCTAACTTTGGACAGAGGGCATTTGAGCCCCTATGAGATTGTCAGTTGGCCCAGGGGACTTTTAGGTTTGTAGGGCGCAAGGCCCTAGTGTACTTTTTATAGGAGCTATGAAATGTAAGGTTTGTAGTATGTTTTATGCACCTTGATTTATGCTCATAGATGTGCTTTTATGCTTATTAGGTTTTACCTACTGTCGGATGTTTTATTTCTCTACTGTGGCCTAGGTTCGATTTATTCCCTACTGCAGGTTTTGTTATTACGTTTATTTCCTGATGATTAGGAGGTTATGGTCTACCATATATCCGCTTATGAGGTTGGCGCAGAATAGGGTTCTCGCCTTAGGTGATACTGTGCCTGTTATTATTTATGTTACAGGTTGACGCGGAGTATAGTGTCGGCCAGTGATTACTGGCTGTGTTCTAAGTTCTTGATATATTCTTACCTTTACTATTCTTTAACAAGTGCTAATTCTGACAGTGTCCACGTGGCCCTGTCATGTGTAAATAATCCGTTGTAAATATTGCCCATGCCAGTTGGCACAATGTATATTGTGTGAATTACTATCTGATGTGTTTTATTATAATACAAAGGCTATTTTTATATATAACCTTGTGTGGAGTTCTTTTTGTGCTGTGCCTAGTGTGTTGTTACTGTGTGTGTTGTGCAAATGCTTTACACATCTCAATCGAGATAAGCCTAACTGCTCGTGCCGAGCTACCAAGGGGGTGAGCAGGGGTTTATCTTTGGCGTGTAACTCCCTTTCCCTGACAAGAGTGGTGGTCTCTGCCTGGCTTTGGCGCAAGCCTTAGCCAACCCGAGATCCCCATTTCTAACAGTTAGTGTGTGCCATCGCAACAACCAACCTCATACAAACACATTTTCTAGTGGGACCTCGTCCATCAGGCAAAGCTGGCCACTGAATTCTCCACATTCGTGTGCAGTGCCACAGCCAGGCTATGTATAGGCCTTTGGTAAATGCACCTTTGGCCGTCTCAAACTAGAGGCTAATGTAATGCACCCAAACAACTTGTGGATGCAACAGGAGTTAATTGAGCTCACCAGAAGCCCATGCTTTCCAAGGACTGGCTGCAAAAGAGGTGGGTCACAGTTGTAGGCTAAACCGCAAAACTGGTAGGGCTAGTGGTGCTAGAACATAGAGGAAGAAGTTGAATAAATTACATTTTGGGATCTGCAAATCGAAGAAGCCATAGAATTGTATTTGGGGAGGCCAGGGCTGGGGTTAGGTCCATCTGTACTCATATCTTGTATTTTAAATTCTCAGAGGTGGAGTGTGATTGGCCAAGGCAGATCGAAGTGTAAATGCAACGTTGTCCACAGATCATGATCTTAGTTTTGTCCTGGTCACGCTTGAGAAATATTTGTTATTCTGTGTTCCACTGCCAAGAGGGAGCGGGTGTGTAGGAAAGATTGGTCAACTGGCATCTGTCGCAGCGACATATGAGGAGTTTGTGATGCTCTTTAAACTTCGCTACACACGTAGAAACTATATTTGACTGTGTTTTCAAGAAGTCTATATGACTATATTAAACTATTTTTTACATTAATTTAGTTTCTACAGAAAAAAACACTCTTACATGGGAAAAATGTAACTCCACACAAGCAGTTTCTGACATCCACTGAAACTGGTATCTGCAAGTTTGTAACTGGAGAAATGAAAGTGATTTAACTGCAGATCCAGCTGAGTAAAGGGGTATTTAATTTAAGGAGATATAGAAATGACTATTCACATTATGCATTGCCAAAAAGATGGTACAGTATCACTGCAGATATATAATTTGAATGTCATTGCGATCCTTTTTATATAGTAAAAATGTGCCTTGAGGGCAAAAGATGAAAATACTGGCATGGATGACTAATGGAAGTAAAACCTACCTCTGTTACAGAGAGCATACTGACAAGCAAACATGAACAGAAGGTGACCAAAGGTTGTATTATTTCTCAAATGAATTTGTGTTTTCTGTTGTAAACAGAGATGTTGTACGTTCCATTGCTTCAGAAATCATAGAGCATAGATTCCACTACACGTCACGTAGATAGAGAGTGAGTTAAACCTCAGGCTCGGATGGGCTGGTGGTTGAAATCTACCTGAAATATATTGAAGTGGTGATGCTCTTGAGGGGAATATATTGGCTACTCTTAGTCGAACCATCCTTGGGGGGAGGCTCTTAGCCCAACACTGCCTGGTCCTCAAATGAAGCTTGTCTACAGGCTCTGCCACCGATAAAATGAGACCTGTAAATCCTTACCAAGGTTATTTGAGACTTTGGTTCTCCGCTCTAGCTGGAGACACCATCTAGTCTCTTAGGAGGCTGGTTAGGACCTGGTGAGAGTGAGAACAGTTAGAAGAAGACATAGCAGTGGTAGATATTTGTTTCTTTGAGGTGTGGATGCCTATGTAAACTTATGTTGCAGATGACAAGGCAAGGGAGCGTAAGCATAGATTAACATGATATAGAATGTACCATTTGGAGGGTATGAATATAAATGAGTTTACTCTGCACAGTTTCGCCTTTCCAGGGGCGCTAGGCGGGGCTGTATACTGCCTACTGCCTACTACTCTTTCTGATTTAGGCAATGAATCTATTTCACAGCTCATTTGACATGGAAATACGCATTATACTCCCTTTATAGGCAGTCAAGGAGCTACATTACACTATCTCCAGATGATGTGATTCTAATCTTATCAAAGCCTAAAACTCTGTTGCAAGGGGTTTACGGATGATGAGAGAAATTCATCCAGCCTCTGATGTTAAAGTTATTTGTTTCAAAGGAGGGAAATATCCTCTGGTCAGTCAGACTCGATGCTGATTTGGGTTGTGAGCAGCTTTTGCCACCTGGGGATGGAGATTTTGAGCACAGTAGAAGTTTTTCATGAATGGAATGTTGGAAAGGCCACATGAGAAGTGTGAAATGGAAATGTTGGAACAAAGGCTCATGGGAGAAGTAAATGTGAAATGGAAATGTTGGGAGAACCTCCAATCGTCTGCTCTTAAGAGTATTACTTTACTTGGTATCCAACCTGCAGGTTATGCTGGCTTGGATTGGACCTGATGTCGTCCCACACACGTGACTGACATGGAGGTAGAGAGAAGAAATGTGTGACAGCAGTTTCCTTTTTCTGGTGTATGCTCAAATTATAGGACCCTTGGCTTGGGTCTGTTGAGGGTCTGGGAAAAGGTAAGGCAAGTGTCTGGTAAAAGGTATCCAGTTTTTTTGTGTAGAGTGGCGGTGCTATGCCTTATCAACACCGGCACATACACCCTATATGTAAATGCATTCAGTTCATGTCCGGGAGCAGAAGGCCGTATATCGTTCTTCATTTTTAGGCAACGTGCCAATACTTCTTTTGTCCAGGTTACTCTTATTTTAGTTTTTCTAAAGTATAATTGGAAACCAAATTATCAAATCGGCTCTGCACGGCAGGAGACTACTACTAGATGGGGGCTATCAAGATTTCCTGCTACCTGCCGGGAAAATGCTACATTGCCAGAATGGCCAGTCCGGGCCTCCACAGAGTTAGTAACGTCTCACAAACTATCACTAATATTAATCTTACAACGTCGTAGACAGATTAAAAAAAAATGTTTTATAATTCTGGTGTACGACAAATCCTTTGAAGTTGTTTGTGCGACATCACTGTCTGGTAATTCAAAATTTGCAAACATTCGTGACAAGAATTTTCAATTCTATTAAGGACTAGGAGGCGAGGATTATGCTTAGTCTCATTTCTTTATTGAAATGCTCAGCAGCCAAGTAAAAAACCACATTACCCAGAAACACTTGGGTAATAACCATAGAGTCTTGTTAGTATAAATAGGTGTACAGACAATCCCACTTCCTCTTTCTTTGGTGAGGAGAATCCAGGAAACAGTAAACAATCCAAAAGTCAATGCAACAGCAAAGATCAGTCCATTGAAGGTAACGAAGGGAGACATCCCAAACAGCCGAAGGCAGAAAAACAGGAGACTTCTTTAGAGCAGATAACAGGCGCTCCTACGAGGAACTGGAGGCGCATCACTTGGGATCAGAACCTGAAAAAAGATACAAAGCCATAATAGCCATTCCAACAAAATCAGACATATTCCGAAGTAAGGGTGGGAAAAGAAGACAATGCAATATATACTGTTGTAACAGATTAATGCAAAACAATTGTCAGTTATACAATGTATAATCTATGGGTGGGATAATCCTCGCCTCCTAGTCCTTAATAGAATTGAAAATTCTTGTCACGAATGTTTGCAAATTTTGAATTCTATTGCAGGACAGGAGGCTCCGATTATGCTTGTTCAAAGCTCATCCAACACCACAGACGCAACCGTAGGTACAGGTTTAAAGTAAAAAGTCTTAAACACTGAATCTGTTGACCAATCAGCAGCTTTCATAAGGTCCCCCAAGGTGACCCCCAATGAAAAAGCCTTAGAGGCCATGGCTCCACGAGCTGAATGAGCCCCAAAAACAGAAACATCGATCCCTGCCTCTCCCATAAGCCACCGTACCCAGCGAGCCAACGTAGCTGTAGTAACGGGGCGGAAAGGCTTCAGCAATGCAATTAACAGTTGACCATGCATATCAGAACGAATAAGAGAAGTACTCACCTCATAAGCTTTCAGGCATTGGACCACACAAAGGTTGGGACGCGCCGGAAAAGAAGGGTAAGAGATAATTTCAGTATCAGTCTTGGTGCGCCGGGAAAGGCGAAATGTAACCCCTTCAGGAGTAAAACTCCGACCAGCAAGATCCAATGCGTGAATGTCAGAAATCCGTTTGCAAGAAAGCAAACATAACAACATGGTAAGCTTGGCCGAAAGTTGTTTGCGCGAAAGCAAGGAATTAACCGGCCAGGCTTCTAAAAATCGCGAAACAACCGAAACGTCCCATAAGGCCACATATTTGGGACGCGGAGGGACAGCCATACGAACGCCCTTAAGGACCTTGGACACCAAAGGATGTTCCCCTACAGGTTTACCATCAATCGGAACATGACCTGCCGAAATAGCAGAGCGGAAATTATTGATAGTACGGTACGCCAGACCAGAAGCCGAATACAGGGAGGCCAGAAAATTGACAATTAAAGAAACATCCGCTGATGTTGGATCAGCTTCCCGTTGAGCACACCAGTCACTCCAACGTTTCCAGGAACCCCTGCAACGCTTGTGGGTATTTGGTGCCCAGGCGTTGCTGAGGAGTCTGGTAGCGTCCGAAGAAAGGCCTGACACAGCCCACCGTTCCCCGAAATCCGCCACGCCAGGAGAAGGAGAGAGCCTGACTGAACTAGGGGATGCGGATTCTGAAGCGGATCTAACAGGAGATTCTGCTTCTGAGGTAGAAGAAATGGCAATGCGCAAGTCATTTCCAAGAGAACAGGGAACCAAGGTTGAGCCCGCCACAGAGGAGTGATCAGAATCAGCTCCGCCTGAAAACTTTTCACATATGCCAGAACCCTGGGGATCATCATAAACGGGGGAAACGCATAACACAGGGAGGTCGGCCACGGTTGAAGGAAGGCATCCGTTGCCAGAGCCTCCGGGTCCGGTCTCCAGCTGAAGAACCGGGGAAGTTGTGCATTGAGCCAGGACGCAAAGAGGTCGATCTGACAAGGGCCCCAGGTCCGTAGAAGTTGTCGAAATACACGCGGATGGAGTCTCCAGTCGCGGAAATCCCTCAGGTACCTGGAATTCCAATCCGCCACCACATTGCGACAACCCGGAAGGTATTCCGCAATAACTGTGATACCGTTGTGCAGACAGTAATGCCAAAACTCCTTGGCGATCTCCGCCAACAACCTCGAACGAGTCCCTCCGAGCTTGTTGATATAACGGACTGCTGATACATTGTCCATTCGGAGAAGTATACAGCAGCAGGACTGAAGAGGAGACAGACATTTGATCGCGAACGATCCCGCCAGTAACTCCAAACAATTGATGTGGAGACAGCGTTCTTGGGGGGACCAACGTCCCCCTGTCGTGACTGGACCGCAGCGGGCTCCCCAGCCCCATTGACTGGCATCCGACTCGATCACAATCTCCGGAGAAGATCCGAAGAGGGCCCTGCCGTTCCAGGCCTCCATGTGTTTCAACCACCACGTCATCTCCGACTTCGCCTCCTCCGACAGAGGGATGCGATCGGAATAGCGAAGGCCCCTCTGAAGATGCTGAATCTTCAAACGCTGCAACGCACGGTAATGCAGCGGAGCCGGAAATATCGCCTGTAGAGAAGACGCTAAAAGCCCTACAACTCGAGCTAATGATCTCAACGACACCGTCGGACTCGAGACAACAGACTTCAATTCCCGTTTGATGTAACGAACTTTCTGACGAGGTAGCAGAAGTTGACAAGAAAGGGAATTGATTTGAAACCCCAAGAAATCTATGTAGGTTGAAGTACAGATTTGGGAACATTCACCAAAAACCCCAGAGACTGGAGCAGGTCTACGGTCCACGTCAGGTGAGACATAAGCTTTATCGGACAATCCGCTAACAGGAGGATGTCGTCCAAATAGATGATCAAGCGAACACCGCGACTGCGGAGAGATTCCACGACCAGACGTAACAGTTTCGTGAAGCACCACGGTGCTGACGAAAGGCCGAATGGAAGAACCTGATATTGATACCACATCCCCAGCCACTGGAATTGAAGAAAACGGCAATGGGGCGGAAAAATCGGAACCGAGAGGTATGCATCCTTGAGGTCTAGACGGACCATCCAATCCCGTTCCCTCAGGAGATCCCTCAACAGATGGATCCCCTCCATCTTGAAGTGGCGGTAAACCACTCCTGCATTGAAGTCCTTCAGGTTGAGGACCAACCTCGATCCCCCTCCCTTCTTCTCCACAAGGAAGATTGAGCTGACAAAGCCCTGAGGATGGCGCACCGTCGGCACAATCGCCCCCTTGGCCTCCAGAGACCTGAGTTCCTCTGTGATGAAGTCTCGACTTTGGTTTGAGAAATGGAGAGGAAGACGGGACTGACGAACAGGATGATAAAACTCCAGCTTGAAGCCCTGAACTGTCTCCAGCACCCATGCATCGCTGGAGATTGATCGCCAGTTCTCTAGGAAAAGGCGAATCCTGCCCCCCAGAACAACACTGCATGCAGGAAGAATGCTCACCTGAAGTGGCGGAATCGTGGTAGCCGCCGGCGGATCCACCAGCACGTCCTTTTTTGAACTGGCCACGTCCTTTTCTTGAGGGATAGAAGTTTGAACGAGGGGTATAACCCGAGTCCTGCTGACCTCCTCGCTGGGACTGGTACCCCTTCTGGGAGGGCTGTTGCTGACCCCGGCCGGAGGAACGCCCCCTACTTCTTCCGGCCCTGTTGAAAACCGGACGAAGGGTCCGGCGGAGAGACGCTTGAGCCTTATCCAGGCCGCTGAATGTATTTAAAAAGTTGGTCAGCTCCTTCAAAAATGGTTGCCCAAAAAGAAGACCCTGAGCCGCAGGACCCGACTCAGAAGTAGCCAATTCTTGCAGTTTAGGATCCAGCTTTAGCAAAATGGACCTGCGCCTCTCAGCAGAGAGCGCACAGCTGGCATTACCCAACTGGCAAATGGCGCGCTGAGCCCAATTAATCAGCTCATCCGGATCCACCATCCGGTTAGTACTTTTAGCCAGGAAACCAAGGTCTAACATTTTGGTGAGGGGACCCAGGAGATCTAAAACCTTGTCCTGGCAAGCCCGCCAGGACCTATCCAGACCCTTTTTGGGGTCTTTCGCAAATTTGCGGAGGTACGTTGTCATAGTGGGATCTACCTCAGGGGTCTCCGCCAGATGATCAGCCAAGTCTGGTCGCGGGCACTCAGACCGGAGACGGGCACGTACCTCCTTTTCAAAGGGCTGGCGTATGTGCTGCTGGACGTATTCCGTCACAGCCTGGGAAGGAAGCCAAGCCGTGGACTGGGGGTGGACAATGTCCGCCGGCTCAAAAGTCAGGACAGGTGGATGCGAAGACGCATCAACAAAATGCTCCTTGCATCTCTTTTTCTTAGGAGGGGGAGGAGCGGGATCCGAGGAAGAGGATGACTACAGGTCATCGCTCTCACCTTCCTCACCTTCCTCAACAACAGCGTCAGGTTTGGCAGAGGACAAGGACAGCGCCAATTTCTTGAAGACAGAAGAATGTGGATTAGCAGGAGAAGATGACTACTTCTTAGCCGCAGGGACCCAACCCTGCTGCTCAGCATATTTAGTCAAGTGCCTTTTGAGAGGCGTGATAGCACGCACTAGTGCTCTATTCATTGAGTGTTGGACTCCACGGTCCAAAGCCTCCACCAAATGTTGCTCCATGGAGTCTGGAGCCTCCTCATCATACTCTTCCTCATCCTCATAGAAATAATCACTCATGATTCACAAGTAATGTGAAAATATATGCCCACAAATGAGGAATGTAAGGTATAAACAAGCCAAAGGCTCAATAAAGGGGGGTGAAAAAACCCTCACAGCAAGCCAAAGCTGTAGAGACTACAGGTCAAAATATGTAGAGAGTGGAGGGAAGGCTTACTGTCACCAAAAACGTCACCCTAGGCAAAGCCTATGCCAAATTTTACAACCAGTATCCTATTTTAGACACTGGCGTCGATAGGGTCAATCTTGGAGGCTTGTGGGCGTTTACGCCGCAGGGGACGTCCTTCAGAGGAGCTCCGGTGAAGAAACAACACGGAGCGCCGGAAATACCAAAACGCGCATGCGCGTTGAACCGGCCGCCTGAACAGGAAGGAGAGCAGCTCGCGCGAACAGCGCGAGGCAGCCCTGACCCCAATAAACCACTCCACAACAAGAAATAGAACTCAGGCACAAAGCGCCCGACTTCAGGGTGGAGATGCCTCGCACCCAGCCGCGCCGCCACCGAAACGCAACGCGAACGGAATGGTGAAGGCAAGCAGCGCGATACGCGCGGAAAACAAAGCGGCAGAAATGTTAAACAGAAGCCGCGCAAGTAATACAAAGTGCAAGGCAAACAACAATAGTAAGGTAAGAAGCACTTAACTGGCTGCGGAGCAGCAAAGAAAGAGGAAGTGGGATTGTCTGTACACCTATTTATACTAACAAGACTCTATGGTTATTACCCAAGTGTTTCTGGGTAATGTGGTTTTTTACTTGGCTGCTGAGCATTTCAATAAAGAAATGAGACTAAGCATAATCGGAGCCTCCTGTCCTGCAATAGAATTGCGTTGTAACTGGACTATGCAGTCTCTTCTTTGATAGCAGTCAGGATTGTTGCAGGGTGCGCCTTCTGCTTTTTTGTTGATCGGTAAGGAAAATGATAGCAGTCGCTTTCAACTCAGCTGATTTCTCACCTGTGCTCAAACATTGGTTGTCGTACAAGTGAAGCTATTCTGCTGAGAGAAATGGCTTCAAACCCAAAGGAACAACTGAAAACTTCAATACTTTCTCCACTTGAGAATGGCTTTGAGGGCCAGGAGCCCTTTGGGTGGGTTTGACGTTATAAGTAGAGCTGCCAGCTGGGGTTCTATTACAGTTATTTGCTGCTGGTGCTCGTGCTCAGACTATGCCATTGGAGCAGAGACAACGCCATCACTTTCTGCGCTAGGGCGTGCAACACATCCTCCGTTGAAGGGGGGCTGGTGCCCTATACTGGTCCTGCCCTGTTTGATAGGGTTTGTCCATCGTCGGGGATATGCCCCCTCAGTGTGGGGGGAGGGGTGACTGTCATGAACGTCAATTCACCAAAGCGAAAGTGGGTGGGTCGTGGGTAGCGGAAGTGACATCACAAGCGATTTGACCTTTACTTTCACCCACGCACATTCTCACATACATTCTCTCTTACATAAACACACTCACCTGCAAGCACGCACACAACATTCGTTTAAAAACAATTTTAACTTATATCAGCAATTGGGGGGGGGGGGGGGGGTCATATTCAAACTAGTATTACTCCATTCTTTATTGCACTAATAGTGAACAGCGTACCATTATTCACTTTTAGGGTCTAAACAATTGTCAGAAAAAATGGAAAACGGAGACCCAACCCACCGACGTCCTGACGTCCATAAGGACGACCTGCCCCTGTGCTACCTCGGCTCTGAGGTCAGAGGTCAGAGGTCGCAAAGGCAGTGCAGGGTGTTGCAAGGGGCAGGCCAGGAATCGCAGCTGCGACCCCTGACGACACGTGAATGACGTCCATGGTGACTGTGTTTGGCAAGGAGAGCATGGTTATTGCGTCTTTTCCAATTTGTGTGATGAGGAGATTTGTGATAAAACGATGTAGATTCCTAGGTTATTCTTCACAAATAAAAACAAAAAGTTAACTATCAACACACAATAAGCTTGTAGTTTTCCTTGTTTTGTTCAAGAGTATACTACCAGACGACCCCTTTACTGTCCTGAAAAGACTGACCGGCAAAAGGGGCACCCATGAAGCACACGGAAAAACATTCCAAATGCTTTTTCTTTTTAGCGCAGGTGCTGTAAATTAACAAAACGCTGAGTATCAATTCAAAATGCCCCGAGGCGTGTTTGTAATTGCAAGAAATTACGTGGGAGACAAGTAAAACAGCTTCTATTGTAAATATTGCATATATATCTCTCCGATATATTGTGCAACAGTAGCTAGTGATAAACGTGTATTCTGTGAGCCGTGTATAAGGATATATTCATCCCCTTTTTGCAGTAGGTATCCGAATATTTCCTTAGAGCTCTAATCTGCACATATATTTGAAACACACTGCTTATCTCTGGTTTCTTATTGCTCTGAAAAATGAATGGTTGAGATCATATTTAACGGTTGCTAGAGAGAGGAGCGGGTCTGCTTTACAGAGGTTGCTATTAGTACTTTAAGCAAAAACATTGGTGGGGTGCTGGTGGATTGCTATAATTGTCTAGGTTAATCGACCTTTTCAACGACCAGAGATTGTATTGTTTGTATTTCAGAAGCATACAGAGAACATTTGTTCTTATCGGTTGTTTGGAAGTTCACCTTGACTTTGTCTACAGTTTGCATGATGCTTGTATTACCCTTCAAGAACAGAAATGTCCAAGTCTTTAATGTTCAGTGGCAAGCCGCACTGCTTTTTGGAAAGTGTGATTTTAGTGAACTGAAAATGTTTTGTAACGCTCGGTTATCTTTTAACTGATTTTCTTAGAAAAAAGTGTTTATTGAAACGAAGTATACGTTTCTGTGCAAATCATTTTTAATCGAAGATTGATAACTCATCAATTTCTTGAACTAGATGCAATAGTACTGCTCTGCTATCATGTGTACTTTGTAGTGAATTCTTTACCTCTGTTAGGCATTAACTCTGAGGTCTACTGAGATTCAGTGGCGGCCGCCACAAACACAGGTTGGTGGGGCTGGTTGAGGGAACGTGGGAAGGGGAGCACTGGGGAGGATTACGTGAGTGTGGGGTGGTGTTAGTAATAATATATATATATTTTTTAAAGGACTTACCTAAAGCTGCCTTCTGCATCGGGTCGCACCGCTTCCTGGTCTCAGCAGCCCCTGGGACAGACTCCCATCCAATCCCTGTGCTGCAGAGAAGCACAGGGATTGGCATGAGCAGCCTAAAAAGACGCTCCGCTTAGACCAGGGAGTCTGTACCATTACTTGAGCCCGGCTGTCCAATGCAGCTGGGCTTGAGAAACCTAAGTGTGCATGTGTAATTGGCCGGCCTGAGATGGGCGGCCAACACACATATGCACACTTAGGTAGTGCACACAGCACTCCTCCTCCCCCTCCAATGCCTCGGCACACCCCTCCCTATAGCACTGGCTCCGAACTGGCAAAACAAAAATAAAACTATGCTAGAACATAGTTTTATTTTTCATTTGCTGGCTCTGAGGCAGGCAGTGGGGCGATGCTCCTCTGCCATTGCAGATGAGCCGCCACTGTTGAGGTCTATTTTAGGTGTTATCTTAGAACGTGTCAAGCTGAATAACTGCAGTAAAACTTTTTTTAAATCCTATGGGGACTTAAAAAATAATTTATCCAGTGTCTGTTATGTCACCCTACTAATGAATGCAGCTGGCGTTGGCATCAGCAGTTGTAACGGTGTGACAGTAGCGGTTATATGGAAATGGGCAACCTGTTTCCAAACCAGGAGGAGGAAGACTTAACTGTTCGGAGAGCAACATAAAATCCACGTCATTCCGATCCATAGTGTCTCTAAGATGCTTAAGGAAACAAACAAAAAGACTTGGGCAGGATGGGTGCAGTAGGTAGGAAAGAGTACCTGAATAGAAGGGTAGTGAATAGAAAAGACAGATTAGACAGAGCAGGGAGCAAGGACCTATCGTCTGCATTTGACACTGTAAACCATACCAAATTACTAGAACAACTGGAAAATAGGATGGGCTTATCCAGATACTGTACTGAAATGGGTCTACTCCTTCCCAGAGAACAGATCGCAAAGATTCCTGGTGGACAACAAGCTATCCCCATCATCTCTGATCCAAATTGGGGTTCCTCAAGGCTCAATCCTATCCCTGTCACTATTTAACCTATACATCCACCCATTAACTGAAGTACTGTATGAAGCTAACATTTCCTTTCAAATGTATGCTGACTACACCCAGCTGTATATGAAGATATCCTCTCCGGAATAGATCGACACTTTGAACCAAGCTCTCAAGAAAACCGTTGAATGGCAGGCTGACAATCATCTTAAGCTAAACTCATCCAAAAATAATTCCTTGTGATCTCCCCATCTAAAGGTTCAGCCAAGATTAAAGAATGGACCAAGATGATCACAGCACTAAACTGTACCCCAACAATAGTTGACTTAACCAAATCACTGGGTATCACACTGGATAAAGATCTAAACATGTGAGCACACATCAACACAATGGCTAAAAAATGCTAGTTTTCATCTGAATTACCTCAGAAAAATGAAGCCACTCATTGATCCTGTGGATCTTAAAATGTCAGTACAGGCACTGGTCATATCAAGAATTGAATATGGGTACACAACGCTATCAGGACTCCTTAAGATACCAACAGTTCCCCTAAAAGCCTGTCTCAATGCAGCAACTAAACTTATAACGGGAACCTAAAAATATGACCACATCTGAAAGCGCCCAACTGGATACCATACGAGACAAGAATAGAGGTAAAAAATTGCATGTATTACACACAAGGTAATACACCGCAAAACTCCTCACTACCTAGCCCATAAAGTTACACTGTCCAGAAGCACTGGACCCTCAAGGGGATCAGAGGATTTTCTACTTAAACCAGCATTCTTCCGTAAGAAAAAGACGTGCGATTGAGCGTTCATGGGAGCTGCCCCAAGGATCTGGAATTCGCTCTCACCGAACATCAGAAGAATCACCTGTGCTCCATGAGTCAATAAGGAGACCTAGTCCTTTCTGATGAGTAAATTTATAGCATAACGAACAAATCTGTGAACATAACAATACTATAACCAACTTGAATATAGAACAATACTATATTGAATATTGATATAGAACAATAATATAGAAAAACTCCGGAATGGTCCTATCTTGAATCTAATGTACGACACAAAAATCTTGACTGTAATCTAATGATTTATTGTACTTCTCATTACATTTGTTTTATGTTTGGATAAATATATGCTAATGTTAGTGCAATACATAGATGGCTCTTGACGTGAAAGAATTGATATCTGCTGACATCGAAGGTAGTTGAAATGTAAAGCGCTCTGACACCCACACCCTGGGTCTGGTTTGCGCTGCAGAAAACACTGAATAAATAAATAAAAAAAAATAAGAAGAAAACAGAAAACATTGATAAAAACCGAAGAAAAACGAAAAGTCTCTCGTCAGGAGGAGGAGGAGAAGAAAAAAAGGACTATGCTGACACAGACTGAAGGAGCCAAGCTAGAAGAGAGTCTTTTCTCTATTGGCCTTTGAGGAATCTTGAAGCAGGGTGCCTGCAGAAGAACTATGAAGGGGGCAGCATCTGATGTCCACAGTAAAAGGGCAGAATTGTGGAACCCAATGTGACTGAAGGCACTCAAGGGATAATTAGGTAGATACAACTCCTAAAAATTTAAAAAAGGTTTTAAAGATTAAATAAGAATAAAGACAGGTCATGTATACAAGCAAACAAAATAATAATAAAAGAGCAAGAGGGAGGAAAAGAGAGAATTCAGCAAATAAGAGTTTATGTGAGAAAACAGCCAAGGAGTCCGGAAAGTAAAGAAAACTCAGATTCAGTTTTTTTCTTTTTATGTATTTGCAAGAAACTAATACTTACCTGAAAATTTTCTGAGGATGACTTGCTGGTGGTGATGAGGCCGGAGGGAGACACTAGGAGCCACACAAGGAAGTGGTGAAAGAAGAGACCTACAGAGTGTAAACTAGTTTGAAAGAAATAAATATTGCAAAACGTAAACACCTCTACTTCCTTACTGTTGATTAACTGAAACAGTAATACATCTACTTCCTTACTGTTGAATTAATTTAACTCCCCTGTAAAAAGCCTCATTAAAGTAGTGCTAATGTTATTCCTTCATTCAGTAATGAAATGTAATGTGAGGACTGTATTCCACTGGACAGATTAGTTACTAGATTAACCTAATCGTTTACATATGCCTTATTTTCAGTTTTCACCATTTGTTCTTTTCCTTGCTATTTTCTTGGATATACATTTCCCTCTCGTTCTCTTCTTTTGTTTGTGCTTACTCCCTCGTTCTTTTATAGATGGTATGAGTCGGATTGGCTACTCTTATTCCCTCATCTCTTATAGAAAGATGGTGTACTGTTTGTATTGAAGTGGTTTCCGGTGTACATTCAGAGCTGTTACTGATTTATTCAAGCTAAGATCATGCAATGCCATTTTTTCTCTGACCTTTACTTAATATCACCAGGTTCCGATGTAAAGCGCATGTATAGATCCTTCTCTTTGTCATTTTTCCTAAAATCATTTCTAAATGTATGCATTTTATTTTTAGATTTGATCACTTCTTGAAATGCTTCCATCCATACTACCAAAATCGTAGTCTCTCTTGTTGGTATCTTTTAAACGTAAAGTAATATCTGCTTCATTGCAGCTTTAATTTAGGTTTGGAGAACTTGTTAGTTCACCATGCCAAATCATTATCTTCATCATATTAAGTGTGTTTAATCAATTGAAAGAGAAAAATATCAACCCAGAGACCTAATTTTTATCGTCTCGACATTCTTTCAACCTTCATAAACACATTTTGCAAGCTAGTTGGTTCGAGCTACCATATAATCTTCCCAATATTCTGAAATGATGGTTAAAAAACATATGGTGCCATTAAGTACCTATCAAAGTTGGGTATGCTAAAAAGAAAGGGTGTAATCGAGTGGTACTTTCTTGTGTTTATGAGATATTTACTCCATAAATTTCTAATATTTTCTGATGAATACTTATGACCACAGATTTTTGACCTTACAATACTGAGCTGGCTCCAAATTGGATCTGGAAACTTTTTTCTTCAGCCATGGTCCCACACACCACTATATGGAGTCACACTTGCTTTCTGACATCAGTTCCTTTCTTTCCAGTCCTTCCGACGTGGATTCCGGCCTCCTATCTCAATTTTGTAAAGTTCTGGTGGTTACAAACAAAATCCCCTGTGCCAAAAAGTGAAGTCTCCTATTAGGTGGATAAATCTCGAATCATTCCATGACTAGAAATCCTTTGTCAGTCAGGGACCCGCTCAAGATGTTTTGACTCTGGAGGCAATTTGAAGTTGCATGATAAATGTTCCCCCTTGTACTCAAAGATGATCTGGGACCGAAAGTAAAGTTGTACGTTAACGAAAATAAGTTGCTGTCCTTGTGTAAGTCCCACCGCAAGTCATGGATGTGGAATTGATCTTGCTCTTCAGGGCATTTCCACGATGGATGAACTTTCCCTGGTAAGTCCAGTTCGAAGTTCAAATGCAAACTCACAAAATCGAATCAGAACTTTACCCGTTCCTGCCACTCTGTATCCAAAGAAAGAGTGTCATGATGTCAGTCAGTCTTTTATGACAATCTGACAAATTCAAATTCAAAAGCTTTATTTCGACAGTCAGTCTTCCTCTAGGTCCCCCATGGAGGAGCTGATTCCCCAACTGATACTGTTGTGCTCTGAGTTCTCTGGGCTAATGGTGACAATGTAGCAGATTAAAACCTTCAAGGAGGCCATGCTGCAGATTTTGGTGCACTTTGTGCTCCCTCTTGTACGCCTTCATACTCCAGGGAACTGCACAGACTTTTAGTCTGGTTACCACCAGCGGATCCATCTTCTGTACCATCTGACTACTTGGGGTTCAACTACGGGCCCAGTACCAACTCTGGCACAGATTCACGCTCTGGCTCCTGGTCCTTCCTTGTCAACGCTGGTACCAATGCCACTGGCTCCAGAACAGGTACCAGTTTTTATTGCGAAGTCATACATTAAGCAGGCTGCAGCCCAGTCTCTACCGATGTTGGACTATGAGATTTTGAAAGCAGAACTAGTATATTGCCGCCTCTAAACCAGTGCCTTAACCAGGGCAGACATGCCACCAGAGGCTCCATTATCTTTTAGGCTCTGACTCTGAACAAGGTACAAGACTTTTACCCCCTCACAATACAGATGACAACTTTTATATGGACTAATAACAGGCCAGTGGGCTTGATTCCTCCACTGAAAGAGTTTGACTCACTACTTAGAACACTAATGAAGGAGAGAGCATTATTTGCAGTAGGAGTGCGATAGGTAGCCGTGGTCCTGGATTTACAACTTCCTTAAGTCAAGACCAAACTAACCTCCTTACAGTACTTTGCAGCTTGGGCCATTTATGTCTGAGCCCTTGCCACCCTTTAGCAAGGCCCCCATCAGTAACTTAAAGGGCTTTTGGTCAGAGCCTTGTTTCTGCCCATCGGTGAACAGGCAGGTGGTCAGGTGCTGTAGCCCAGTTCCTAGTGACCCTGATCTACTTAATAAACATCCTACTCCATAGAGCCTTGAGGTTCATGCTTCAACCAGTAAGGTCAATCTCAGTTCATTCCCCACAGCCCTTCCAGATCGGGAATGCAAGATGATGAAGGCATTTGGCAAACGTATGTTCTCTTCTGCCAGCTGGGCATTGCATTCTTTAAAAACGGTTTGTTCACAACGGAGTTCTCCATAGTTGGTCCTAGAAGGCTGTATCAATGGCCAATTTTTAAGATTGCTACATTTATCTAAATGGGGATATTCTAAAAACCTGAAATGGATCTGGCCATCCAGGATCGACTTTGGAGAACCCTAGTCTACAGGGTTACTATATACAGGCCATCTGGGAAATGGGGAGGAATATCTTACTTGTGGTCCAGGAAGACCTTATGGCCTCTTTGGCTCAGACAATTCATGATGGACAAGATCCGGTCAAATATTTGCTTTGTGCTCACCTAAATTCTACTGATTACCTGGAAAAGGCTGTTGACACCAATGGTGTGCTCATCTGGCACACATGGATGTGTTCCACAGGATTTGTAGAGATGTACAAGCCTCACTCATGGATATGCCATTTGTTGGCTCATGACTTTTTGGTGAAAAAACTGATCCTGCATTGGAGCATTTTAAAGAGTGTAAGGCCTCAGCATACTTCTTTAGTCTTTTGACCCCTGCCATGCAGTTTCTCATAGCATTTCAGAAAGTTCAGAGGCTACTGCAGGGGCTGGCTTATAGGCAGGGACAGCCTCCCTAACCACTACAGCAGTAAGCCAAGTCCTTTTAAGGCCATTGACATGACACTGGCAGGCACCGCTCAGGTCAGCAAGGTGTCAACCCTCCCAGTCCCCTTCCTTGTAGCAACAGCCACAAAGCCTCTAGCTTGGCCCTAGGGGCACACATCTGTCCTAAGGAGTTGGGAGGGGAGAAAGATTAACAACGTCATCCCAGGGTGGTGTGCCATCACATCTGACAGATGGGTTCCACTAATCATTTAGCATAACTAAGCCTTACCCTTTCTTTTTGCCCTTACAAATCTCCCCCGCAGGAAACAATATTTCAGAGGCGCACCTGTTATTCTGTTATAAGAGGTGCCATTAAGAGGGTTCTGAACTCCTAATGAGTCTTCTCATTATTGCCTTGTTCCAAAAAAGGACTGGGGTCTCTGGCCTATTTTGAACCTTTGCATACCTTCCTGCGGAAGGACAAATTCCTATTGCTCAAACAAGACCAAATCCTGTTTTCTCTGGACTCTGGGGCTGGAGGACACATATTTTCTTATACCCATCCTGCAGTTCCACAGACATTACCTGCGGTACAAAGTAGGCCAGAAGCATTTTTAAATTGCTGTGCTCCTCTTCAGTCTCATCATAACCCATCAGGAGTTCATGAAGGTGATGGCGGTGGTTGCTGCCCACCTTTAGAGGTCCTGGGTACCAGTTTTTCCATACCTTGATGACTGGCTGTTGAAGGCAGGCTCATCACGGTCTGTAGTAGACCATCTGATGTAAGCCCTGCTCGTGCTGCGTCTCAAGGCTCTGTTGAACTGTCCTTATTCTAGTTGTATTGCTGCTTGCTACATCTACCGTCCAGATTTTTCTTAGCTTTTAATATTTTAACGAATGGTGCTACTTTTAACTGATTTTACTTTGTTTACTGGGTTCATTAATTGGTTTGGGGATCGCGCTAAACTTACCTGCATTTTCGCCTGAGGGAAAGTTCCCGCCCTGTTCCGCCTCGGCTGGTGTACCAATGGCGCGGAGGGCGTTGCAACACTGACCCCACTTCCGGCAGGCTAGAGGGTGGGCACCGACTTCTGCCCTTTAGCACTCTAGCCTTCCTGCCAATCTACACTACTTCAGGGCCCATCTGCACCCATCCGCGCCTGGACCGGGCCTAGGGCCAGAAACCCTGGTCCTTGTACACTTAAATCCCGGAGGTATACTGGTAAGGAACTGCTGGAGTTCGATAAAGCCAACATTTGTTGCATTCTGAGTCTGAGTGAATCTCTGACAGTTGATATGATAGCCTGCTCATGTGATTTCTCTGTCCCACCTCAACAGACGATAAGGGCGTTCCAATCTTCCGTAAACACTCAGATTATAAAATCAGAAAAACACTCTGGTATGACTGAAGTGTGTTACGGCCTCATTAATGTTAGGTCCTTGGCGAAACATAAGTATGGAATAGCAGATAGGATAAAAATTCATAATCTAGATGTTTTGTTCATTAAAGAAACATGGGCCGATGCATCCTCGGACCCGGACTTTGTAACAATTTCTATAGTTTAGAGTAGACAGGCCTACCAAAAGAGGGGGAGGAGTGGCCTTATCTATAGGGGGCAGTTTAATGCCAGCTTCTCCCCAGCCCTCACTCCGTTCTATGAAGCCCTCCACTTTGTAATTGAACTTAAGGCCAGAAAAACCTTTAGAGGCATATTACTCTATCGCCTAACAGGGTCCAGAAGTACCTTTACTCATAATCTAGATGTACTTATGGAACCCATTCTGGCTAGTAATGAATTTACAATCCTGGGAGATTTTAATGTCTACCTAGAGGATCTTGAGCACAAGGAGACTGTCTCCTTGCTAGATACTTTAGGGGCTCTTGGCCTATCTCAAACAGTGCAAACACCCACCCATGAGGCTGGACACACCCTTGATGGGATTTTTACTTCTGCACAGGGACTTATAGTAAAAGAGACTCTCCCGTAAACGTGGACAGACCACTCGCTAATCGGGTTTGATCTCGCTGTCCCAAAAACTCAAATGGGAGGGATGACCAAAACCCATTCATCAACCTATACTGCCTGGAATAAGGTGGATAAAGTCACTCTTCAAATTCAGTTGAACAGAACATGCCCACGGCTAAATGTCCCACCAGTATTAGCAGTCACCTAAAACACGTACTGGCTAAAGGAGGCTGTCATGGTCACAGTACCCATTGGTAAAACTCCAGGAATCGGAACACTCCTTCGGCCCCCTGGTTTACTGACACCCTGCGTCAAGAAAAACAAAAGTGCAGTAGACTCGAAAGACATTGGAGAGTTAATTACGATATAGAGGAGAAAGATATGTATAAATCCGCACTAATTCAATATAAAAAACGTTGATGTCCGAAAAAAAGGACTTTTTTACCAAACAGATAGAGCGAGCCAGAAAAACGCCAAAAGAACTATTTGGGGTGGTTGATAATTTGTCCTCACTACCGAAAAACAAATGAACCAAGAGCAATCAAACGTTTTGTGATATGATTGTAGTAGCTTTTAAAAATACAGTCAAAGATATTTATGACGCTTTTGAAGCCAACCCCCCCGCGGGCCCACCGAATCATCTCTACACCATAAATCTGAGGGAAATAGCTTCCACTGCTTTTCAAAGATTTCTCCTGAGGTAGTGGAAAAATGCCTTAAAGAAATTAAATCCGGGTCTCCTCTTGACCCCTGTCCACCTGCATTATTGAAGGACATAGCGCAGGTAGTGAGCCCCGAGCTCACAGACATTTTTAACAATATGTTTATCTCTGGCACTTTCCCAGGTCCATGGAAAGACTCCTCCATACTCCCTCTGTTGAAAAAACCCAATCTGGATGTGTTGAATCCAAACAACTACCGCCCGATAGCGTGGCTGCCGCTTCTAGCCACAATAGTAGAAAAAATCTTGAACAAACAGCTAGCCTATTTCATTCAGGAATATGACTTGCTTGATCACTCTCAGGTTGGTTTTAGACAAGAGCACAGTATGAAATGGCATCAATTAAGGCCTCTGAGGAGATCAGGACGGTGAAGGATAGAGGAGGCATGGCCGCCCTTGTTCTCCTAGATTTGTCAGCCGCGTTTGACACCATGGATCACGATCTTCTGCAGCAGTGCCGGTAAATGTTGGGGGTTAAGGGAGCGGCACTGGCCTTGCACTCCTCCTTTTTGAAGGAAAGGACACAAACAGTGACTTTGGACAAGTATAAATCGGATCCCTACGTCCTCGTCTGTGAAGTTCCACAGGGCCCATCTTTTCGTCTTTCTCTTTTTAACATGTATGAATCTGATCTCGCTCCTCTGAATCAATAACTTTGTTTTAGCCTTATGTCTTACGCTCTAAATATCCAGATAGTGATCGCAGCATATAAAGATCAAGGCTACCCTACACTACAGTTTTAAAACTGCATGAGGGAAATAAACAGATGGATGGGAAAACATTGTCTTAAGCTCAATTCTGAGAAGACCGAGGAAGTAATCTTTGGAAACCTGCAACCCAGATGGGACAATCTCTGGTGGCCGTGGGAGATGGGTGAACCACCAATACCAGTTCAGAAAGCAAAAGATTTGGGAGTTCTGATTGATAACAAATTTACTCTATCACATCAGACCAATGCCATTGCTTGAGTCTCCGCACTTTCAGATAAAGAAAGTCAAAAAGATTCTACCTTACATCCCCACTGATTCTAGAAGGACGGTGTAACCAAGCTAATGCAGTCAAAGCTGGATTACTGCAATGGCCTCTATTTGAATATGCAGAAGCAACATCAAAAAAAGCTCCAGACCGTACAAAATGCAGCCGCAAGACTTATTCTGAGCATTCCTAAGCACAAATCAGTAGTCAAAGAAAATCGAAGACTCCACTGGCTTCCGGTGGAACAACGAATTCAATTCAAATCACTATGCTAAGATTATATGGTGCTGAGTAACTCAGGTCCAAGGTTTCTTAGAGATATCTTTGCCTGGTATGAACCAGCCAGACAACTATGCTCCACAGGTGCCAGATTAATGAAAGTTCCAAAGATACGGTCCTTAAACTGGGGAAGACATAGCCTCTTGTATGAGCCTGCTAAACTGTGGAACATGCTCCCTAGGGAGCTCAGAACGGCAAGCTCACTTGCAATCTTCAGAAAAGGGCTAAAAATTTGACTCATTCACAGTCCTAGTGCCGAGACACGTCCTGACATTCAATCAATCAATAAATCAATCAATCGTTCGTGCGCTCAATACATTTTTATAACATAACATCTCCAGACTGTGACCAGGGAGAACCACCTATCATTTTTGCAGTTCACAATCAATGAGCTAAAGTTGCAACAAACTCCTTCGCACAGATTCCTATTCTTTGGAGATATTGTATTATATTGTATTGTATATTGGGTTTATATAGCGCTTATCACCCAGGGGTCTCTAAGCGCTTGCCTTGGGAACCCGTCCTGGCTTTTCCCTGTGAGATAGCCCCTACAGGGCATCCCCAAGGTGAAAGCCAGGCATCCCGCCGTGGGGGGCCGATGTGGAGATTAAGCAAGCTTAATGCCCAGAGTTGCAGAGTGTGAACCCATGATTAGGTCAGGCACCGAAGCGAGAATTCTCAAGTCCGTGGACATTTGAGCTCAAGACCCTGCCGCGTCGGGATTTGAACCCTGGTCCCAGGTCTGACCTCTGCTTCAGGGTCTGCCTGCTCTAACCAGTGAGCCACACTTCTCCATATGCTGGATGTAGTGCAGTTCAGGGCCTTTACTCTGCTACAACAATTCCAGGATATTCGGGCTTTGATCCTGATGTTTCAGTCTTGGCCCCCGGATCTCAGTGAGAGCAGCTCTGAGGCTTCTTGGCCTATTAGCCTCCTGCACCCGCATTGTTGATTACTCCAGGTGACACATACCCGGTTAGGCAACCGGAATCGACATCAGATTCCATGATTGCATTGCAGCTATCGGGAGCTGGATGTAAAAAAACTGCTTCAAATTAAATTCAGGAAAGGCCGAGGTCATCCTGTTCGGGAACAATCATAATTTCTGGACCCGAAAGTGGTGGCCAGATGTTATGGGGACTCGTCCAACCCCCGTTAGGAAGGTGAAAAATCTAGGAGTCTTCATTGATGAAAAACTTAATTTTGGCAATCAAGTCAATGCAGTGGCATCTTCAACCTTTTTTATAATCAGAATGCTTAAGAAAGTACTCCCCTTCCTGCCGGCTAATAGCCAACGGACTGTAGTTACGGCACTCCTCATGTCCAGGCTCGATTATTGCAACAGCCTGTATCTAAACTTGCAAGAACGTTTTTTGAATACATTGCTCACAGGTACTCCCAAATCTGCCTCCATCTCTAAGGAAATTAAAAAATTACAATGGCTGCCGATCAGGAAACATGTGCATTTTAAAGCACTTTGTACCGCCTACAAGGCACTACATGGTATTGGCCCAGAATTCTTGAAACATCAAATGCAGTGGTACATACCTAGAAGAACCCTACGTGTCGGAGGAGCTAAATTTATGATAGTGCAATCCATCAAAAAGGCCTCTTGGGGAGGAAGAAGCTTTTTGGTGTGCACAGCCAAGGCCTGGCATGAACTTCCCCCATATTTGAGAAAGACCCCTGACCTCCTCACTTTTAGGAAAGGATTGAAAACATGGCTTTTTACGCTTTAACCCTGTGTCTCTTGTCCCAAACTCTTTTCTCAATGTCTCAGAGAATTAGTGGTCAGCGCCAAGACACCTTCGGGTAATTGCAGCGCTTTAAAAATTACTACAACATAACATGCGGAATCTGAAATTCCAGTGGGCCCAGCATCACAGAAATCTGACTGATGTCATCCAGATCTTAGAGACTTCGCTCGATCTGCAATGGTAGCTGTTCAAATGCAGTTGGTCCAGTGGTAGGCCCTTATCATTCCCATACCCACAGCTGACAATGGTGACAAATGCTAGACTCGGCGGTCATCTGTGGAAGAGGAGATCAGAGGTGTCTAATTGAAACCCAGCTCCATAGCAGTCGACTGGAGTTGAGAGCTATTTTTCTGGCTCTGAAGGCCTTCCTACCATCCGTTATAGGGAGAGCGTGTAGGTTCTCATGGTCAATACTACCGCCATGAAAAGCATGATGGACTGTGCTGCTACATCTCTGGAGATGGTTGAAGCAGCATGGCCTTTTCCTGATCACGAACCCCCTAGCAGGGTCTTTGAATGCCAGAGCTGATGAGCTCAGAAGGGTAATCTGGGAGATTTATATCCTGAGGTGGTGCATGGCTTATTCTGGAAGTGTGAAGCACACTGGCTGCATCTTTTCTCTACCCACTAGTGAGAACATACAGTATCAAAAGTTGGGCTTGATGAGGTCTCCTCAAGAACACTTACTAGGAGATGCATTCTAGCTGGGATGGTACACAGGTTTCCTGTATATCTTTATCACCCTCACCTCATCTTCCCTGAGCTCTGATAAAGATCAGGCGCATCAAACAAGAAATGGTATGCAGTTCCCTGCCAGTGTGTTTTGCTCCCCAACCCTCGAAAGATCAGGAGAGGCTTTATTGGTCTATGGAGGTGAATGCTTCTCTGCATTAAGATCATAAGCCCATTTCATTAGGCCTAAGACTGCTACCACACCACTGACGCACAGAATGCCTGTCCTTGACAGCATCCGGGGTGCGTTATGGGCATTAGTGCATGTGTTCACAAAGCCCTACAGCCTTGACAACCAGGTCCGGTGGGAAGGACATTTAGTCTGCTCAATCCTTTAAATCCACTGAACAGTCCCTTCACATGGTGAGTTACTAATTTGGTATTCATTCTAAGGTGAGGAATGGAATCTGCTGTCAGAAGTATCCATCAGAAGAATAAGTTACTTACCTTTGGTAACCGTGACATTTCTAGTGGAAACTTTAACTGCAGATTCATCACTACCTTCCCACTACCCCGTTCATTGGTGTGGCCTCTTTTTAACATCTAATAATGTCCAAAAGTAGGCATCATCACGCTGATACCAGTATTTATATGCGCTTCATGCATGAAGGTGCAGAAAGGAAAAAAAAAATTACATCAGCACACAGGTGGTGCTTCTGTGCGACTGCGCCATGTGATTTTTGCTGTGAGCCAATGTAGAGCCACACAACAACACTTATCTGCATGCGGGAGGATTGCGGAAGAAAACTTCCTAAACCTAGGACCTTATTTAGAGTACAACAGATGGCATACTACGCCACAAGCGTGACATATCCTGTCCACTGTATTTCAAGGGCTTTAGGATATAATGCCCTTCTAATAGGGTGGACAGGATATCAGTCTCGTTTGTGATGGAGTAACCGGTCTGTCACACTCTAAATCAGGTTCTTAGTTTGGCACTTATGGAGTATTTTAAGGTTAGGAATCTGTTGCTAGATAGAGGAATGACCAGAAAAAGTGCTACCAAAGGTAAGGAACATGATCTTCACAACTCTTGCTTTTTCAGGGCTGCAATTAGAATGAATAATTTAAATCAATCTAGTATTAATAATTTATCATTTACGTTTGAATACATTTATAAAACAAATTGGAGGTGGAAAGTAACCAAAATGGTGGAATGGTGGCTCGTAGTTTCACCGACTTTCTCCCACTTTTCTCGGTTTTCCATAGAACTAAGGAAAATGGGTGAACATGGGCAGTCCTTTACCTTCACAAACTATCAGATATCTCTCCTGTCAGCTGAGAATCTCTGCAAACCCATGCTGACAGGTAATGCCAAGCGGGATCAGAATACATTTCATAGAGACACTGTCAGCATGGCTGAGATTGAGGGGAGGAAGGTACACAGAGTGGTAAAAGTGGTGGAAGGATATAAGAAATTGCACTTTTTCGTATGGAATTATTGGAATGGAGCCAGTGGGAGTGAATTGAGTGTGGCAGGATGCCAGGTAAATTCTTTTTAAGTAAAATATTGGGTGGGAATATTTAGCGATTGGTGTAGATGGGTCACAGGACATCAGGTACTAATCCATTTGAAATATTAGGATAGTTTGTGGCGTTTCTTTTAAGAGGGGTGTGTGAGTGTGACCGGGTGCAACAATTATGTGTATTTGGGAAGGGATTGAACTGAACTAACTAGAATGGAGGCGTGGGTGACAGGACACAGTTAAGGGCATGGAGGAAGAAGATGAGGGGAAGTTGTGCATCGCTTACTCATAACTCCTTGTCCGCTGCATAGCAGATCTACAATATCAACTGTCCATCGAAATGAGATTTATGGGGGCACACATAAAATAAAATTGAAGATGTGTAGCTTTCAATACCATAGAGTTTTACATGTTCAAGTTCCAGGTAACATCATATTCAAATTGAGCTTCAATCTCATTGTCTGTTTGATGTCACTTGGATACCTATAATGCTATATATTTTTTAATGTGGTGGGGAGAGACAAAAAATGTACTACTTTAATATTGTTGACTATTGAACCTTTGCTAAAGGCTCTGTTGAGCATGCCTTTGGTAGTGCAAAGCCTCCCAGAAGCAGGAACTAGCACTGATTTCATGTTTGGAGAAGGATACTCAGAGTTTTGGAGGGGGGAGGCGAGGAGGCCCCCACTGCAGCCGCCACCGCCAGGAGTCAATTTGCGCAGCCCACAGCGCCGCCGCCCCGGGACTACATCTCCCGGCAGCCTTAGCGGCGACGCTGCTTCCGGACATCACGGGAGCGCCAGGAGGCGCCTAAAAGCAGCGCTCTGCTCCGCTCCGCGGGACGCCGGGCGAAGCCCGGGCAAAGGCACTAGGAGGTCGGGGCGGGCCACCCCACTTGGCTTTATCGAAGGAGGAGGTACTGAGTCTTTTCTTTACCTTCTTATTGATCCCACATTGTACTGCCTATTGTCGCTTTTGCAGTTCTGTTTTCCATTAATCATATCCATCTGGGAGGAGCTGAATGCCCTGTGTGGTACGAAGTATGTCCCGGACGTATCAACCCCCCCTATAGTGGGTAGAGACGATGATGTGGAAAAAGATAATGTCATTGAGAATCTATCTAATGCTGACAAAATGTGCACTAGCCCCTCATTATCCCCCTCCAACCCAACTATATTAACGCCGACTACGGCTGTGAACACAATACATGACTCTGTAT
This sequence comes from Lissotriton vulgaris, assembly GCF_964263255.1. Taxonomy (NCBI): domain Eukaryota; kingdom Metazoa; phylum Chordata; class Amphibia; order Caudata; family Salamandridae; genus Lissotriton; species Lissotriton vulgaris. Next base: position 516,428,924 of record NC_141693.1, on the reverse strand, counting down.
CGCCCCTCCAATTGACCTTACTGGCTCAGATTGAGCAACTGGTAATATCTGCACTATCACCTCTGGTCACAAAAATCAACGATCTAGGGGACAGGTTGACCAGTATCGAAAAAACAATAAAAAGGAACTATCCACCAACTGAAAAAAATGCTATACCTATTCAGTCAGTCAGTCAAAGAGTCTTTATTTCGATATACGAAATATCTTAAAAAGCATACAGCATAAAAACATTGTTAAAAACACATTGTTAAAAAAGAACCATCCCGCACATATAAAGAATTAAGAAACCCACAGTATGCATCAATAGCACAATCCTAACTGCAGTACGGTGGGGTAATAAATTAACTAAGACGGTCTGAGTATACAGACCTTAATTAAACAATTTGGCGAAGCCAGTTTGACCTTATGCGCCAAGCCCAGCCTAAAAACTTGGCTATGGCACATACATATATCGAACGAGTGTCCGTCTGTAGAATTCTTAGGGCTATACCTATTCATCCTATTCCCCCGATCAACAATGAAAAGCCTAAGTCCACTGCACGCAGGAAAGTTCAAACTCTTGAACCCCCTATTACTACACCCATTCCAAGTGGTCGGACGTTACTTTTAACCCCGCACTCGTACCTCACAGAGCTCCAAGGACTGTTCTAGAAAGAAGGCATCAAATTAATCTACCTCCAGAAGCCGCCCCATACGTGACTGTTCTCTCTGGGGTCCCTGCACTTAGTCAGGGCAAACTTGAAACACACCAGCACCTGCTAAACAAAGCCATTTTCTGGCTAAAACACAACAGACCGTTGCCAACTGCTCTAGATGGTGGAATCCTGAGTGTCAGGAGGGTGGGGTGGCTAGGCACGTTGCCCAAAGACATCTCGGGGGACTTGATCTTAATTAAATTCAAGAGTAGAAACATTGTCTCCTATTTACAATGTTCCCAGCCCAAAGAGGGAGATGGCCCCATCTGCATCTGGGACCTGTATGATTTTTATCCCGGTCCCCGATACCATCCGGTACCAAGTCAAATGTCACTAAATCATAATTCTTGGTGAAAGGGGATTCCGTGTACCCTGTGCTATTAACCCTCTACCCTCTAATTAGTTTTGATTACGCACATACTTTTTTTTCCTTTTAGCTGATTCGCCAAATTGATTTTAGTTTGTTTTTAATAGTCGGTTTCTTTTTTGTAGTGAAATGATGAGTTATCTATGCATGTATGTATTTTTTCTTGTTGCTTTTATGGTTTTAAACTAAAAACCGAATAAAGCTTATTTGATTTGATTTGATTTGATATGAGCTTGTGAGTTAATACTTTCATGATCTACCAGTTTGAAAGTGTTAAGTCAGAGTGGTGGCGAGTGTAGAGACGTATACAAAAGGTGACTTGAAATGAGGATGATGTACAGATCCAGAGGCTTATTTTTTTGTCTGATGGCTTTAGTTGTTTTCGATATGTGTTTCTTGGACAGAAAAGACTGTGTATTTATATTAATGGTTGATTCGTGATTTGTGCTTGTGGCTTTGGTGTTTTTTTCATTTCTATTTTGTTTGTGTTGTGTGATTGCTGTGAATGAAGCATTGTGCCATGCCGATCAGTGGGTTTGTGAAGTGAAACCAGTTCAAACATCTTGTTAGACATGAGAATTTCTATAGGAACAAAGGCGATTACAATGAGATATGAAGTCACAAGTATGTACCATACCATGCACATGTTTGGGAAGAGGTAGGTTCTGTCGAAGGGCTGTTTTAATAATTTGATTAGAAAGGTTGAAAGTCAAACCAAAGCCGTCAAAAAAGTGGTTGCTCTGTGATCCCACCACAAAATGGTCACACAATATCCAAGTAATTGATTAAGCTTTTGATGAACTAAGGGTCATGAAAGGGATGCAATCGTTAGAGAAATTTGTACCCCAGCATCTGCAACCTGGAAGGTCTTACCTTTGAAGTGGGTTAATGATGTTTCACCACGAAAATACATGTGCAGCCTGAATATGTTGATGAGGATGGCAAAGTCAGTGGCTTGTTTTCTAGTAGATCCAATGTGTAGGATGACAAATTTGAGGAATTAAGTGGTGCTGACTGAAAATCCCTTGATCAGGATGGAGAGTGTCCAGAGCCTTATATTAGGGAAGGTCTTGGAATGTAAGACATGTTTAGAGACTGAAAGATATATGCTTCGTAGCTCTTGCAGGTGTAGTCTGGAAGGAGATGAGCAGGTGGGCATCGTGGTTAGATAGCCTGTGGCTTAGAAGGTGTTTCTCAGTGGTTCCCTCACTCTGCTGCTATGTGGGTAAGCAGTATTTGGTGTGCAGTTAACCAGCACCATTTCAATTGGCCATCCATTTGTAGTTGAGAGTACAGTGTATACCTCTTCTGAAGCCATTAATTAAGTGTACTTTGACTCTTTGGGTAAAGTGTGCATGAGAGGATGGGCCTTAGCAGTGGTAAATTGGCAAAGAAGTATCCATAGACTATAACCTGGTTTTACTGTCTTATCTTGATTTACTGTAGGGGTAGACTGATGTTATTTCCAATGAAGCCGTTTTCGAATTTGATACGGTAAAATGATCAAGGATCTATATTTTTGTAACTTTATTATTTAGATTGGGAGACCTCTTTTAGAAAATGTATTGTCTCGATGTATTGTTTAAACAAATTAGCAAAATTCAGCAGCAAACTGTATTTTATCCAGAGTTTTTCAAATTGCTCTTTATTTAATTATATAATCAAGTACATGAAATATGTTTCTTTATTTGTCCAGTGTTAATACTTAAAACTGCATTATTGTAACAGAGAATCACCCAAACAGAGTTGCAATTATAATGTGCTGAAAAGTGCCTTTTACATTTAGATGATCACAATCATGTATTTAAAACCCATTGGTTGTTTTCAACTACGTTTTAAGTGTATTTTTATCATTTTTTTTGTAATGACTTATTAAGAAACCAGGCTTGTTTTTAGCAATGCACATGTAATTGATTTTACTTCCCTTTTCTTTATTTTAGAAAACAGGTGGCAAAGTTTGCAGTGAACTGTGATTTTGAAAGTATGCTGAAGAAAGACACAATGGAACAACCCTTCTCCGTTACGTCTCTGGTATGTCTCAAAAAGCATTTGCTAACATGTAGAACATTGTCTGATTGAGTGTTAAAAATCAGGTGCGAGGGACCAAATAATAACCAAAACATTTTAGGTTTTTATAATCTATATTTCCTGAAAAAAACAAAAGTGTGAGTAATCATCATATTCATGGTTCCATGAATAAGTTCAAAAAAGTAATCAGAAGGTATTTCCTCTTCTTCTAAAACAGCAAGCATTTCCCTTAAACACTCCTGTGTATCCTCTTGAGTGTTTGGAGTAAACTGTTCAGACCCACTACATATATCTACAAGGTCTTGAATGTTTGGCGCACAATGTGTTTTAGTCCTTTCACTATGCAGACATTGTAGCAAAACACACAGTGCAGTACACAATGCCTTCTGTTGTTTCTGTACAATTGCATTTACAACACAAGGTAATGCAAACAATACGTTTAGCAAAAAATTTTCATAGCAGTTCACACCATAGGGGTTTGAAAATTGCTATCCAACAATATCTCCCTCATTTAAAAATGTTTGTTTCTTAACCATTTCCTTCGTGTCTTTCATTTCTTTCCTTGCAACACCATCACTACACTGCTTTGACACTTTCTGCTTTGGACACATGGAAGGTTTTTCATAAACTGGGTACTGTCCTAAATGAGGAGCATAAAGGCTTCTTAATCTGTTGTATTCTTTTACACAGCTTGAATCTGCAGTCATCAAATTCAACTAGATACTAACCAGACAATGTCCTAATTTTTGACAAGGCAACATATGACAGACTTTCCTTAAACACTGTACTACCAGTATTAATAAACACTTAATGTGCACTTAAAGTCTGCGATTTATGAATACTAACAGCAAATGCTAGCGAAACGGAAAACTGTTTCAGTTGAACATATAAATCTTTCACAAGCAAAAAACATGCAGTACATTGCCCAATTTGCTTTGCGTGGTCAAATTTAATGACCAGGTTTTCCACCTCATTCCTATTTTGAAAATGAATGAATCAACATCTTTACCCATGGCATATTTAACCAAACTTTCTTAAACATTTACATTTTAATGCAAAATAACTCCACAATTTTTACATAGACTTCAACATTTCTCCAATCCTGCAGTTTGTGAAACTGATTTTTCTAATTAATCCAGTTTTGTTTATATCTTTTCATTTAGCAGTACAGTGACACCCTGGTGTTCAATTATATCTATTGCCTTCAATAGCAAAATGTCTCCTTTATCCAATTCCAGCAATTCATGTTGAAAGATGCACATTCCTCCAGTGTTGGCATTAGGCACACACTATGTTTTCCTTTGTGTATAAAACTGAACATTATTTCTACTTCTGTCTTTGTTGTTGGATAACTTTTTTAAAGCATGACTTTCTAGAACACACCTTCCCTCTTTTGAAAGGATACCCGCTCTAATATCTTTCAGAAAATTACCATATTTACAGTGTCAGATGCTTTTCACAGATTCCTTTTTTCATTCTTTGTATTTGAAATGTAACCAAATATTAAGATTTCCAATACTTCCTAAAGAATTTCTAGTGTTATCATGGAGTAATGCTTTGAACACAGGCTAAGCCTTCAAAGGTGTAAGTTGTAGTAGATCTCCAAAAACATCAAGGGCCTAATTACGTTGTCGATCAAAGTTGCCTCTGACCAACACCATTTCGGGGAAGGAACCGCCCGACCTGAGGTCGGCGGTTTTAACGAACCCATTAGGATGCGACCACATGGTGTGGTCGCAAACTTCAATTTTTTTAATGGGAGCCTGTGCGGTGGGCTGAAACCGCCTGCAGCACAAGCTCCCATTGAAAAATGGAAGTATGTACACTTCACAGCACCTTGTGGCAGGCACCTCTGGGTGCCTGCCCACACGTGGCAAGGATGTTGAAGGGTGCACCATAGGTGCCCCCCAGGCCCAAATGTGGAGGGGCCAGTGGTAAGGGGTCTGGGCTAGGGGCCCCCAAAGTCCATTTCCGATAGCCAATCCATGCCGGAATGGCCAACATGGATTGGTTGACTCAGGATCCAACATCATAATCCTGAGTGCAAAAACGCCACCCTAAAGGGATTATGGTGCAGTACCAACTGACCTGTCAGAACCAAGTCAGATTCCCCCTCCATTTTAAACTCTGACCGCCGTCATCCTAATGCGGCGGTCGGAATATAAACCTACTATGTCAGGTCAGCAGTAATTAGGCCCCATTTGTTTTCCTCCAAATAGGACATCATAAAGCTTTGTTTTATTCTCAAATGCATGAAGGCACACATTAAATTTGAGACCATGCTCACCTCATCGATGATTACAAGTTTTATTTTTTTTAACACTCTTGACACTTCATGACAAGCTTCACTGGATCATTTTTGGTATTCCAGTTTGTCATGTTCCTCAGGCACCATGAGAAGAGGATGTAAAGTAATAGCTTTGATATTGTGTGCAGCTAAATCAGTAGGGGCTGTAAGAACTTGTATAAAGCAACCTATACCAGTACCAGCTTGACTGCTGACATATAGCACTATAAACCTACATTTTGAACATGCACATTCTTTCCTGTGATGAAGCAATCCATGCTCAACTGCAGCATATATATATATATATATATATATATATATATATATATATATATATATATACACAAGAAAAGACCAAAACAGGACATACAATAATCAGTATGCAGCGCATAACAATGCAATGACAATGAATTGCGGAATGTACATTAATTACAGCGCATAAGATTGAAAAGTTGCAATGACAATGAATTGCTTTTCTTTATAATTTAAAACACTGCATGTCATGCATATTTTAAAACAATGTATATATTGTATATATCTAAAAACTACTAGTCCCATGATGCATCCTAATAGCAGAGTGGGATAAATAGTAGATGGAGACAACAGCTCACTTACCGTGAACAAAGCCTGTGCTAGGCTGAAACGTGTTGGTCCGAGCTTGAAGCTGAAATAAAATCAAAGTAAAAATCGAATCTTGAGTGCCGCATTCCTTGATGTAAAATTGTCGTATTGGGCCAGCATCCGGCCCCTATGCAGAGCACCAGTAATTGAGCGAATATATATATATATATATATATATATATATATCAATGAAAAAACCATAGGTTATAGGCCATATATAGTTAGGAATTAGCATTTACAAAACCTTATTTTACTCGCATAAAACCATTGAAATTCCATATATAGTTAGCTAACTATAAGCGCTAACTATATATCGCGCACCCGCAATCCACTGCTGATGATGTCACATATTACATCATTCATGACATGGTCAGTGACATCACTGATGACATCACTGATGACATCTCAAATGACATCACTGATGACATCACTGATCACAACATCCAGTGATTGTATGTGTCTGTAAAGTTTAAATATGTTTCACATATTGAAGAATGAGTGGATGTATAAGTGTCTGGATGAAGAATTTAGTAGGTGCATGACTGACTGTATGAGTGAGTGATTAAATGTGTCTCACTGAGTACATGGGTTAGTGACTAAACTGTCTTAATTCGTGCATCAGTATGTTTGTTGTTGTGTAAGCTGCTGCATGTGTTGATCAGTAGCTATAAGAGTGGCCATATGGGTTATTGATTGGTTGCCCAAGTATTTGAATGGGAGGCTGAGTGTGTGTGTGGGTGGCTGGGAGGTGCGTGACTCTGTGCATAGATGTGTAAGCAGTTGATTCACTAGGAGTATGAGTTCAAGAGTGCATGTGGAAACAGCTATATGGGCGGTTGACTGTGCATGGGTGTGTTGGTGAGTGAATGGATTTCTCATTGCTACATGTGCAAGTAAGTACGTATGTAAAACACAATACATGTGAGAGTTGAGATATATAAATAACTGAACATAAGAGCCAGTGAATGTGTGAGTGGCTGTATCGATCACTGTGAGCTTGTATCAGGGATTATATAAGAGAGTAAATATGTGTTATTATATGTTTGAATAAGTAAGATGTGTATAACTGTATAGTTGAGGAAATGGAGGTGTGATTGATTCTTTGCATGACTGACTAGGTGTGTGAGTAACTCCATGGATGAGTGACAGTCTGTGAGTGTCTGTTTATACTGAGTGTATGTAAGGTTATATTAGAGTCTGAAGAGGTTCATTGTATTATCACATGAGTGATGTGATCAGTGATGACAAATGAGATGTCATCAGTGATGTCATTTGAGTTGTCATCAGTGATGTCATCAGTGATGTCATTTGAGATGTCATCATTGATATCATTTGAGTTGTCATCAGTGATGTCATTTGAGATGTCATCAGTGATGTCATCAGTGATGTCACTGACCATGTCATGAATGATGTAATATGTGACATCATCAGCAGTGGATTGCGGGTGCGCGATATATAGTTAGCGCTTATAGTTAGCTAACTATATATGGAATTTCAATGGTTTTATGCGAGTAAAATAAGGTTTTGTAAATGCTAATTCCTAACTATATATGGCCTATAACCTATGGTTTTTTCATTGAATTTTCAAGGTTTTGTAAATGCAAATTCCTAACTATATATCCACTATAACCTATGGTTTTTTCTGTGAATTTCATTGGTTTTTTAATAGCAAATATGAAAAGCTTTAAAATGTCAAGTACGTGATAGATAAAAACATTTTCGTATTTATGCACGCTGATGTGCTTTGAACGCTGCCCCCCCCCCTCCCCTCTTTTGCCTTAGTAGTACTCTCTCTTTGCAGATACTGAAGGGTAGTTAACGCAGGCCTTTACCCCCGTTGTAATCCGTCGTGCCTCCTTGTCTCTCCATTTGATTGATTGTTGTCCAAGCATTTACTGTTTTAGAATTGGTTCTCTTTGGATCATTCTCTATTTACAAACAAGCACAAAGTCGCAATACTCTGTTTAGTCTTTGCAGATAGTGAAAAATCGTGTAAAAAAATAAAAGTAATCGAACAAAATCAGTAGGCCACTAATTGGATCTCTTTTTGACCTCGCTAAAATAGAAATATTAGGAACAACCCTTCTTGAGAAATACGAAAATAGTGAGATGAACTGAGCTCCACACCATGAGGGCTGCAAGACAGCTCGGCTCCATCACCCATCCCGCACAAAATAACGACAAACCCTATGCAAATATTAAAAATATAGACAACACACCAGCAAAGAAACAGGGTAAAACATTTTATTAAAAAACTATTTACATAACGTTGGTCTATAAGATGATGTCAGTAGTGGACCGATGTGTGAATAGATCGAAAACAGCACAAGGCTCCAAGATCCGGATAGCAAGCTCCTGGATGTTGGGTGCCATAGTTTAGAGTTCTGAATTTCAGCCTTTTTCAATGCCTGTGCTTTGTTGAATCAAAATGGCGGCTTGACACAAAGCTGACTCAAACGTTGTTACTGATGCTATGCAGACCAAAACTGGTTTTCAGTTTGTACATTTTTCTAGATTTTTCAATCCAAGTTTGGTTGACTTTGTAGAACGATGGCTTCAGATTTTCAACATACGGTGTGGTGGCGCTGACTGGGAGGGGGCGCTTCGCTCCTGCCCCCTCCCCAAGTAAGATTTTCATACGTGAAAGTACGTTAATGGTTTTGGTCCCTGAGATGCTTCGATGTCACTACCATTCTCAAATAGCATAAGTTCTGGATGTTGGGTGCCATAGTTAAGAGTTCTGAGCAGTGCTTGTAACACTGTCTGAAGCTTATTTCCACCTACTGCAGCTTCACTATTCTCAAAGTAAGTGAGTGTCGTTTGTGGACCTGACTGCATTAGAAAACAATGTGATATGTTACCTTCCTAAACAGCTTGACGGAGGCCCCTGAGGGGCGGTGTGATGGCCATGGACTCGGAGAAGACGCTTGGCTCCGACACCCTCCCCAAGTCTTATAGCACTGGTGTAGCCTGAGATCGCCCCCGACATAGGCGGCCGGCTCCCGGGGTCCGGCGGAACTTTTTGCCTTTTGATGACTCTTCAATTCTGGACCTTGTCCCACAATCCGTTTGACCTGAAGACAAGCTGTAGTGGGGCGCCCCTTTATCGTTTTAGTTGCTATTCCGCCCGCTTTTGCTACACTGTGCCTCTTCCGCCATTCAGCTGTTTTCCGCCCGCTCTTGCGACTACAGCGTCTCGCTCACCATGTAGTTGAGATGCGCCCGCTCTTGCGGTGCAGCGATAGGCGGCTGCCACAGGACTCTCAAAATGGCGGCCGGCTCTTCGGTTTTGGGCCTGGTCCACTAAAATGGCCCTGGGACACCTTGGAACTCGGACGCTTGTCTGCTAGGGCTTGGGTCCCATTCTCGAAAAGCGTCCCCTCAGCCGTGAAGATTCTACAAAAGTCTTGGGGGCCTCCGACTCCCGCAGGCTTCTGGTGGGGAGCGGCTGCCATGATTGCTCGTGGAATGGCCACGACGGAGCTACGAGATGGTAGTGGTCTCATGCTGACGCCAGCTTTAGTCTGAAACATCCAGAAACACTGTAGACTACCAATTCGATCAGTTCCGGTAGCGCCCCAACATGACCCGGAAGAGAAGAACTTGCCCTCCCCTCTTTGACTGATGGTTCTTGTTGCCTGTCCCCTCTGTTGTCATTTAACAGAACTTTTTGGACTGCTGAAAGGGGTTGTGTTCTGAACGCTGGTTGGTGGAGACATTTAGACTATATTCTTGACCTACGTTGTCGCGTAATGCGTTTTATGACACGCCGCGTTAGCGCACCCGGAAGTGATCCGAGGCGCGGCGCGCAGCGCGTAACGTAAGCATAACAGGTCATGTGACTTGTTAATAAAACTTTTCATTGGTTCATTTTACTTTTGTTAATTTAATGATGAAAAGCTTGGTCATATGACCTAAAAATTACGCTTTTTATTATTTTCGAACAATATTTTTTTTTCAAACATATGTTATAATATTCCAGGCTAATGTACTTTCCCGGAAAATTTACAACTGTCTTGCAAGTAAAATATATTCCTTTTTCGAGAAAGAGGGCGTTTCTTCCTTCCATGACGGAGCCGTTGAGTAAAAGAGATTCGGCCTGCTGTCTTAGTCGCCGATACGCCTGATTATCAGATTCTTATCGATCACTTTATGTTGCAGACATGAAAAACACAACTGCCCTTCACCATTTATCTTTACTGCGTTCCTACATATTATACCTTTTATCCGTCATGTAATTGGACTGCTTTATTTCACTTGCCTTTTACTGATTCGAAAACAGTCACTAAAAGTAAAAACTTTACAAATGAAAATACTACTACCGTGTTTTGTTTTAAAAACCTTTATTGTGAAAATGTCAGTATACAAATACGGGCCTATAACCACGTGGGCCGGCCACGGAGCAAACTGAAATCGTATATGATGAGGAGACATTTACACTGTAGAAGAACGTAACGAGCGGGCCATTAGGTGACAAGAACAAAGGTGTCTAACAGTTGCGGAATCGGTGGACGTACATTTTGTAATTAAAATACGACAGGGCCACTTACAATAACATTTTCTAGATATACATTTGCGGGCAAAGAGTTACGAGTCCCATTTATACCGGCGCCATTTTGGGCGAGGCCGGGCAGGTCCAAGATATAGTCAAAATGTCTCCACCAACCATCGGCCAGACCAGAACCCCTTTCGGCCCTTTATGCTACAAGATGGTGTCTTCCATTCAGAAAATATTGGTGGCAGCATTTTGAAAGGAAACAGAAACAGCCGTTCTCCTAGTGAGTTTCACATTGTTACATTTAGGAAGAATGTTGAAGAGTAGTATGTGGAAAATCTGAAGCCATTTTTCTACAAACTCTCAATCAGACTTGGATGGAGAAAAAAAAACCTGAAGAATGTACAAACTGAAAACCAATTTTTGTCTGTATAGCACCAACAGTAACGCTTGAGTCAGCTTTGTGTCAAGCCGCCATTTTCATTCAATCAATAGCGTCCCCCTGCACACATTCAGGGACCTGGTCGTGTCTTCAGATGAAACGCATTGTAGGAAAAGAAGCAGAAAGGAAAAGGAAAAAAGTTCCGCCGGACCTAGTGAAGCTGCAGCAGGTGCAAATAAGCTTCAGACAGTCTTACAAGCACTGCTCAGAACTCTCAACTGAGGCACTCAACATCCAGGACTTGCCATTCGGATCTTGGCGCCTTGTATTTTTGTTTTGTTTTTGATGGAGGGGAAACAACAAAAAAGAGACATTGAAAAAGGCTCAACAGTGCAGGGCGCCTTGTGCTGGTTCCGACCTATTCACACATCGGTCCACTACTGACATCACCTCATAAACCAACGGGGCACCCCACGCCGACTTTCGGCGCAGCATTGTAGGATGGCCACACCAGTGCGGCAATTTTCTGGACACCACCTCGGTGCCATCCAGATCTCGGCGCGTTCATTCAATCAATAGCGTCCCCCTGCACACATTCAGGGACCTGGTCGTGTCTTCAGATGAAACGCATTGTAGGAAAAGAAGCAGAAAGGAAAAGGCAAAAAGTTCCGCCGGACCTAGTGAAGCTGCAACAGGTGCAAATAAGCTTCAGACAGTCCTACAAGCACTGCTCAGAAATCTCAACTGAGGCACTCAACATCCAGGACTTGCCATTCGGATCTTGGCGCCTTGTGCTGGTTCCGACCTATTCACACATCAGTCCACTACTGACATCACCTCATAAGCCAACGGGGCACCCCACGCCGACTTTCGGCGCAGCATTGTAGGATGGCCACACCAGTGCAGCCACTTGCTGGACACCACCTCGGTGCCATCCGGATCTCAGCGCGTTCGAGTCACTGTGCCGGAAGAGTGACCGGAACTCAGCTGAACACGCCGTCTTTCGGCGCAGCATTGTAGGATGGCCACACCAGTACGGCAATTTGCTGGACACCACCTCGGCGCCATCCGGATCTTGGCGCGTTCGAGTCACTGTACCGCAAGAGTGACCGCAACTCAGCTGGACACGCCGTCTTTCGGCGCAGCATTGTAGGATGGCCACACCAGTGCGGCAATTTGCTGGACACCACCTCGGTGCCATCCGGATCTCGGCGCGTTCGAGTCACTGTACCGCAACAGTGACCGCAACTCAGCTGGACACGCCGTCTTTCGGCGCAGCATTGTAGGATGGCCACACCAGTGCGGCAATTTGCTGGACACCACCTCGGTGCCATCCAGATCTCGGCGCGTTGTGCTGCCTTCGGCCTATTCGCACATCGGTCCGCTACTGACGCCGCCTCACGTGCCAACGGATTTTCTACGCTTTTTGTAGCCCTATGTCGCATAACAGGTCATGTGACTTGTTTATAAAACTTTTCATTGGTTCATTTTACTTTTGGTTTCCTAAAGATGGAAGGCTTGGTCATATGACCTAAAAATAACACTTTTCATTGGTTTAGAACATTTTTTTTTCCCAAACGATGAAAGCCCCACCTTGTTTCTGGATCATTCAGACTGAAGCTGGCGTCAGCATGAGAGCACCACCATCTCGTGGCTCCGTCGTGGTCATTCCGCGAGCAATCATGGCAGCCGCTCCCCACCGGAAGCCTGCGGGAGTCGGGGGCCCCCAAGACTTTTATACAATCTTCACGGCTGAGGGGACGCTTTTCGAGAATGGAACCCAAGCCCTAGCAGGCAAGCGTCCGAGTTCCAAAGTGTCCCAGGACCATTTCAGTGGACCAGGCCTAAAACCGAGGAGCTGTCCGCCATTTTAAGAGCCATGTGGCAGCCGCCTATCGCTGCACTGCAAGAGTGGGAGCAACTCAACAACATGGTGAGCGAGACGCTGTGGCCGCAAGAGCGAGCGCAACTCAGGTAGATGGCCGCCACCTGGGGAGGCCCGTTCACGCCGGCTCCCCCACGCCCCCCCCCGGGCCGCCGCACGCCAATTTTCGGAGCAGCATTGTAGGATACCAAAACCAGTGCGGCAGTTTACTGGACATCACCTGGGTGCCTGTCGTACATGTTGTGTCAGCCATGTGACACTGGACACAGACCGCTACTGACGAGGCCTCCCCCCGCACCACCCGGGACGCCCCACGCTGTTTTTCTGTGCTGCATTGTAGGATCCCTAAACCAGTGCGGCACCCAGGCGACATCACCTGGGTGCCGTCCAGAACTCTGCACGTTGTGCTGCCTTGGGACTATTCGCACAACAGACCGCTACTGACGAGGCCTCCCCCCGCCCCACCCGGTACGCCCCACGCCAATTTTCGGAGCAGCATTGTAGGATCCCTAAACCAGTGCGGCACCCAGGCGACATCACCTGGGTGCCGTCCAGAACTCTGCACGTTGTGCTGCCTTGGGACTATTCGCACAAAAGACAGCTTCTAACCATTGTTGCTTTTTGTGTTGAGAAATGTTTAAATGTTTTTAGTTTTTGTTCCGTTTGTTAAAGTTAGTAGTTAATAAAGTTTTATAACCTTACTTTGTTGGAGTGTTATCTATTTTTTTAAAAACGGGTGAATGGGGCCTTGAATCGGGTTATTGTCATGTGTGGGCTTTGGAAGTGTGCTGCTGCAGGATCGGACATTTCAAACTCAAATGCACGTTCTTTTTCTTACCTTTCCGAAGCATGGAGCGCAATAGCAGGCAGAGAAAGGGTGATGCACGTGTTGAACACTACCTGACCTGGCAAGTTGCTGGCAGTGCCCCCCCGCCCGCTCCTGAAAAAGGGCACACACACACCGCCGCCCCGAGTACTTCACAAATCTTTAAAAGACCATGCGCTTGTTCACGAGGCTTAAATGGTTTATCACCTCTTCTAGAACCCCTGCATCGACCCTCTGACGTTTCCTGGAAAAATTACCATGTAACACAATACCAAGCCCTGTCAGCTGAAACCCCCAAGGAATCGTGGGGCATATTATCAAGGGGGTTTATCTCCGCTTTTTTGGCTTTAAAAACCATGAAAGCGGAGATAAAATTATTTCCCTATTATCAAGCTGTCGCTAACACCAGTTAGTGACAGCTAAAAGGAGATAGCGACCATCTTGGGCCCCGCTTTGCATGTCAGTGATACTTATCACTAATGACATGCAAAGTGGCGTGCCAAGATGTTAGCGACTGGAAACAGTCCCTAACATCGCTACCTTCTATTACCAACTTTTGGAGATATTCGCGCTAAGCGCGAATATCTCCAAAATCTAACACCTGCCCTGAGCAGTTCTTAGCCATGTTATCCAATGGGAGGTGGATAACATGGCTAAGAGCATTAGGTCGATAATACATGAATATCGCGGACTTTTCTGCGATAATAGCAAGGTTTATCTGCGATAAAAATCGCCGATGTGCGGCGATAATTTTTGTCTCTAAACAAGTTAGAGACAAAAATTATCGCTAGTTGTTCGTAATATGCCCCCGGGTTTTTGCTTGCAGAAATCGGGAGGCGGGAGACTAGCACTGAAATCAGTACTCACACGCCTGAATCAGGAGGATTGGCATGTCTGAATTCTCTACAGCTGGGGCCATAAACTACATCCGCAGGGTTAGGTGATAGCCTGGAACCAGCCTGGCATCTAAAATGGCTGCCGTGCACGACAAAATTGTGGCATTCGAAAAAAGGCAAGATGGCGCAGCCGCTGGAAGAGATGTATCAACATATATCAGCCTCCTCAGCCACCCTCAGGAAACATAGGGGATTAGGATATGTCTCCCGCACCCCCTTATACCTAGTACTTTAATTAACGAAGCACAAAATGGCGAATTCCCGTTTCGCTACCAGTTTGCGGCCCAGTTCGCGGCCCGTGAAGCGCTTCTACCGTGAAAAATCATTTTTTTTTTTTTTCCCCACGGGACCCTTTAATAACCCCAACAACATTCCTAGGGGGTCAAGAGGGGGATACCTTGCCCCCTTTCATTAAATTCCCCCTTAGTTTTTCACCTTTTCTTCTCTCTCGATCCTACCGAGAGACAAGATGGCGGCCGCTCCGGACTGTCACGCAGCAAAAAAAAAAAAAAAGCTCACGCACAGCCGCTGGAAGAGATGTATCAACATATATCAGCCTCCTCAGCCACCCTCAGGAAACATAGGGGATTAGGATACGTCTCCCGCACCCACTTATAACTAGTAATTTAATTTACGAAGCACAAAATGGCGAATTCCCGTTTCGCTACCAGTTCGCGGCCGCGCTTCTACCGTGAAAAATCATTTTTTTTTTTTTTTCCCCACGGGACCCTTTAATAACCCCAACAACATTCCTAGGGGGTCAAGAGGGGGATACCTTGCCCCCTTTCATTAAATTCCCCCTTCGTTTTCCACCTCTTCTTCTCTCTCGATCCTACCGAGAGACAAGATGGCGTCCGCTCCGGACTGTTTAGAATGTTGACAGACACCGGAGAGCCAATCAGCTTTCTGCGCGCAAAGTTCCGATAAGCGAAAAGTAAGCGGACCGGATCGCTGCCCAGAGCGCTGTTACAGATATATATCTTGGTTTGAACGTTAATTTCTCAAAAACTACTG
The DNA here is from genome assembly GCF_964263255.1 of Lissotriton vulgaris. Classification (NCBI taxonomy): domain Eukaryota; kingdom Metazoa; phylum Chordata; class Amphibia; order Caudata; family Salamandridae; genus Lissotriton; species Lissotriton vulgaris. The sequence continues at coordinate 516,413,428 of NC_141693.1, read as the reverse complement.
GAGCACATATATTGAGACCTAGCAAAGGCACATCGGGCTAACAGTCCCTACAATTTTGCCAAGTTTCGTGCAAATCCATTCAGCCGTTCGAGCTAAAAGTGAGTCCAACCGCCCTATGGAAAACTCAATGCAAAAAACGCGTTTTGGGACCCCCCTTTTTTCTCAGCCCCCCCTTGACGAAACCCCACCAAATTTTCAGGGGCTGCTCAGAAACAAAATGTGCCATTTTCCTGAAAATTTCAGCCGATTCCGTCCACAAACGCCAAAGTTATCAGACATAGAATTTTCAAAAGTCCCATAGGGAAAAAATCCTAACTATATATACCTACTGGCGACCGCCAGTAGGTAATATATATATATATATATATATATACCTACTGGCGACCGCCAGTAGGTAATATATATATATATATATATATATATATATATATATATATATATATATATATATATATATATATATATATATATATATATATATATATATATATACACTAATCATTTAGTGGTCCAACTAAATCTGGCAAATCAATTGTTTCCTGTCTGGCTTGCTCCATTGCAGTCTCCACCTCATCTATTGCAATAGCAGCATCAATTCAATGATTGGTTGTCCAAGTATGTCCTGACTTAGAGGACCTAAACTTTGGCTCCTTAGCTAACTCAGCAACAGTTGTATCTTCCTGTTGAATTTCATCATTCAATATCTGCAATTCATTTGGAAATACTGAGCACTAAATGCTATCCTTTGCAGCATTGAAAGATAATTCTTAGGAGTCAAACTTTCCCAGTAATTCTGTTTAGGAATGCCAAGGTTCAAACGGCTGAAAGTGCAAAATTGAAACATTCTCTTTTTTCAGCACTCTGGCAACTCAGTTTTTCTTTGGTTAATTTTACTGGCCCAGCTAAGTTGAACAAAAGACCCACTGCAACCAACTACTGCACATTTATCATCACCTATATTTTTATCACATTATTTCTAAATGTGTAGTACTGTGGTCCTTCATGTAGGCAGACATTTTCTAAATGTACACTCCTTTTTGCATAGTAAATGCCCAACATGTTTGTATTCACAATTTCTGTACTATCTGGCTCAAATTGTGCAAGATATTCAATTTCTGGAAAAGATTTTAAAACTCTGTTTTGACTTGCTACTAGGCCTAGACTCACCCAAACAATCCCTTTTGACTTAGAATATAAACTAGCAGAGCTCAACCGATCACAGCATTCATAGGATCCAATTTATCAGTGTTAAAACATCTTCAAACTGAAGCTTACACTTTTTTTGTTCTCCCCACACATCTTTAAACTCTGTCGTGTCAGATTGTGTTATGTATGAAGTAATATAACGAGCAACCACTATAGAGTTGACTGCCACAAACTGAGTATCCATATTGGCATTCCACATTTTCAAAATCACAGGATTGTAGTCGTTAATATACTTTGAAACCTCTATTCTCCTTTGGTTGTTTGTCTTATTTGGTGATTAACGAGTAGGTGTATGCAAAGTTGTATATCTTTTTTTGGCAATTTACATGTAGGTGTGTGTTTCACTGCAGACTGAAAAATGTTCACTCTTCCTTTTGCGATAACAGGTCTTGGAAATCCAAAATGACACTTAGTATAAAAAATGTATTTTGCTGTGTACTTCTGCTGACAGTACTTTCCACATCTATGTGATTGGAAACACAGTACACAGCCTTAACACTTTTTCCTCTGTTTCTTTTGGAATGCCACATGTAATATACTCCTCTATGAAAGAACGTACAGACTCATCTGTGTCTGTTCCACATCTCGGTGCATCTTTTACCAACAACAGCATGTGAATATGAGGAGCAAATCCTGCTTGGTACTCTTTTTGCCAAAGGAAATCACTAGCTTCTCCAAAAGATGGATTTTGTTTGTTACAAATGAAGGACAGCATAGCTTGAAATCTGTGGTTAAAATACCTGCAAACATTTGTCAGATCCAAAGAGCAAAGTTCCCCGGGTGTCTTCAATTAGACGCCTTTAATGTTAGTTTGCTTCTCTCAAAAAGTCATTTCAATCATCCCATGCACACTCTGCACAACTCAGGGTTACAAACCAAGTCGGTGCACCTAATTGGTCCCATGTTGGCATGCCATCGAATGTATTAAATATACTCTGGCTTCTCACCTTTTCCATGAATTTTGTCAACAAAGTCTTTTGAACACATATTTTGTAAATGAACTGCTGACTTAAGAATATGGTTAACAGCATATTACAGTCCAGACAGATCACTTTCAAATAATAGATGGAAAACAAATGGAATACTTTGTCGAAATCTAGGATCCTCTGAATATAATCTTGTAGACCTATACTCAGCTGCTGGTAATTGCACAGGGTGGTCATCATACTGTCCCCCTACTCCAGTATGAAATAGTTAAGGAAAAGATCGAGCTTCTAAACCTTTCTCCTATACACTCAGTGGAGCTCCTTTAGCTTGTTGTATCTGATACAGTTCAATAGCAACCCCCATAACCTTTTGGATGCAGTGGATGGATACTGTCCTGCGCATATTTTTCTTCTGATCTACTTCAACCCACTTTTTCAAACTAACCACCTGAAGGCAAAATTTGTTCTTCCATGCTGCTTCCATTCCAAATGTAAGAAAATCTACATCGTTATACTGCACATTATTCTCTTTAAGATGGAAAGTAGCTTTCTTCACCTTACTTACAGCCACTAGTTATTGCCAGATTGTTTTGTTTGCACATCACTAACAAGAATAACAAGCGGTTCTTCCAAATCTCTATCTACACCCACAGTGTCAATATTTCATTTAAATCTTAAATGTAAATACACAACTCTACCTTTTAAGACCTTTCTGAAGCTTAATAGGTGGTAGTTTCCCAGTCTTTGGTTCCATACAAACTATTGCTTGAAAAAGGTGTATAGATTGTATCAGTATTGTTTCGTAAACATTTAGATGTCAAAGTTCCTTTGGATTTTCAACCACCTCTAACTTATTGTGTACTGCTCTGGCAGGCATTTTGTTGTCAGAGCAACACTTGCAGATGTTTTGACATGTTGACAAATTAAAACATTCTTCCACAAATAAATACACTACAAATACGAGCCACTTTTCTATGTTTTCTTCTTCAGTTTTGAAAGACGCATCAACATTTTGAATTTGGCCTTAATGTGCCAACAACAAATACAAACCTAGTTTGGTTTCTCTGTAGAAACTGCATTAAACCTTGCTATGTCTCATCTAAACTTATCAGTACTAATATCTGTGTTTTGTTCCTCTACACCTGAACATACGAACTCCTAATTTTGGCCAGACTGCACTTCAGGACCAAAGAAACGTAAGTGAATATCTTCACAAACATTTTCAACCTCTGATACTGCACCATACAGAAGTGCTTTGTTCATTTCTCCTAAACACAATGCAGGACTTTTTAACAAAGTAAAGTCTTCTAACTAAATTTTGCATTTTTGAATGATGGAACAGCCAACATTCAAAAATGAAGAAAGGACCTTGTGCACACTTTCCTTGGGAGACACACCAATGAGTGTCCTTGTAAACGACTGAATTTCCTCACCTTGCATGGATCTAATGCTTGCAACATTGCTATTTTCCGCTATACACTTCTATCTGGAAATTGAAGTAGAACATTTCTTAATATATTAATTGATTCCTGGTGAATTCTACAAATACTACTGCAGTCACATTTATACCTAGGGGCAAGTCTGCGCCTTCCTTGTACCTCTTCACCGAACTCTTCATCTGCTTTCTAGGAAACATCTCCTCTTTTGCAATGGGAGTACCATCTTGTACCTCATAGCATCGACCAGTTGTTTCAATTGTAAGTAGCTTTCTTCATTAAAGAGAGCCTTAGTACTAGACTCATGCTTTCATTCTCCTTTGAGCATTTTCCAAAAATTACTTTTATGAATTAGCCTTTTTTGCCTTTTCTCTTTATAGGCAACACTGTTTTATCCAGTGTTCTCATTCGGTTTAGTATCTAAATAATTAACGTATGCTTCACTGCAAATTCTTGATCAGCCCCACTCATTATATTGTTTTTGCTTCGCTGCTATCCTTCACCTCTTATACTGCTTCATGTTTCATATCAAATTCTGCATCATACTACTTCTAAACTTTCTCAATCTTATTTTTTTTTATTCTGCTTCCTTATTAAAGTAGGTGTTTCTTGTAACTTTTTCACTTTCAATGTGACTTACTTCTCCTTTCTGAGTTGATTTTAAACTTCGCTTTTTTTATTTGAAAGTTTTTCTACATTCTGCATTTTTGCACATACTATTTTAAGAAGCACCTTAGTTCTCTTACCAGCAGCTCATTTTCTTCTGTACGTTCTCTACATTGTGTTAGTTTTACTCAGTTTCAAGCAGATAGTACTGTTTCCTCTGTTTCTTTTCTCCTTTCTATCCTAATTGGCATTGTAAATCCTCTTCTTTAAACACGAGTAAATATCTGAAAAGAAAATATAGAATTCATGTAACTTTATATTATATACTATTAGAAAATGAGTAGCTATATAAATGTTTATCTCAGTTTGTAATCGGCTCTCCAAGTGTCTAACTATGTGTATAAATCTGTATATAAATGGCTCTATGGGTGGGTGACTAATTGTGTTCCTAGTTCAGTGGATATGTGAGAAAGTGTATCAGTGCCTCTGTGTGTGTCTCACTAGATGTATAAGTAGCTTTTTGGTTATCTTAGTGCCTGTGTTAGTGACTCTATGGGTGTGTAAATGCATATTTAAGCGCTTTTAAGGATTGGTAACTGACTGTATTAGTGAGTGTTTGGGTTTGTAGCTGTGCGTACTACAGTCTTTGTTAGTGGTGCATACATAACTGCTTTGTGGGTGTGTGAGGTGGATGTGTAATTACCTCTGTCGCTGTATGACTGGGTGTGTAAGTCACTGGTTTTGTAAATGGGTATTTGAGTTATATGTGTAGGTGACTCTGTGTTTGTGTGAAAAAGTATCTGTTTTCCTTACCATCTGTGTGCTGGGTATATGAGTGGCTGTTTATGTGTATGAGTGGGTGTGACATTGCCTGTATGGGTCTGCAAATGAGTGTAAGGGGATCTATAGATAAGTAAATTGATATGTGAATGTGTTTATTGTTGTGTCAGTCACGGTCTGGCTATTTGAGTGGTGGGTGCATAAGTGCTTTTCTGGGAGTGTAACTGGGTGTCTGAGTGGCTGTTTGACTGTGTCAGTGAGTACAAATTACATACTATTTAATTGCATACTATAACCAAGTACCCATTTCTAATACCAAACACATTAATTTATAGAGACTTCATGAAATAACTATTTTCAGTATACCAATTAATTTTTCTTCTTTCCTGGTCTCTGTTTTTACTTAGTGTCCTCATCTAACCTCCCTTCTAGTTTCCCTTTTACTGTAAAGTACACATTTTTTCTCAGCTTGTTTGCAGTTAGAATTTGTTTTCATATACTTTTTTATAGTATACCCTAATTCACATACAGTAAAATCTCTTTGCTGTTGTCCAACTCTTCTCTTAATATTACTTAATATTTTTTTTGCGTAAATCTCAAATCTGAAATATAGCAATGCTCTTCCACTCAAACGTATCAATAATTTCTACCATTCCCACTCTTCTCTAACTGATATTACTGTACTTAACAAATCACAAGCTTCCTTTAAAGTTTCACAGTGCAGTCTCTTTTGTTACCTGCCCCCCCCCCACACTCATTTAGCTCAGTTTCCATAGTAACAATGTTTGGAACACTCTCTCTTAGAATTAGGTCACAAGACTGTCTCTAAGCAGCATACTAGCTTCAAATTAAACTGTAGCAGGTGTGGTTGACGGGTTGCTATTCCAAGCATATCCCAAACAACCTAACTCCGTTTTAATTTTTTCAAAGCCAGTCACAGAGTTATCACTACCTAATTTTACTTCCCTGGACATCTACACCATCCAATAAAATATGTAATTTTATATATTAAGTGCTGTCCTCCATTTTAACTCCCTTCCATCTTCAAAAGTGTCTTTCTACTGCATCCTTTTTCTGTGTGCTGCTCCTGCTTGTCACCAAAATAGTCAGAGTGAGGATTAAGGGCCAAAGTTGTGTGTTTTGGGCCAGTGAGAGTGCTAGAAAGAGTGTCATTGATCGGGACCTAGGTTTACCGAATGTAAACATTACTTGGGTTAGCCAGAGAGGGTTACAGTGGAATTAATTGTTGCCTTTGATTGAAGGCATTGCAGTTGGACAACATCTAGGCTGCATGATTGTTCCCAGTGGTGTAATGACCTAGGCACAATTGCTAGGGTAGGACTGAAAATCCTAATAAAGGATACCTTTTGTAAATCAATGACTCTTTCCCCACATACTGCCATTGTGTTCTCCAACATTTTCCAATGACAGAAATGGCAGTGATCAACGGAATTTTGTCCACAGATAGAGAAAACCATGAAAGGTAAAACTGAGGCAGAATAAAGTGCAGAAAAGGCAAAACAAAGGGCATAAAAACAAGTAGAAAAGGTAAAACAGCGCAGAAGACAGCAAAAGACAATAATCTCTCCAGACCCACTCAGAGACTCAAGCACCCACTCACAGACCCATTCCAAGACTCATGCACCCAGTCACAGACTCCTAGATCCACTCAGAGACTCATGCGTTCATTCACCAACCCACTGAGAGGCTCATGGACTCACTCACAGACCCACTCAAAAACTCATGCACCCACTCACAGATCTACTCAGTCAGTCATGCATGCACTCACAGACCCACTTATACACCCATGTACCCACTCACAGACCAATTGAAACACCCATGCACTCACTCACACACTCCCTGTCAAAGGTTACTGGTTACAGTTAGGAAATAAGATTAAAAACCCATAGAAATTCACTTAAAAAAACAAAGGTTACACTGACTTTATAGCTGAGAAATAACTTTATAAAACCATAGAAATTCACACAAAAAAATCCAAAGGTTATGGTGATGTTATAGTTAGGAAATAGATTTTGAAAAACCTTAGAAATTCATTGAAAAAACCAAAGGTTACAGGGGCATTATAGTTAGTCTCAGAGTTTCCTCATAAAAAAACATTGAAATTCAGCAGTTCTAGTTACCTGAGCTAGCTATAACTTACACCCCTGCAATCTACTGCTTATGACCTCACATATTACATCACTCATGACCTGGTCAGTGACATTACTCATAACCTCTCAAATGACATCACTGATGACATGATGCACAGAACCACTTATAGCCCCACTCACACCTCCATACAAAGTCTCTTACACCCACTCCCATACAACCACTCACCCATTCACAGATCCATACAAGCACTCACACAACAACTCAATGATCCATAGAGCCATTCATGCAGCCACTCACCTATATACCCACTCAATCAACCACTAACTCACCCATGCAGCCACTCACATATGAGTCAGTCACCTATAAGTTACTCATATACCATTCACACACCCATACAGTTACTTTCATACCCAGTCACTTACTCATACATATAGTAACACATTTTCTCACTCACCTATAGTCACTAACACAAGCATACACTCGCCCATACTGCCACTCTCAGTTACTCACTCACTCAAACACCCACTCACTCACCCGTCCAAAACATATGCACCCACTCTCACCCATACAGTCACACACACCCCATCACTCCCCTATACAGCCTCTCACATACCCATTCACTCACCCATACACCAGACACTCCTACCCACTCACTCACCCATACAGCCACTCAAACACTCACTCACGCACATACAAATACAGCCACTCACTCACCCATACAACCACTCACATACCCATAAAGGTACTCAGACAGCTACTGACACATGGATGCATAAAGTGTCACACAGTCACTTACATAACATGTGTTACAAATAGTATACTTTGTGTACTAGTAATGAGGGATACCATTTCAACTTTTGTGGTACCTTGATATATATGTTAACACAGAAACTTTCAGAAAACACTCAGTCACTGGTCATCTGTGATGTCATTTGAGATGTCATCCGTGATGTCACTGACCATGCCATAGGTTATGTAATATGTGAGGTCATAAGCAATGAATTGCGAGCTGCAAGAGGCAAAATGAAGGTAAGCAATGAGCAGAAAGAGGCAAGATAAAGGTCACAAATGAGCAGAAAGAGGTAGAATAAATGTCAGAGACAAGCAGAATGAGGGGCTATGAAGGTCAACAACGAGCAGAGAGGCAAAATGGAGGTCAGAAACAAGCAGAAAATTAGTAGAGAGTAAGCAGAACCCACTCGGGCCCTGATGCACCTACTCACAGAACAACTCACTCTCATACCCACTCAGACACTCATGTGCCCACTTATAAAATTATTCACACTCTCTCACCCACTCACAGATCTACTCAGAGACTCACGCCCAACTCACAGACCCACTCAGAGACTCACACACTCACAGACCCACACACCCACCATCTCAGACACTCATGCAATTACTCACAGATTGACTGGCACACTCATAGAGGCACTCGCAAACCCACTCAGACACTCATGCACCCACTCAGACACTGACCCACCCACTCACAGATCCACTCATTTTCTCACCCACCCACAGAGACACTCATGCACTCACTCACTCACGTACTCCCTCTCAAAGGTTACAGGTTACAGTTAGGAAATAACATTAAAAAAACTGTTTGGTCGCAGCCATATTTAAATCAGTCTTGACCCTGTACCCCAAACTGCCAGGCCAGGTCCTTGAATCCAGTGGCATAGTGTGGCCGGGTCCAAACTAAGGTTGCATGGTGACCAAAAAATGATGGGTTTAACCCAGATCTCTGACAGGGTGAATGTTTGCCCTTGCCATTTACTGCTACTTACCTCACATATTACATCGGTAATGACATCTTCTATGACATCATTCATAGTATAACTGCAACATTTGCAATACAACTATTGATGACAAAAATATGCATGGTGGTGGCGCGAGTAATAGTGACCATAGGGCATGAGGTACAATTTCTTAAGGTAAGTAAAACTGTTGAATTTCTATGGTTTTGTGCATGTACAATCTGAACCTAACTAGAACTGCCCTCTAACATTTATTTTTTGTGAATAAAATCTATCTATCTATCTATCTATCTATCTATCTATCTATCTATCTATCTATCTATCTATCTATCTATCTATCTATCATTACAGCAAACCTGCTCAAAAAGACATCTTTTGTGTTTTGATGGAAATCCACTTAGTAATTTTTGAGATACTTGCGTTACTAAACTTTGGTGTATCTCCACCTAGTGCCTCTTAAGAACATATAGAAAGGTGCAGAATTGCTCTAGTTCATTTTCTCTGTCTGGTTTATTTTGCAGAAGTTATGCAGGCACTCTCTCGTGCAGGCAGTCTCGTGCTCAGGCAGTCTTTCAGAATTGCATGATCCCATAAACATGTTCTTGCATTGTGTGGGCACTTTCACACTCAGAGTTTCCCAGTTAGGGTTTTTCCCACTCACACTCTCCCTCTACAGTCACTCTCCCATCCATGCATTCACACAGACATTTACACATAGGCAACGTTTTTATCCTAAGGCATGGATCTATGCATGCCATACAGCCCTCTGGAAGCTGTTCTTGCCCTCTATTTGTTCCTGAGTGGAAGGTGTTCTCTGGTCACCTTTCATATCGTACAGAAAGAAAGAGGTCGACATTGTTAAATTTACAACTCTCTAATTATTATTTTTTGTGGGCAAATTAAGAGTTTCCGAACTAAAATGTATGCCATGTTTAACGTTATGAAACGTACTTCAAGTATGTATGGATTATGTAGTTAACTTACTTACAATTTAGCTTTTGTTACCGCATTAGTACTGCTGCCTTAAACAAGGATGTTATATATTTTAATCTATCTTTGTTACATATTATGATGCATCCTTAAGCCACACGAAGAGTGAATATGATTTGTATTTGTTTGCAGAAGAAACTGGTTGCAATGCCTGACCACACAGATGTCTCCTTGAGCCCAGAAGAGCGGGTCCGTGCCTTAAGCAAGCTAGGTTGCAATATCACAATTAATGAAGACATTACTCCACGACGGTATTTCAGATCTGGTGTGGAAATGGAACGCATGGCATGCGTATATCTAGAGGAAGGAAATCTCGAAAATGCTTTTGTTCTTTACAATAAGTTTATAACGTACGTACTTATTCTACTGCTATTTATGAATTGTTTGCCCATGTGGGAAATGCAATTATTTGATGTATGTTTTGAGACTGTACAGCAGTTCAGTTCTTTGAATATCTTATTCCCAGTGATAAAAACGCTGATAGGCTTTTAAGTTTTAAGCCAGCTAAAATACACACTACATGAGATATATTTTTATTACGTCTATCTAAATGCGAACTGTGTATTTCTATTTGTTATAGTGAAGTGCTGCCTACTGCAAAGAAATGCAATATTATATTATTTTTTATTCTCTTACGTTTTACTTTATTTAACATTTTTGCTTTAAAAAAGTTTGAATTTTTTTTATCATACTTTATTGGCCAAAAGTCTTAGACTATGTTTTAAGCCTCACAACAGGTGTTTTTCATTTTCAGTGTTTTGATTGGATGAATTACACACTTCCACTGCTGACATCAGTGAACTATTTGTTGCATCTGGGGTATAAGCTTTCCTCTGGCTATTGTTGACCCTGGACCCCATTTGACCTCTCTGAAAGTAAGTGAATGATGGAGGTCAGAGAGGGCTGAGGGTGGTGAGGGACCTGCCATGACTATATGCCCATCAGCCATAGAGCTCCCCAACGACAACCCGCCCTAACAAGATCAGGACCAGAGAGGACTGCTGGCGGTGAGCGGCTTGCTGGAGCTGCATGCCTGGGGCAGGAGAGCGCCCCTACAACATTGCTGGTGAGGGCAGTGCTGCCTGCCCCAATGTGATCTGGGCCAGAGAGGGCTGCGGGTGTTAAGCGGCCTACTAGGGCTGCGTGGCCTGAGGGCCTGAGAGCGCCCCTACATCAGAGATCCTCTGCAAAGGCTTTGGTGGCCTGGAAGTGGCTAATAGAGGGACTCTGACTCAGGATTTATTTGGCGGCCTGTGATGGCCTAGTAGCTTTCCAGCTATGGCCAGCCCTACGTGCAGGAAGCACAGCCATGCTGGGATTGGCTTGCCTGGGGCACTCAGAGGCTGCATGGTGATGGGGGCCAGTGTGGGGTGACTGGGCCCAAGGGGGCCAGTGCTGTCCTGGTGGGGGAGGCTGGGACCGGTTTGCATTCACCTAGAAGCAGGGTGTCTTATGCCAGCAGTGATTGGGCCCAGGGAATGGCAGTGCCTGGGTAGTGGCTACCAAGTACCAAGCAACAGCGCTCCCAGCGAGGAGTAGCAGCAACCCTGAGCAACGAGTGCCATACCTGACTCCACAGTGCTGAGGAGGACGGGTCCAGGTAGGTCTACTCTGGGGGTGACCGGTGCAGGTATGCCCCTGGTGGTGGCTAGCTGCGTACTGCCTGGCTTGTAGGTGGAGTAGCCTGGCACATCTCCTCCCTGAGGGGCAAGAGGACTGCTGAGGGCCTGTTTCTGGTTTTCTGGCTTTCTGTGCTTGTGCGAGGGCCCCCATGACTGGACGTGCTAACTCTGGGGAAAACACTGTGGCTGACCTGGACAATGGGACTTGGAATGTTTGTATGACACTGTGGAGTGGTGGCAGAAGTGAGGTGGCTGCTGAAGGGGGTTGGTGATCTTGAGATTGCAGGACTGCCGTAAGCATGGCCCCCTGCACCATTTAGAGCTACAGTGCTGTGGGTCATGCTCGGGTGGTAGACAGGCGTTGCAGAGCACAGGAAGACTCCTGGCAGTTTGTGGGCAAATTTCGAGCATTGCACTGTGTTGCCCATCTTCCATCCTCTCAATATGGGTAAGGACAGGCCCCAGTAGCAACAGCAGAGGAATACTATTATGATGTACACTACATCCCGTCAGGCGACTCAGAGAAGCACTCATTCAGAGCACCTGTCTATGCTGAAGCCCTCACCGGAGGGCAGGAGAAACTCTCCCATGCTGCACTTTTGGAGGTGATACAGGGGTCGAGAGTGGCCCTGGAGGGGCAGATTAAAGGGGTGTCCATAGAGGTTAACTTGTTGGTAGCAGACCTCCACAAAGTAGCTGAAAAAGTTGAGAATGCTGAAACCAACATTACTACCCTGCAAACTGAAGTGAAGCAGCTCAAGAAACAGGTTGCCCATTTGCAGACAGTCTCAAATACCCTGGAGCACAGAGTTGAGGATGTTGAAGGGAGTTCCAGGAGAAATAATGTGCAGCTGCTTTGCTTCCCTGAGTAGGTGGATGTTTAATCTGCTGAACGCTTCCTGGAACATTGGGTGAGGAATGGGTTGTGCTCTAAAGATTTGTCTGATGTCTTCATCATTGAAAGAGTTCATAGGGCATTGGTGCTGGCCCCACCACCTGGCACTCCTCCATGGGTGTTTATCGCTAGAATCTTGAAATATTGGGGCAGGGATGCAATCCTGAGAACGGCTCAGGAGTCTTCAATCCCACAGTTTGAAAATTGCAGAATAGCTATATATCCTGATTACGCAGGAAAAGAGAAAATCTTTCCTTGAGGTTAAGAGGAAACTACGTACTACGAACCTTGGGTATATGCTTTTATATCCATTCCTTGGAAGCCTGGAGGATGTTAGGTTCTGGTTAGATATGTTGGAAATTCACCCTGCTCGCACATTGAGTAATGCAGATCTCTTTCATACTCGAAGTGAAAGTGAATGGCGGAAGTCCCTTCGATAGAGTGATGGCTGTAGGGCCACAGTGGGAGTATTGGCCGAATCTTGGTCCATGAGGATGGTACAATGGCTGCTACTGAACTTGATACATTACAGATACCCAAGATTCTGGTGAGCGGACTGTGCAGGAGTATGAGATGCTGGTGGAACTTTCCCAAGAGATTGACGTTGTACCGGGCATGATTCCATCCCGAGGGGCTGGAGTGGAACACTACTTTCTTTTCCGCTTTATTTCTGGGAATATTTGGCTACTGTTTGGCTGAAGGACCATGCTTGATGGGAGGGGTGCTGTAGGAAATAGTGTTACTCAACTCGAGGAGGCTCTGAAATATTGAGCCATTTGGATTTTTGTGATAAGCCTGAGATGTAGGAATATCTTACTTCATGGGCTTGCTAATTTCCCCATCTCCGGTGTTCTCCTTAATCTGTAGTGGTCATTATCCTCAATGGGTGAGGGGGTGGGGTGTTTGGCTGGGCTTGCTGGCCTCTCGTCAGAATGGTATGCTTGAGGTGTGCTTGTTGTGAGTGTTGGTGGATGCAGGGATGTGATTTTTGGAATGACTGAGTGGGGTTTGTTTTTATTGTTGGTTCGCTTTGTGATGCTGAACGTCCAGATGCATTGATCACTGTGAACCTATATGCACTGTTTGTGTCCGTACGTGCATGTCCGGGTGAGGGTTCTGTTGGACTTGGGTCCTGTTGGTGTTTTTGTTGGAACTACTACCATTATGTCACAGGGGGAAAGTTAGGATTTGTCTGCAATGTGATGTAAATGTAAATGTATGTTATTTTACAATGTGTGCCTTAGGAATGTTTAAGCTCCTTACTTGGAATGTGCGGGGCTAGGATCTTCTAAGAAGCGATACCGGGTGCACTCCTTCCTTAAGAGGCGCAAAGTAGATATTGCATGATTGTAGGAGATTCAGCTCTCTGATGGTGAGGCAGCAAGAAGTGGCGGGGCCAGATGTACAGTGCTAAGTATTCCACTTTTTCTCTTGGGGTACGTATTTGGATGGCGCCAGGGGCTCCCTTTGCACTGACATGCAGGCAGATGGGGAAGGAAGGTACATCTTAATTCACAGCAGGCTTGCTTGTGGAGGAGGTGATCCTGGTAAATACTTATGGGGCCAATATCGACAATGAGACCTTTTATCCGAAGGTATGGACATTATTGCACCAGTGCTCGATACTCTGGTATTATGGGTGGGGGACTTTAATTGCAGGGCAGATGGGGCACTGGATAGGTACCCACCAAGACAATACACCAAACCTAGAATGACAGCAGCCCTTGGTGAGGCTATAGTACACTTGGATCGCTGCGATGTTTGGTGGGCTAAACACCCCTCATCCTAGGATTATTCTTGTTACTTACAGACACATGAAATTTATAGCAGGCGTGATCATATTCTTATAACAGCTTAATTGGGCCCTGATGTTATAGATGTGTCACACCTCTCCTGCTACTTGCTGGATCATTCTCAGGCTTACTGTGAATTTGCATGGGGGGAGTTCAGCAAACTCCGGAGACCTGGTTGCTGCCCCTGAGGTCCTGCAGTACCCCGAGGGAAGGGAAACCTTGTCTTGGGCCTTGAAAGACTACTTCGAGCTCAGTGGGTTTACAACCCAATCTCAGGAAACCGAAGGGGAGAGGATATGAAGATGGTGCTCAGAGGCCCCTGTATCAGTTTGTTGTGTGGGGTGCAGTGCACGTTAGTCTGAGCTGATCAAGGATGATCAAATGCAGGCCCAACAATTGGCACCGGATGGTAGGGATGGGCACCAGGAGGCATTGCAACTCTTGCAAGCAGTCACATAGGTTAGGGAAAGATTGAAGCGGTATACGCTTAAATCGTATCGCCAAGTGCTCTATAGGGAGAGGGACAGAACCGGATGCCTCCTTAGCTGGATTCTTTGGAGGGAGGTTTCACAGCCTGTCGTTTTGCACCTCCATTCTTCTTGGGGTAGGGAGGTTCATACATAGGGGGTATAGTGGACACATTGCAAACTTATTTGTAACAGGTATACCGGGACCCTGCTCCGTCCTCTTGGGCGCCAATTACAATTTTTCTGCCGTAATTGCTGCTACCTCGGCTGGGAGATCTGGATGCTCTGGATTTGGATGCAGTCCTCACAGTGGGGAAGGTTCATATGGCTTTTGGGCAATTACCTCTATGATGAAGGGTTGCACTACATTTCTGCCAAAGCCTGGAGGGGAACTGTTGTATACCTTGGCACATATGGCATTTACGATGATTAATACAGACACTAAGATACTTTGTTAGGTACTTACCCTACCTCTGCACCCTATCATTACTCGAGTAATACACACAGACCAATGCAGATTCATGCCTGGCGCAGTACCTAAATGACCCTGCAGTGACTGATGCACCTGTTACATGAGGTGGAGGGCTGCAATGAAAAACTGGTTGTGGTTTCAATAGACATAGCTAAAGCCTTTGATACAGTTAAGTGGCAATATATTATGCAAGTGTTGGAGGCTATGGGGTTCGGAGCCCACTTATGTTCTTGGGTATGTCTACTGTATACAAAGTCCTCTGCTCGGGTAAAGGTGGGAAGGAGATGTTCCCCTCTGTGGAAAGTGGAGAGGGGCATGCTCCAGGGATGTCTGTTGTCCCCCCTCCTTTTTGTTATAGCACTGGAGCATCTTACTGTTCAGATCCAGCAATATATGGCTTAATGGGAGATTAGGGTGGAGGGCCCCACCCACTTGTTCTCTTTATATTTGGACAATACTCTTTTTTTTGTACCTCTCGTCTCCTCAGTGGTCTCTACCTATCCTGTTATCAAGGTTAACTGCTTTTGGGGAACAATCAGTCCTCCACATCGGTTATGGTAAGTCCCTTGTTCCCGCTAGGGTCTCTGGCTGCCTGTGGAGAGAAGGCCGTAGAGGGGCCTTGGACTCCTTCGGCTATCTGGGAATAGTTATAGTGAATACCCCATAACGGCATGAACAATGCAACATAGAGGGTCATTGAGGGACTACACTTGTGCGATTCTGGACTTAACTTTCACAGTCTTTCATGGGTCATGTGGCTGTCGTTATTATAGTGTTTCTGCCTCGTTGCTTCTACATTATACAGCACTCCTTTGATGTGCTGGTTTTGGCTGTCTTTCATAGGTTACACACTCTCCTGATGTCTCTGACCTGGGCGGGGGCAGAGCAGAGTGGCTAGAGTCCACATGTTGCTACCATTGGAGAAGGGAGCCTTGTGGGTACCTGATCTGGAGCTGTACTATTTGGTAGTCCAAACACAACATGTAACGCATTAGTTAGATGAAGAGAGCACCCGGCAGAAGTAGCTGTTGGGTGATTTAGGGGAGCACCCTTCCCTACCTCAACTCCTAGTACCAGGGGCAGAAACATGTATGTCTTTTATTTAGTCAGACATACTGCCTCACTGTGGGAACGTACTGTTTAGTGTTTTGGGCAGGGCCCTGTTTGCTTGGGATTTGGTCTTCTGGGATCTCCCGGCCTTTAGACTGCTAGGGGCTCCTTTGGACTTTACTGCCAGAGCAGGTGGTTGTGAGGTACTGGGGAAATCTGTTTCCTAATGAGTAGTTTATGCACTTTGAGGCGGTTCAGGAATGCTTCCATGTAGGGCCAGGCCAATTTCTGAAGCATACTAGTATTGCTTCTATTGTGCAGGACATATGGCCCTCATTTCCTTTGGCCGTGGCTACCTCTTACTTTTTCATGCCTACTGGAGTGAGGCGGGAGCCGCCACATGAGATTCCACTTTTACATGGCACTAATGCAGACCGTAAGTGTGATTCATTCCCAGCGTGGGTGGCCAGGGAGTGGGATCTGGGGGTTCTGTTTGATGTCAATTGGCAACGGGTGTGTGCACAGGTGAAGATGGTGTAGAGTAATGCACGTTTCAAACTCCTGCACTTCCTTCATTGTTGACATTTAACACCAGTATTAATAAATACATAGAATAGATCCTGGTAGGGCTGAGGTGTCACAGGTGTCATGTGCTGGCAGCCTCCTTCCTGCACATAGCATGGTCATGTCCTGAGGTGTATGCCTACTGGGGGAATGTGTTGATTCGACTGAGGCCTGTAGTGTGGCTTCCTGTGGTTATGGACTCTGTTGTTTACTAGTTGAGAAGTCCGTAGGCCAAGGGCCAAAAAATGGCTGTTAAGTTCCGTCACTTTCTGTTCTTATTGGCCAACAGATGGGTCATGATTTCTTGGATGGTTCAGATTGGAACAAGTGAAAAAAGGCGGGTGGCTGATATGGTTCAACGGGCTGTGGCTCAGGAGGCCCATCTGCGGAGGTGTAGGCGTGATGAGAGGGCTTAGGAGAACATTACAGAGTGGGTGGGACTGCTGGATGGGTTTACTAATCCAGAAGGGGTACATTATTCCTCCACGTCTGAGGATGGAGGGTCCTGATTCTGCTGACGCGCAGAATGATTCTATTATGTTTTGGCCAGGGCAGGATATTAGGAAGAGGAAGGGGTGGGATTGTAGTTCGGAAGGCATGTAAATATGTATGCTGGACGGATCATCAATGTAATGTTAAATTGATACTAATGCAAGATCTTAACCTTCACTGTGACATTGTGGATTTTGGCAAGTAGTTTGGTACCTGTTGATGCCAGTTTGATTTTTATTAACCCCTTCCGTGCTCCCGTCGGCCATTGGCTGTCGCGAGGACTACCTCGTTGGTGCTGCGAACGGCCAACACGGCCCGCCCACTCCGTGGAATGCCCGCACTGCGGCGAAATAATCACCTTGGTAAACGGGTTAAACCAATAAAATATATATGTCTATATATATATATATATATATATATATATATATATCCAACACACCCTTCTTTACTGGAAAGAAAGCTGAGGCCACACGGGGAACATCGAGGAAGCTGCTTTAATACAAGAGTTGTGGCGAATGCATTTCGGCATGTGAATGCCTTCCTCAGCGCCCAAGCAGTCGAAGTTTGGTCCTTAGCGCCACTGTGAGTCCCAGCATAATGTCGGTAATCCGAACACAAGCTCCGCCCCCAGCAAGGTTGCTGACACACCTGATGCGAGTCCGTGATCTTCCCTGGACTGCAGGACCCAGAATGCACAGTAAGGCTGCCAGGTCAGGTGTGGGTGGGGGAAATTCTGCCAAAGTGGTAGCGCTCAATGCAGGACACAGCGCAAAGTCCCAAAATTAATCTTCCTGCCAGACAATCCAGTGAAAAGCACCTCCTCGGGTCCCCAACTGCTCCAGCCTTGTTAATGGGGAATCGTATTTAGTGGTGGTAGCCAGGCAATGCTCGCCGCCCAGCTTGAGGTGAAATGCCTCCAAACCACCTACTTTTATTCCCAAAACCGGGCGAGCCCAGACTGACCGATCCCTCGGTGAACAAAACTGCCAACTGCAGGAAGCCAGTAAAGTCCGGGCCGCTTAAAGGAGCAGGAGCCTCAGAAACACGCCTCTGGCTGGCGTGATAAATGTCCAACACACCCTTCTTTACTGGAAAGAAAGCTGAGGCCACACGGGGAACATCGAGGAAGCTGCTTTAATACAAGAGTTGTGGCGAATGCATTTCGGCATGTGAATGCCTTCCTCAGCGCCCAAGCAGTCGAAGTTTGGTCCTTAGCGCCACTGTGAGTCCCAGCATAATGTCGGTAATCCGAACACAAGCTCCGCCCCCAGCAAGGTTGCTGACACACCTGATGCGAGTCCGTGATCTTCCCTGGACTGCAGGACCCAGAATGCACAGTAAGGCTGCCAGGTCAGGTGTGGGTGGGGGAAATTCTGCCAAAGTGGTAGCGCTCAATGCAGGACACAGCGCAAAGTCCCAAAATTAATCTTCCTGCCAGACAATCCAGTGAAAAGCACCTCCTCGGGTCCCCAACTGCTCCAGCCTTGTTAATGGGGAATCGTATTTAGTGGTGGTAGCCAGGCAATGCTCGCCGCCCAGCTTGAGGTGAAATGCCTCCAAACCACCTACTTTTATTCCCAAAACCGGGCGAGCCCAGACTGACCGATCCCTCGGTGAACAAAACTGCCAACTGCAGGAAGCCAGTAAAGTCCGGGCCGCTTAAAGGAGCAGGAGCCTCAGAAACACGCCTCTGGCTGGCGTGATAAATGTCCAACACACCCTTCTTTACTGGAAAGAAAGCTGAGGCCACACGGGGAACATCGAGGAAGCTGCTTTAATACAAGAGTTGTGGCGAATGCATTTCGGCATGTGAATGCCTTCCTCAGCGCCCAAGCAGTCGAAGTTTGGTCCTTAGCGCCACTGTGAGTCCCAGCATAATGTCGGTAATCCGAACACAAGCTCCGCCCCCAGCAAGGTTGCTGACACACCTGATGCGAGTCCGTGATCTTCCCTGGACTGCAGGACCCAGAATGCACAGTAAGGCTGCCAGGTCAGGTGTGGGTGGGGGAAATTCTGCCAAAGTGGTAGCGCTCAATGCAGGACACAGCGCAAAGTCCCAAAATTAATCTTCCTGCCAGACAATCCAGTGAAAAGCACCTCCTCGGGTCCCCAACTGCTCCAGCCTTGTTAATGGGGAATCGTATTTAGTGGTGGTAGCCAGGCAATGCTCGCCGCCCAGCTTGAGGTGAAATGCCTCCAAACCACCTACTTTTATTCCCAAAACCGGGCGAGCCCAGACTGACCGATCCCTCGGTGAACAAAACTGCCAACTGCAGGAAGCCAGTAAAGTCCGGGCCGCTTAAAGGAGCAGGAGCCTCAGAAACACGCCTCTGGCTGGCGTGATAAATGTCCAACACACCCTTCTTTACTGGAAAGAAAGCTGAGGCCACACGGGGAACATCGAGGAAGCTGCTTTAATACAAGAGTTGTGGCGAATGCATTTCGGCATGTGAATGCCTTCCTCAGCGCCCAAGCAGTCGAAGTTTGGTCCTTAGCGCCACTGTGAGTCCCAGCATAATGTCGGTAATCCGAACACAAGCTCCGCCCCCAGCAAGGTTGCTGACACACCTGATGCGAGTCCGTGATCTTCCCTGGACTGCAGGACCCAGAATGCACAGTAAGGCTGCCAGGTCAGGTGTGGGTGGGGGAAATTCTGCCAAAGTGGTAGCGCTCAATGCAGGACACAGCGCAAAGTCCCAAAATTAATCTTCCTGCCAGACAATCCAGTGAAAAGCACCTCCTCGGGTCCCCAACTGCTCCAGCCTTGTTAATGGGGAATCGTATTTAGTGGTGGTAGCCAGGCAATGCTCGCCGCCCAGCTTGAGGTGAAATGCCTCCAAACCACCTACTTTTATTCCCAAAACCGGGCGAGCCCAGACTGACCGATCCCTCGGTGAACAAAACTGCCAACTGCAGGAAGCCAGTAAAGTCCGGGCCGCTTAAAGGAGCAGGAGCCTCAGAAACACGCCTCTGGCTGGCGTGATAAATGTCCAACACACCCTTCTTTACTGGAAAGAAAGCTGAGGCCACACGGGGAACATCGAGGAAGCTGCTTTAATACAAGAGTTGTGGCGAATGCATTTCGGCATGTGAATGCCTTCCTCAGCGCCCAAGCAGTCGAAGTTTGGTCCTTAGCGCCACTGTGAGTCCCAGCATAATGTCGGTAATCCGAACACAAGCTCCGCCCCCAGCAAGGTTGCTGACACACCTGATGCGAGTCCGTGATCTTCCCTGGACTGCAGGACCCAGAATGCACAGTAAGGCTGCCAGGTCAGGTGTGGGTGGGGGAAATTCTGCCAAAGTGGTAGCGCTCAATGCAGGACACAGCGCAAAGTCCCAAAATTAATCTTCCTGCCAGACAATCCAGTGAAAAGCACCTCCTCGGGTCCCCAACTGCTCCAGCCTTGTTAATGGGGAATCGTATATATATTGTTTTTAATGTTTGACTTTTTCAACAAAAGGCATGTACTGAACTGAGCTGCTTGCAGATGCCCCCCCCCCCCACACCTTTTGTCCCAATTTGAACTGCTAGATGTTGTGGTAATTGATCTAAAGCCCAGGAGGGAGGGCACATTATATTATATGTGTGAAAATATATGTGCAAGAATATATTACCCTGTGGTAGCATTCTAAATGTAATTCAACCGCAAGTGACTGGCGGTCCATCGGATAACATGGACTGGCATATGGGCATTACCTATATGTCCAACTCCATGATGGTCCAGCCAATTTCCTTCGTGTTTGGTGTCAAACCTGTGCCTTTTCACCCTCAACATGATAGTGTTGGTGAGGTTAAACCAGCATGTACCTAGGCGCATGTACCTAGGTGACTCTTTAGAAAGTGTCCTCAAAGTTAACCCAGTGTTCTCATGCCTTGGTGGGCTTTTTCTAAGGTTTCTGCCAAGACATAAGTCTGACCTCATGCTGGGGAGTGTGTGCCATCCCAAGAGTCCAAAGACAAAGACCGAGTGAGCAGGAGGTGACCCCTACCCCACACAAGATGGCTAGTGATTAGACCGGTGCAGTGGTGAGCCTCAAAGGCTTCACTGGTAACACTGGACAAAGGAATTTGTCCCCCACTGGTGGACAAAGCCTCCCCTTGACCCAGGCACTGTTTTTTTGCTGGCTTTGCAGGAGGTGTCTGCCTCCACAAGGCTGACTACACCTCTAGGGTGCTGCAGCTGAGGTATACAGTTGAGGATGGTTTTGGCCATCTTGAATTTAGGCTAGAAATCAGGGTCTGACTAGTTTTAGTGACATACATCCACGG
The DNA here is from genome assembly GCF_964263255.1 of Lissotriton vulgaris. NCBI lineage: Eukaryota > Metazoa > Chordata > Amphibia > Caudata > Salamandridae > Lissotriton > Lissotriton vulgaris. The sequence goes on along the minus strand of NC_141693.1, from coordinate 516,391,993 downwards.
GATGTCGTCATTACTTGGATGGATTAGCCGCAGGACTAGATGGCCATTGGCTACTAGTCCTCACAACCACTAACACCACCTAAATCCAGGATTTAAGGGGGACCTCACATACCAGAACCTTAGATTTGATGTGATAAGAAGAGACCAATTTCCACAACAAGGCAGGACTCCACGAAGAGATGCACTAAGCTCTGCACCTGTGGCCTGTACCCTGGACCCACTAGATTTCGACTTGACCAAGGCAAGAAGCCTTTTCTAAAAGGAAGGTGAACCCCTATGCAAACTCCAGACTTCACAAGAACTCCCTTGGGCTAGATGAACTAGTCCTATGCAGTCAGCAGGCATAAACAGCTATGTCCACGACCTTCAAGTCATGTTTTCGGAGCCGTCTGGCGTGACTGCTGAAAGACCTTGGGCAGGTGGCTTTTGAGAACTTCAGTCCCAGCCCTAAGTTAAGCTCAGCGTGCTACAACATTCCCCTGAGCGAAGATTTCCTCAACCGGAGTACTTGCAGGTACCAAGGCTTATGGTGGTCAGTCCGACTACAGCCTGCTTTACTCGAAGCGTCAAGAGAAAAGATTTACCCGCAGGAATGACCAACCACCGCTATGGCTCCATCGTAAAAATATTGCATTTGTTTTTATCCTCTGTTGACACATTGCCAGCCTCTCTGGCCACGGTTCCAGTTCAGCACCATGGGTAGCCAAGAGCACCTCTGCACCCGAGTCCCCTGAGCCAGGTAGATCGGATCTGCCTGGAGACTCCTGGTCCGGGGCCAGTTCCTCGCTTGAATTCCAAAGGGTTTTGTTCAACTCGCCCCGCAAGTACCTTTTTGCTAAAGTAACCATTTCCAATACCAGGAGCCTGATTGACAGCTGCGTTTGTCAGCTATAGTACACCTCAGCACCCAGCTCCTGAGAGCCAGGTAAGATTGTGCTGGCTGTTGTGAACTGGTCTAGGGACTCTTTAAGTGGGTTCCATTGAACTAACTCTTTAAGTTACTGGTTGCGTATATAGTTTTTTTCCGTTAACTGCAACGTTAATGTTTTCACATTGAAAAGTACTGATTTATGTAATTCTTGAAAATTGATACCTCCGAATATACTGTATTATTGATTTACCTCCGAATATACTGTATGTATTGATTTCATTTTGGTGTCTAATCAGAGCTATTTTTATAAATTGGTTATGGGTTTCTCTCGAGTCATGTCAATTACTTATCGTCCATGTTGGTGATGTGAAATGCTTATAACAAGAAAACCTGGTGGTCTGGAAAGGAGCTCACAGGAACTCAAAGAAGAGTCTAAAACTCCTTACAAAGTGAGTCAAGACATGAAATACTGTATAGCCTATATAGACAGGGGAGCAACAGTAAACCAAGAAAACAGAACCTCAAGTGATTGTTGGTGAGACTCAAAGATGAACATTGGATTCCCATCAAAGTCTTGTCATGATCAGTTTTCTCACTTGGTCATCCAAAGTGGGATGGTATGTCTCTTGATCATTGAGACCTTTTCCATTCTCCACGCAAAGTTGGGTCATACCCACAATCATTTTGTAACCATGAAAATAGTGTCGATGGGACCATGTGCAGTGTAATAGCAAAAGAAAAAGTGGTGATTTAAAATAGGGTAAAGAGTCAAAAAGGAATTTTAATGAATATTGACCTCTCCCTAGCTAAAAACAAGAACAGTGCAAAGAAGCAGTTTCAACATGTAACTGCAAAGCGGCCGACATGTTTCAGCCGACAGGGGAAGAGATCCCATAGCTTTCTTTTTTTTTTTTTTGCGAAGACCTTTATTGTGTAATAAAGCCATCAATACAGTGCAGTTGGCCTACAACCTCACAGGCCGGCCAAAATATATAGCAAATATGAACAACGTATACAGGATCCCGCCATATCATCCAAAACCATTCGTATCAGAGCGAGGTCAGGCAGATGATATACATCTATAAGTCAATGCACTGCAGAAAGTAACATGGATCTTCATTTTCAGATTTTCATCAAAACATCCCCCCCCAACCAACAAAATAACACCCCCCACCCCCACCCAGAGACTGACAAGAAGAGCAGACGGTCGCAGCGGGACACCGAGCACCAGAGGGCATCGGGCGCTGCCCCACCACAATCAGTAGTAACACCAGTGGACACTCCCAATATCACACGACAGGAAACGGGAGGCAGAAAAAAGGCACAGAGGCACAAAAGGGCGCATCACCGGCCAAGACCAGCAGGTCGCATCCAACCCCCCCACAAAACGTGCACATCAAGACAGCAAGTCAGAAACACACCATGCCGACAGCCAAATCACTCCTCCTCGTCAAACCTGGCTAGCAAAAACTCAGTGTAGGGGCCCCACACATCTCTCGGACGGGAGGCTCGAGGAAGCTCTTCCTGATAGCATGTCAATTGATCACGGCAATACGTCATCTCCTGCATCCATATTGTAACCTCAGGCGCTCTCCTGCCCTCCAGCACACAGCCACTCGCCTCTTAGCTATCTGCAGCACCAATGTCACCAGACGCCGCCCAGCCGCCACAACTCCAGACACCAGTCCAAGCAGACACACTCTAGGGTCACAGGCAATCGGCATCTTCACCATCTCACTGAGCGTGGAAGTCACAGCAGACCAGAACGCCAGGACTTTTGGGCAGTGCCAGGCCAAGTGCATGAAGTCAGCTTCCGGCCCACCGCAGCGCAAACAAGCATCCGACTCTCGAAGCCCATACCGAAAGAGTTGCGCAGGTGTGTAATACCAGTGTTGCAGGAACTTATAGTGCAAAAGTCTAAAATTGCCATTAATAGAAAATTTCCCAGTCATGCTGCAACACTGCGCCCATTCCTCATCCGTCAGAGGAGTGGCAAGGAACGCATCCCACCTAGCCCTGACCCCGAATGCAGCCGTCTCCTCATCCTCCTGCGACGCTCGGTAAAGCCTAGAAACCATCTTTATCCTCGACGTCGCCGTGTACATAAATTGCAGCGCAGGTAACGATGCAGGCTCGTCCGGGAACGATGGGTAAAGGTCGCTAATTGCCGCCCGTAGTCTAACATATACAAACGTAGCCATAGCTCCTTTCGTCGTGTGGTCCAGTAGCGTTTGCAGCTCAAGGAACCGCCCACCTGGAAACACATCCCCCAGAGTTTTCACCCCAGCATCATGCAAAACCTGCAACGCTCCCACCTCCCGTGAGACCGAAATGCGATCATGTTGCAGCAAAGGCATGGCCGGGGCATATAGTGGCAGCTTACCTGCGCGTCTACCCAATTCCTGCCACGCCCTGGCAGTGCACTGCAACATGTCCACCTCATTCTTCTCATACACTGAGTGAGAATTCACCACCATCGCATTCAGCGGCAGCGGATATACAGCACCAGCTTCAATAGCAACATGAGGGGTGTACGGGGGAGAATCAACCCAGTAAGAAGCGAAGTGGGCCTGCGCACACAGATAATATAGTTTCATGTCAGGTATCGCGAAGCCGCCACTACCATAAGGATTGATCAACGTCTCCCACTTCACCCGTGGTTTCTTCCCTCCCCAGGCTAGTGATATCAATAAGGACTTCAAAGTCGTGAAGAAATGCGATGCCAGAGCCAGAGGAATGTTGACAAAGTAATACAAAAATTTCGGCAACGCCACCATTTTAATCAATGCTACCCTGTCAGCAAAGGAAAGGGGAAGCCTAGCCCAGCGTGCCACTTGATCTTCTAGGGTCGAAATCGCCACACCATAATTGGCTCTAATAACTTCTTGTGGGTCCCTGTGGATCCAAATCCCCAAGTACCTCACCGGCTCCACGGCCCATTCCAATGGAAATTCAAGTCGGAACGGCACAGTAACGTCTGTCAGCGGCAATATTATAGACTTGTCCCAATTGATAGAGAGACCCGAGTAATGTTCAAACCGAACGTACTCCCTCAGCACACTTTCCAAGTATGTCGCCGGTTCCCTGATATACAGAACCATATCATCAGCGTACATGGACACTGCCAACGTGCGCATATGAAAACGTAGAGCTGAAGGGGCGTGACGCTGTCGCAATATACAGGCCAGGGGCTCCATTACTATGGCAAAGAGTAACGGCGACAACGGACAACCCTGCCTCGTACCCTTAAATATGGCGAACGGCGCAGATATTTTACCATTGACCCGAACCCTGGCGATAGGATTGGTATATAACAACTGGATCCAAGAGGTGAAGACATAGGGCACCCCCATTCGATGTAAAACCGCCAACATATACTTCCAGGCCACCGAGTCAAATGCTTTGGCGGCATCCAAGAGGACCGCCACCGCAGCTAGCTCAGGTTTAAGCAAATGGAGCACGGCAAACAGAGCCCTCAAGTTATGCGAAGTGGAGCGTTGCGGGATAAAACCTGACTGGTCAGACAAAACCATAACCGGTATTAAAAGACGCAGACGCGTGGCCAAGACTTTAGCGAATATTTTAACATCCGTGTTCATAAGTGACAGCGGACGGTACGACTCACACTTGTCCGGCTGCTTGCCCAGCTTAGGAAGCATCACCAACAGAGCCTCTCTCATAGTCACCGGAAGTTGTCCCTGGTCCACCGCCTCCTCCCACACCATGGCCAAGTGAGGCAGCAGGACGTCCACATACTCTTTATAAAATTCAGACAGCAGCCCGTCAGTCCCAGCCGCTTTTCCATTTGGCAAGGCCGCGATGGCATCCCGGAGCTCCCCCTCAGTGATGTGATGCATTAGAAGTCCTGGTCCCCTTTGGACAACCAGACCAGAGCAATATCCTCCAAATATTTAGCTATGTCCTCCTCCCCTGCCGTAACAGTGGGTGCGTACACCTGCTCATAGTATTGTGTAAAGCAATTCAATATACCGTCCTCGTCCGTCACTGAGCGGTCTCCCACTCTGATTTCCTGCACAACGCAATGCCTCGCCCACGGATCCCGTATCCTATCTGCCAGAGCCCGTCCCGGGCGTCCGCCCTCGGCATAGTACCTAGCTGTAGCTTTCTTAGAAAGGTATTTAACCTCCTGCTCTGCCAATTCATTGTATTCAGTGACTTTCGCTCGACTCTCTGCCAGAAATTTGGAAGTAGCGTTCACCTCACATCGTCTCTCCAAACCCCGCAGGTCCTGCTCAAGGCGCTCCATAGAACCTCTAATAGACTTGAGGACACCAGATTGCATACCAATGCACTTCCCACGCACTGTAACCTTGAACGCCTCCCAAACTACACACGCATCCGCCACCGACCCCACATTCTTGATAAAGAATTCATCAATCATGTCTCTCAGCTCCTCCCTCAGAACCTGATCCAGTAAAATCCCAGTAGCAAGCCTCCACGTAAAGGGCGGGGGAGCATATGCAGGCATCCAGACATCCATCCTCACCGGCGCATGGTCAGACAGAGTGCGCGGCATCTGCTCAGAGGCCCTCACCCAGCCACTCACATCCCTGCCAATAATCCAACCTCGACCAAGTATCCCGCGCAGAAGTGTAACACGTTCCCTCCTTCACACCCGGATGCCCCATGCGCCACACATCCACCAAGCCCAGATCAGTCATGCCGTCCTTTACCACTGCGCACGCTTTCTTGGATGAAACCCGACCATCTTCCTTCCTGTCCCATTCGCGTTCGAGTGTTACATTCAGATCCCCTCCACATACAATAGCCGATGGCGGCAACGCGAGCAGCTTGCTCCACAGTGTGACGAAAAAGTTGGGGTCGTCGACATTCGGTCCATAGACATTCACCATGGTGATTAGAGTGCCACACAGCTTACCCTGTAATATAACATAGCGACCGTCACGATCCACTTCCTCTTGCATGCACACAAAGGGCACTCCCTTTTTAATCAATATCATGACTCCCCTGGCATACGAGGAGTAAGACGTAGCCACCTTAGTGCCCGCCCAGTGCTTTGCCACTTTGTCGACGGCTTGCCCCTGAAGATGCGTCTCTTGGAGGAACGCCACTTGCACACTGTGTCGATTTAGATAAGCCAGCACCTGCCGAGTCTTCTGCGGCCGGTTTAACCCTCTCACGTTCCATGTCAGCCAAGTGATCTTACCCCCCTGCGCCATTCATACCACCAACGAGGCCTTGCACAGCACAACAGTACAACAACAGACCCCACACATAAGAGGACTGCAAACCCCAGACCCCGCTCCCGTGCAGCGTGGGACCCAGCAGACGGCCCCAGGAGTTCCATCCCCCACATTCCACACCTATTAGGTCAGTCTCAGAAACCCAAAGTAACAAACAATCCCCAGAACAGCACCATAAGAGCATCGCCTCCCACCCCCCTCCCACTTCGGCCCCCCCAACCACCCAAAGCAGCCCCACACCACCCCCACCCAACCCCAATCCCCATAGCAACAATAACATGTGGGGTATTCCCATATCCAGGGGCGAAGAGGCACAGAACTCCTGTTCCAAAGGAGACAGGAGGTGATCAAGCAACAGGAGAGGACAACATCCCCGCCACCCCACAATCACCCAGCAGTAGTCAATGCAGAAATCCTCATAACCACATGTCCCTCTTACAAGCAATCCACCAGGGCCCCAATTCGACTAAGAATAGAAACTGCAAAGATCTCCGACCCACCACCCCGAGATAGGCCTGTATCGCATTGGAGCCTGCAGAAAAGACCCCCGCCCAGCCTCCAGGACATGCCCGGCACCGGAGTCCAAGCCCCAATATTGGAACCATAGCTAATATAAGAAAGAAGGAGACCCTCCACAGCAGTGTAACACATAGAAACAATTGTCCATCTCACCCCCACCAGCAATTAGCTACTCAGTCAGTCCCAAGTATAGACCCAGCCCACAGTACTACCCATATAATGCAGGGGCCTGCAGCACTGTCCCAGATCTAAATCCCACCAACCCCATACCAGAACCCCCCGCGCTCATCAGTTACAACAGCCAGGGGCAGTAACCCAACTAGGACTCCTCCGCCATGTTCTCATCGCCTTGATGTGCAGCATTTGACTCCCCTCTACGCTTTTTCAGTTTCTTGGCATAGTCCATGGCAGTTTTGGCTGAGAGGAAAATTTTACTGTCAGAAGGTGCCCCAATGCGTAGCCGAGCAGGGTATAACATCGCATATGGAATCTCCTCCGCCCTGAGAAGTTGTTTCACAGCAGCAAACTCTTTACGCGCTGCCTGGACAGCCATTGTAAAGTCAGGAAAAAACTCCAGCTTGTTCCCTTGATACTCCACAGTACCTTTTTCCCTCACAAGGCGCAGCAATACATCCATGTCCCTATAATTCAATATGCGCGCAATGATGGGTCGCGGTGTAGCCCCAGGTACTGGTCTCTTAGCCAGCGACCGATGTGCCCGCTCCACTGCAAACAGTTTGGAGAGGTGTTCAGACCCAAAGATGTCCAAAAAGAGACGCTCCATATACTCCTCCATCTTGCCTACATTGGTGGATTCGGGCAGTCCCGTGACGCGGATGTTGTTGCGTCGGGACCACCCTTCCAATTCCTCATTCTTGGCCTGTATGACAGCCAACACCCTTTCCATGTTGAAAACCTTTTCAGTGACGGTGGCCAATCCATCTTCAGTAGCAGACACTCTCTGCTCCACCTCCCCCATTCTTTCATTTTGGCGCTCAAACTGAGTAGACATGTGATCTAGCCTATGGTTCACTGCCTCCATAGTGCCCTCAATCGATTGCAACGTTTTTTGCATAGCAAGAAGCGTGGATTCAAGTCCCGAGGCACCCCCCGCAGCCCCAGGGGCACCTCCGTCAGCACCCTCCTGCGGCGGCGGAACCACACTCTTCCTTCCGTCAAAGGTTAGCTTGGGCTGGTTCCTCTCCGGCCTCCCCATGATGCCAGTCTCCAGAAGGCCCAATACAGTTGTTCAAGCAATGGGCAAAACAGAGTCAGTATTGCACAGATGCACCCCCAATATGCACACTCCTATCCACCATGCAGCGGTTCCAAGACAGGCACAGCAGATACCTCCAAAGCCCAGAGAGAGCGAGAACGTTATGGCCAGAAAAGTCACCAGTGCCCCGTAAGACAGGGCCCGTGCACAATCAGCGCTGGTGCGGAGCTCTGCGCAAAGATCCTTGTCGTGCCCCCCACCAGAGCCAGGCACCAGTCTGGAGCGCCAAACTCCACCAAGATCTGCCCGGGCGGGCGCGCTGAGAGCTGCCACCGGGCCACGCACAGGTCGCAGTCCAAGCCCAACTCCCGTCAGAGGGCAGCAGTCTCCAGGCCCATGTAACGGCCTACCCCTCGCCTCCTCCAGCCGCAGCTCGTGCAACGAGGCCCGGCAGAGCGAGACCCGCCTCCGCAGCCCCCGCTCAATCCAGAACCCAGCCCCACTCACCGCCGCCGGAGTCCGCCAGGGTACGCAGACCAGCCAGCTCTGTCCCGTGCGCAGCTCCTCGGAGACCGCGGCAGGCCGACCTCAATGCCTGCCCGCCCTCCGGCACTTCGTCCCTTGGCGTTTCCACACCGCTCGCACAGGCCACGTCACACGCAGACCGCCTTCAGTGACTCTGCCCAAGCTCCGATCTCCCTCAGCAGTCTCTTCGGGGCCTCACAGTACCAACAGAGAAAGTCACTCGGTCCGTCCCCCAGCGGCCCTAAACGCTGCACTGTGGTCGACGATCTCCGTCTCCCCTAGGGAAGCAGCAGCAGAGGCGATGGGGCCCACAGACCCCACGCGGCCGGCCCGGGCGCAAACCGTCCCCTCCGCAAAGTCGTCTCCAGCGGCACTCCCGGGTCTCAGAAAGCGGCTCCAACCATGCCTGGGGCTTCAGACGCTGTGTACTGCCGGTGTGTGGGGCAGCAAAAGCAGGATGTGAAGGATAAATGGCGGATATCTTGCTCGATCGGGCAGAGCCTCACGGACGTGCAGCCATCTTGCTGTGCGCCCTCTAGCGCCCCCCTCATCCCACAGCTTTCTTCAGGGCCTCTGTTCTAAACTTATTTGCTACTGCGTGAAATTAGCACAAACAAACAATAAATCAGATAATAAATCAGAAAATGTGAATAAATCAATTTTCAATAAAGTATATAAGTGAACAATCCATGTTACTATTCCTCCGTATCAAACGGTGTGTCTCACATCTAGAAAACAAACATAATGAGTTCTGCTTAAGTAGGGAAACTGTGTTCCTCCTTAATTCGTTGAATTGCGCAAAGTAAGCAGTTATTTTACTCACCCAGAATGACCGGGGACTGGACCTCACCTCTTCTGGATCAAGCTCAGGAAGTAGGAGGCCCGCTCTGTGAAGGCAAGGATTGGGGTACTTAGAACAAAGAAGGAGACCTTAAAATTGTCTATTCTACTTTATAAAATTGTGGACCCCTCTTCTATCCTTGTCTCGCAGCCAATGCACCTCTCCTATATACAGACAGTTATGGCTCACCTATAGACTTAAAATCACAAACTACAGAGCCCTTTAAAAAAATATAGGGTCTCATGTCTATCATATGGCTCAAAGAAACTTAATCCCAACAATCATGTTAAAAGGGGGATTTGTCAATAGTGGTAATTATAAGGGCTTTCCCAAACATAAGGTGGATATAGGGGAGGGACACAGCCTCTTATTAAATATCCTCACCCCTAGGTAAGCACCCTATACCTACCTGTCCGTCATTGCCTCTGGCGGTACCGGAGTCAGGGGGGAGGCAACGATCGGTGCAGAGTAGGCGTTTTTAAAGGAAGAAGCGGGGCGCGATTATTAATGTGGATCTTAAAGCAAATGAATATTAGCTCAAAAACTATGCTTAAGATTAAAGGGATGACTTACTTTGTGAACGGGTGGCTTGCTTTTGTGTTCAATATCAAAAAAAGAAGCTTGAAAAACGGACTAAGCCGATTGTTTGGCTGTAGGCCTCCGTAGTCTCGCGAGAACATGGTGAACTACTCGATGACGTCATTGCCCGCAGATACGTAGTTCCATTCGTAGTTAAATGCCATCTCGCTCGGAGTAATGTGTTCTTATATGGGGATAAAATGTTTTAATTCCTCTACCAAGAAATAAAACTGTAAATATTTGCGATGGTATGGCACAAAGCGAGCATTCAGTGGAACTACAAGATAACTAATCTTTTGTGTCTATTGTAGTTTTCAACTCGTAATAACTTTATTAGTCAAGCTTGTATCGACAGGAGTATAATACGGACATAATCATGCCGCCATTCGAATCAAACCGTCAGTTGTACTGTATAAATAGTTGCAATCACCCTGACAACAATTCTCTTGTTCGATTGCAACCACACCGCACCTTTTTGTAATCGTCGATGACCTTTAAACTATGTCATTAGTATTGGAAGATGCATTGGGTACTTAATTGACCCAAAATGAGAAGCTCTAGCATACTACCCCACACTTCATCTATCAATAGATCGCCATCAATTCCAATACCATCTTGCATGATATATCTGAAACAAGTCTTAGTGTCATGGCAAAAAAAGGGGGGGGGGAATTATTGAAAGCGAATGCATCTAATGATGTACATTCGAAATAGAGGACCATCCAATGAATAAAAAAACGTTATTAACTCATTGTAGACCGATCGTTGCCTCCCCCCTGACTCAGTTACCGCCAGAGGCAATGACGGACAGGTAGGTATAGGGTGCTTACTTAGTAGTGAGGATATTTGTTAAGAGGCTGTGTCCCTCCCCTATATCCACCTTATGTTTGGGAAAGCCCTTATAATTACCACTATTGACAAATCCCCCTTTTAACATGATTGTTGGGATTAAGTTTCTTTGAGCCATATGATAGACATGAGACCCTATATTTTTTTAAAGGGCTCTGTAGTTTGTGATTTTAAGTCTATAGGTGAGCCATAACTGTCTGTATATAGGAGAGGTGCATTAGCTGTGAGACCAGGATAGAAGAGGGGTCCACAATTTTATAAAGTAGAATAGACAATTTTAAGGTCTCCTTCTTTGTTTTAAGTACCCCAATCCTTGCCTTCACAGAGCGGGGCCTCCTACTTCCTGAGCTTGGTCCAGGAGAGGTGAGGTCCAGTCCCCGGTCATTCTGGGTGAATACAATAATTGCTTACTTTGCACAATTCAATGAATTAAGGAGGAACACAGTTTTCCTTCTAACGCAGAACTCATTATGTTTGTTTTCTAGATGTGAGACACACCGTTTGATACGGAAGAATAGTAACATGGATTGTTCACTTATATCCTTTATTGAAAATTGATTTATTCACATTTTCTGATTTATTGTCTGATTTATTGTTTGTTTGTGATAATTTCACGCAGTAGCAAATAAGTTTAGAACAGAGGCCCTGAAGAAAGCAGTGGCATCTCTTCCCCTGTCGGCTGAAACATGTCGGCCCCTTTGCAGTTACATGTTGAAACTGCTTCTTTGCACTGTTCTTGTTTTTAGCTAGGGAGAGGTCAATATTCATTAAAATTCCTTTTTGACTCTTTACCCTATTTTAAATCACCACTTTTTCTTTTGCTATTGCACTGCACATGGTCCCATCAACACTATTTTCATGGTTACAAAGTGATTGTGGGCATGACCCAACTTTGCGTAGAGAATGGAAAAGGTCTCAATGATCAAGAGACATACCATCCCACTTTGGATGACCAAGTGAGAAAACTGATCATGACAAGACTTTGATGGGAATCCAATGTTCATCTGAGTCTCACCAACAATCACTTGAGGTTCTGTTTTCTTGGTTTACTGTTGCTCCCTTGTCTATATAGACTATACAGTATTTCATGTCTTGACTCACTTTGTAAGAAGTTTTAGACTCTTCTTTGAGTTCCTGTGAGCTCCTTTCCAGACCCCCAGGTTTTCTTGTTATAAATATTAGGTTGTTAGGGGATAGTATCCTGGGCAGGTCTCTAAATATCCCTTAGACCCTTTTTAGGCTTCGCCTCGTCGAAAGCTGCGCACCGCGCAGCTTTCCGGCGCAGGCAAAATCTAATTTTAGAACAGTGTGGCCTTCGTTCCGCCTCTCTCTTCCATTGGCTAGCTCCATAAATGGAGGCTAGCCATTGGAAGAGAGAACTGTTCGTCATTTCCTGAGGCGATTATGGGCGTTCCGCTGATTCTTTCCCTCTCCGCAACTTCATGAAGACGTGGCCACTGTGGGCGTTTACGTTTTTTTTTTTACACCGATGTTTGTGTTCATTGTTCGTCTTGTCCCTGTCCCGCTGGCTGTTTCCTGACCACCCTCCTGCTGTCCGTGTGCCTGCCCGCCCCCCCCTCCCGCTGTCCGTGTGCCCGTTAACCCGCTCCCCCCTCCCGCTGTCCGTGAGCCCATTCACCCGCCCCCTCCCGCTGTCCGTGAGCCTGTTTCCCCGTCCCCCTCCCGCAGTCCGTGTGCCCGCCCCCCCCTCCCGCTGTCCGTGTGATATTTTAGTAAACGGTTTCTAGGAGACGATATTCATGTCAGTTTATATTCTGACAATGTATTCTAGTGCTACCATGCCTGTGTGTCTAAGCACTAACTTTTAGGCGCATGCTTGGTTGTGCTCTGTTTATGCCGGAATCTTGCTCCCGCTGTCCGAGTGCCCGCCCCCACTCCCGCTGTCTGTGTGCTGGCCCCCCCTCCCGTTGTCTGTGTGCCCGTTAACCCGCCCCCCTCCCACTGTCCATGTGGGCCCATCTGTGCAATGTTGCGTTAATGTGCAGTAGTTGTCTCCACCTTTAACTTTAGGATGTTCTGAAAGTGGCGAGTGTGGGAGATGCGAGTTTCTAGAAACACAATAGCCAGCCATGAGGACCATGTGGGATCTGTTGGCATATGTTAAGAGTTCGGTCTAATGAATTCCCTTGTTTGTTTATGTGTGTTGATGGAGAACGCTATTGTCAGCACAGTGGTAACTATTGGAATATCTGTGCTTTGTTGAGAGCGCATAAAGTACTGTCTCAGTTGCACTGTTGGAAGTTAAAAGGACAGCGAGAAAGATCTCTTGCCTGTTTTTTGGGCAACGGATATAAGGATCTCCACCATTCATTGAGTGCAAGGGCTTAATGTACAGCTTACTCAATTTGCTATCAGCCTTATCAGTTGTTTTTTTTTTTTTACTGTGGTCCAAGACTTCAGCCTCATGGGATTTCATCCAATAAAATCTTGCAGAAGTTCGGAAGAGAAGCCCATTCATGCAGTTTCTCCTTAAAAAGAAGCAACCTTTAGCACAAGCTCGGAACAGCTGCAGCATCCCTCCCCCACTGAGTTGAAAATACAACTTGAGCCAGCCCATGGAACAAGTTGAGCATGGCAGTCCTTTGTGGTACAGGCGTTTGCTCACCGCCCGACTGCATCAGACAGCGGGCCTAGAGTAAGCTTTCTCTGGAACACTCACCAGAAGAATTGCATCTTGCTTCACATAGCCCGCATTCTTAATCACGATAATCATTATGCACAAATTAATGTTCTTTGAAATGAGGGGCGTGGCTTGGGCACCGATGGTGGAGGTCGCTTGAGCGCTCGGCTCCGCGATCGAGCAGCCATTAATCCTGATCCACGGGCGATACGGGCACCCCGACCCCCAGATCGTTGAGTGTAGTGGGTGCTGACCCGGGGGCGACTTTGGAGTCCTGCAACGGGGCACGATCGAGGTGAACGAGTGTCAAGGAGCGAGCGGCGCGGAGCTCAAGATGGCGCCCGCTTGGTGTCCATGGTCCTGAGGCGACCCGCGGACCCAGGGGACTGGCGACTCCGGCGACACCTTTTTCTTCTTTCCCCTATGCCGACTACCTGAGTGACTGTTGACACCTCTGAACTTTCCGAACGGTGTCCATCGAGACCGCCGCTCGGCCGGGCCCTGGGCACACGGCGAAGCCGCGAAGAGAGAGGGGAGCTGCCCGACACCCTGTCCCACTTGAGACGACATCGGCCTCTGACATCGGCGGCGTGTGGGCCCACCTGGACCACACTGGAAGAGGCCCGGGCCCAGTCCGCACACTGGAGGGCCGAGAGAGTGACTAGACGGAGATCGGCCTAGCCGCAGTTTCCACGTGGACCGATAATGGCGATTGATAAGGCCTGCAATTGGTGGTGAAGGTAACGGTGGCTCGAGGAGACCAAAGGCCCTGACGGCGCACTACTGCGTGATAGAGACCCTTCTCCCCCCCCCTCCGCCCTCTTGCTTCTAGGGGGAGTGTTGCCGACCTTCGCCTTGCCCATTGCTACTGAGGACTGGCAAAGGGGACGATTCGTTGGTGCCCGTGCTACGTGGCGCCTACAACGGACGCCATTGCTGCCTGATCCCAACGACCTCGCCGAATCTGCAAAGACCCACTAACAGCTATCACCGAACTCCTATACTTCCTGTGGTTGGATGAACCCGCTTGGATGAGCACCCAGTTCTGAGTGCCTGGTCTGCGGGCAGTCGTGATCTATCCTGCTGCCGCACCGGCAACTGGTCGGCGGTCTGCATCGATACGGATCCTTCGACGGGAGTGGAAGGTATTTCGATTGATCCTCCCTTGACTAGGCGAGCACCGGGTCCACCGCTGGAGACCACGACCACCATGGTGAAGCCGAAGAGCACTAAGGGTGGCACTCAGGCCGCCTCGGACGTGGAGGCGCCTTATAAAGAGGATCGATTGGACCCGGAGATGTCGGGGAGTCCACAACTCCAGCAACAACTCAACAGGATCCTGGCGGCGATAACTGATACGCGGTCGGCCCTACAACAAGACATTGCCCAAGTCGCGACGAGCCTGGGCTTGCTCAGGGCGGACCACGGTAAGCTCTCGGACAGAGTCAAGGAGGTGGAGAGCTCAGTAGGAACCCTAGAACCTGCGCAAAAAACACTAGCCACCGCCATGAAGGACGCTCTGACCCGCATAGATGCCCTGGAGAGACGAGCAGAGGACGCGGAAGGGCGCAATAGAAGGAACAACATCCGTGTGGTGGGCCTACCGGAAAAAATCGAAGGTGGGGACATGGTGGCCTACTTAGAGGACTGGCTCAGGACGGTGGTAACACCTGAGGGGCTCTCCTCCTTTTACACCCTAGAACGGGCGCACAGGGTGCCGTCTAGGCCGCCGCAACAAGGCCGACCCCCATGTCCGGTGGTGGTGCGGTTGCTACACTTCCGCGACAGAGACTTGCTTCACAATGCCGCCAGGCTAAATGGACCGTACCAGGTGGCAAACAGTAGGGTGAACATTTTTCCAGATTATACCTATGAGACCCAGCGGAGATGAGTCTGAGAAGTGAGAGCATCCAGTATTCTTTGCTATTTCCGACAAGGCTCCGCATCATCCTAGATGGCACGACCAAATTCTTCGATACCCCGGACGAGGCGTGTAGCTGGCTGGAATTGTACAGAGCTGGCAAGGATGGCCCTGGGTCCTCCTTTTCGACTACCTCGGAAGTAGGCCTACGGCGGAGATCTAAGAGGATCCGGAATCGCCGGGGCAGACCTGGCCGACCCTCGATAGTGGAGACTACAGCGGAGCGGCGGGGGTGTTGGAGATGGTATCCAGTATGTCAGGCTCTCAGGGTGGACCCATAATTGAAGATTCAGAGCGTGGCGGAGGCGAGGGCCACACAGACACGGAGGACTCCGAGACTGATAGTGTGAACCTCCCTGTGATAACCCCAGAGACGGCAGAGGGACTGCTTGATGGCCAAGGGTGATTTCGGGTGAGCCGGTTTCAACGGGGGGGAGGCAGTTGGAGGGGGGGTGAGTCTTTACGGGGACTATTGAGTAACTGGTTGTGGAGTGGGTTGGGGATAAGTCCAGTCTCAGCCATCATGACTCAGGGCTCGATCGCAATTAGGTAGCTTTGAGGTGCGGAGACCCCCTATCGACGCTCGACCCCCCTTTTTGCCCCTAAGGCACACCTGCGGTGGCTACCGTCAGGATAGTTTTTTTTTTTTTTGTGGGTACAGTTTGGATGGGTACTAGATGGCACTATTTGGGACCTGTTCCGGGGAGGGCGGGGAGGGTGGGGAGGGGGACGTGCTCGGGGGTTGATTTGTTGTTGTTGGGGGGGAGGTACGCCATCGGTGCGGGGCAATCACTGTGTTTCCCCTTACTTGAGCACGACTGGGAGAGACTTGGAGAGATACCATGGGACAATGGCTGACCTATCCACTTTGAAATGCATTACCTGGAATGTGCGCGGGCTGCATTCCATGTCCAGACGGCATAAGATCCACGCTTACCTAGTGCGCAGAGGAGTACAGATTGCGCTCTTGCAGGAGACACACCTTACGAAGGCGGAGGGGCTAGCATTGCAGCGCAGGTGGAGAGGACAGCTATACAACACCACATACTCCGCTTATGCTAGGGGTGCGCTGATCTGGGTGCGGGCTGGGGTACCCCTGCAGGTGACTAAACACACTGTGGATCCAGAGGGGAGGTTCGTGGCCATAGCTGGTAAACTGGGAGGAAAGGATCTGAACATCTGCAGCATTTATGCGCCTAACGTGGACCAGCTGGCCTTTTTCGCGGCGCTGTCGGGCTCCCTAGCCCACTACCTATCGGGGCCACTCTTGATCGGAGGGGACTTTAACTCGGTGGTGGACATTGATCTTGACAGATCTCACCCTCCCCTTGCGGACTCGCCAACCTTCCGGATAGCCAAGGGTAGACTGGAATGGCAGACTAAATGGGGACTGACGGACATCTGGCGAGCCCAGCACCCGCATACCCGGGACTACTCCCACTTCTCTGGCATGCATGAACTGCATGTGCGGTTGGATGGGTTCTTGGGATCGGCGGAATTAATGTCTGCGGCTGTGAGATCTGAGTATTTAGCGAGGACCATCTCCGACCGCAACCCTCTTCTGGCTGACTTTGGGTGGCTCCCGGGTACCCCCTGTGTTCCGACTTGGAAGCTGCCCCCCGAGATGCTGGAAGATCTAGTGTTTCGAAGTGAACTGGAAGACAGAATCGCTGCGTACTTTGCGGAAAACGAGGGTACGACTGGTGCCAGGGCCACAGAGTGGGCCGCCTTTAAGGTGGTAGTTAGGGGCTACTGTATCACGAAGAAGGTGGGGATGCGACGGATCCTTCTAGAGGACCTCAGTAAGGCTGATCAGAAACTTTGCGAGATGGAGCTCCTCCGTCCCGGCCGCCCGGAGCTCCAACAACAGACTGTGGTGGCGAAGGAAGCTGTAGCTGTTGAAGTCGAACGGCTACGTAGTTTTGACTACAAGGCTTACCTGACCAGATCGCTAGCTGAGGGTGATAAATCGGGGGCGCTCCTAGCTTGGTTGGCTAACCCTACGAGACGCACCTCTCCCACGGTAGCTATGCGGGACGCGGAGGGAATAGAAGTTTATACCCAACCCGAAATCCTTAGTT
Source organism: Lissotriton vulgaris (assembly GCF_964263255.1). Taxonomy (NCBI): domain Eukaryota; kingdom Metazoa; phylum Chordata; class Amphibia; order Caudata; family Salamandridae; genus Lissotriton; species Lissotriton vulgaris. The sequence goes on along the minus strand of NC_141693.1, from coordinate 516,374,725 downwards.
GTTTTCTGAACTACTATGAAGAGTTATACCTGAGTAGGATATCACCGGACACTACCCCCATTGATGACTTCTTACGGGATTTACCTATCCCCGCTCTGGAGCCTGAACAGGCGAAGGAATTGGGGAGGGACGTGGAGCTTGGGGAGATCCGCAGTGCCATAAAAAGAATGGCACGAAACAAAACCCCGGGCCTGGACGTACTTCCATTGGAGTTCTATTCCGCCTATGTTGACCTCCTGGCCCCGCGGCTTTTGATAGTCTACAGGGAGGTGAAGCGTCTGGGGTGCCTTCCGGGCTCAATGTGTGAGGCCCTTGTGGTCCCCCTGCTCAAACCCGATAGAGAGAGCAACGACCCGGCGTCTTACAGGCCGCTCTCGATGCTCATGGTTGATTATAAGATATTAAGCAGCATCCTGGCGTCGAGATTACTGGGTCACATGAGCTCCCTGGTGCATAAAGACCAGGCGGGGTTCATCCCCAAGCGTAATACTACAATGAACATCCGTCGTTTGCTCCGCCTGCTGGAGGAGGACCACGACGAGGCCCCCCAACCCATGATCCTCTCAATTGACCTGGAGAAGGCTTTTGACAGTTTAGAGTGGGGATACCTCCGTAGAGTGCTTGATTGCTTTGGGCTAGGGGAGGGTTTCCTACACTGGACCATGGTGCTTTATGCCTCTGCGATGGCTAGGGTAAGATCGGGCCCGCTGATCTCCCAACAATACCCAGTAGAACGTGGTACGAGGCAGGGCTGATCATTATCCCCACTGCTCTTTGCGCTCGCGGTGGAACCCCTGGCGTTGTCAGTTCGCACCGGGGCCCATTATAGAGGCCTACGGACTTTGTCGGGGCGGCAGTACATTTCCCTTTATGCTGACGACCTGTTGCTTTTCCTAGAGGATGCTGGAGAGGCCTTTGCCGGTGCCGATGCAGTACTCACTGCTTTCGGTGAGATATCGGGCCTCAGGGTGAACTGGTCGAAAACTTGTTTGTTCGCGGGGAAGAGCCCCAGCCCGACACTCCTAGGGCGATCAGATGGGCGCCAAGCTGCCTCAAATACCTGGGGGTTTATATCTACCACAGCCCTGCTGACGTCCTAGAGGGAAATATTTCCCGATGCGTCCGTGCACTAAAGAGTAGCATGTCCTTTTGGGCCACCCTGCCGCTGTCGGTGGCAGGACGCATAGCGCTGCTAAAGATGGTGGCGCTCCCCCGGCTACTATATTACTTCAGGAAGCTCCCGATCTGGATCCCACCGGCCGTTTTCCGGAACTTGAGCTCACTGCTCGTGGCTTTCCTTTGGGGATCGGGCCGCCGCAGAGTTGTGCTTAAGACCCTAATGAGACCTAAAGCGGAGGGGGGGTTAGCCGTACCCGACTTTGAAACATATTACTTGGCCGCCCAACTGCAGACCTACACCCAAGAGATAGCACAGGAGTTTCGGGGTCCGGAGGAGGAACGGGGGCTGGGCATACCCAGACACGTTCTTTCTTACATTGCACTGCAACAGAGGCTGGCTCTGAGGGACCTTACACAGGAGGAACGCACTATTAGGTCATGCTGGAACCGGGTGCAGTGCAAGTCGAGAATGAAACACCCCTACGCCCCCGAAATCCCATTGGGGATGCTCACTGCATTACCACATGGTGGAGATTGGTCACAGCTACGAGTTTGGGAGGACGCGGGCATCCAGGTCATAGGGGACCTATATGAGGATGGTGCGCTGCTTCCTTTCCAGGCGATTTTGGACCGCTTTGACATCCCCCAGGGAGACTTCTTGCTCCATGCGGCGGTCACAAGGGCACTCCAAGCACACTGGCAGAATGGTTTTGAGGAACCACAGACGTCAGCGGCATATCAGTATGTCATGATGGCGGCGAGAACGATCAAAGCTGTAACGTGCTTGTACTCCAGGATGATTAACGAGCGGTTGCCTCCACTCGAGACACTCAGGACCCGGTGGAGGCAGACATAGGGAGTAACATCCCGGAGACCACGTGGGCCCAGCTGATGCGCCGGGCCTGGAAGAGCACGCGCAACGCTCGATTCCAATTGGTCCACTTTTACATATTACACCGCGCATATCTGAACCCGGAGAAGATACAAAAGTACTTCGCCTTTGACACTGCGGCCTGCCCTAGATGCCGGACGATAGGGGCTGACCTTATTCACATGCTATGGTCCTGCTCCGCTTTGTCCTCCTATTGGACATTGATAGGGGATAGCCTTAATAGAGTTACGGAGCGGTCCCTTCATTTTGACATTGCAGTAGGGATCTTGCACTGGTTTCCTCATACCCCCAAAAACAAAGTTACCAGTAAATTTATTGACATGGGGCTACTCCTGGCGAAGCGAGAAATAACCCGACACTGGAAGGCACGAGTTGGTCCAACGGGCACTAAATGGCGCAACGAATTTCTTACGTGGGCTGAGGGAGAGAGCACCCTGAGATATCAGCTAGCGAGGCGGCAGCAGAATGAGAAGGCGTTGGAATCAGCACAGGTGTGGGAGGCATTAGTGCAGGCCTTGCGCGATCACAGCACGCCTAGCGACTCCGATAGTGATGCTGACGAGCATCCTGCGTCCCCGTAATGTAATAAGCGCACGGCATTCCCGTCAGAATGCGTAAAGTCTCCTAGCACACCCTCTTTGAACATCTACCTAAGCACCGATGGCGGGGGAGGGAGGGGGGAGGGGGATAGAGGGAGGAGGAGGCATTATATGCTTCCTAATGCACTGTTAGCCTATTGAACCTGCTGTTTGGACACTGGACCTCTGGGTGTTTTTCTTGTTTTGTTGGAGGGGGGGGGGTTCTTTTTCTTTCTTTTAGAAAAGCAGAAGTGAACCTTTAATTTATAACTGGTCATAATAGGAAGCCCGCAGAACCCACATGTATCACATGAGCATAACTTGCCGCCCGACCCCCGGGTTGTGGGCGAAATGGCCCTGTAACAGTGCTACATCAACGTCGGTGTTACCGCCACCGATTACCTTATTGCTGACCAATGTATATCTATAACTGATTCCTGCAATAAAAATATATTTACAATTTTTTTTTTAATTTTCTTTGAAATGGAGTGCAGGCTTTTGAGCAGGGAAACTGCACGTGAAGTGTCCCAATCACTGCATCAAACCACTGTTCGATTGCACTAATTGATTACAGCGCTGCCAAAAAAAAATTAAAACACACAAAACAACGGAAACATTTTCAACATAAGATGACAAGATGGCTGCCTTGCTGCCATCAAAGTTCCAGGTGTCCTCCGTGCATTCCTTTAAGTGCGTTGAATGAGGCACACGACTCCTACTGTAGTGACGTGCTATGACGGTGTGCACAAACCGCCACTGACAGGGCGCCCTCTCAGAACGCTGAGGCGGCGATTATTCACGCACGGGCCCTGCGCTTAATGTCCGTCATCATTTTCCTACTGCCACTGCTCCTGCTCCCTTTGCCGTCACTCCCAGAGCAAGGTGAGACTTTTCATTAAAAATTGGTCAAAAGGCCGGGGGGATCTCTGAAAGCTGCCTACAATATAGCACTGCAGTAGTCTAACCTTAAAATAAACGTGCACAACTGAATTCCATGTAGTGAATTTATGTATCTCATGCAGTGTAGCAAGTTCTCAGTGCTAAGCGTTTCAGCTGTCAATGTCTGAAATGTCATTATTTTTATCTTCCTGTAATTTTGCCATTTAATATGAGGTTACAGGAGGGAGCAGTGCTTCTTGGAGGTTCTTGTTGCTCAAATGGCTGTAATTTCTGATATTTTGAAGTTTCCCTCGTCCTCATTGCATGATTTTTGTTCGTGAGAATGTGTCACTCATAGTCGCTGAAATGTCACTCATAAATTCGCTGAAATTATGAAAGTGTCACACATGGCAATCTGAAACCTTGGCAGCTAAGCGTTCCCTGCCCCCCCCCTCCCGCTGTCCGTGTCATTATTTTTAGCTTCCTGTAATTTTGCCATTTAATGAGGTTACAGGAGGGAGCACTAGCTTCTTGGAGTTTCTTGTTGCTCAACTGGCTGTAATTTCTGATATTTTGAAGTTTCCCTCGTCTTCATTGCATGATTTTTGTTCGTGAGTAATTGCTGTCTGCTGAGCTCGTCCGTAGGGTACAATATGTCTCACATTTGCAAGAGATTAGGCTAATGGCAATGTAAATGACAATGCCATTTATTTATCTGTTTTCAAAACCAACACATAAATATAAATTTTGTCATTTAAAATGCTAATAGCTCTAACTTTTCCAAAGGCGAAACCATTGCATTGTAAATGCTTGTTTCTCTGTGTATTTGATGTGAAATGCTTAACACATGTTCCTCTAAGTGGCCTGTCTACTCTTTGCCACTCTACCAGGACTGAGAGAAGGTGTACAGAGATGACCAGGTGTCCATCTTTCTGTATTATGCTAGGATTACATGGTAAGGCACGCGGCCATACCACATAATACTTTCACCTTGCAACACTGGTGTCTCAGCGTTGGGATTCCTGAACTTGTGTTTCGCTTCATCACTTAGACATAAGTATATTTTTTGTGCACGGGAAATCTTCAATTGACTTTACATACAAAAAGAGATTTTTTTCAGAATCGAGTTTTAATTTAATTTGCCAGGGCCCTGTGTTACATCTCTAAAGCAATCGTAAATTAAAGAGTAAAAAGTTTAAAAGAGTTTTAGGAAGGCGGGCAAAGTATTTGAAAAAGTTTTTTATTTTAAAGTAGCATGAAGTAAGTACAATGGGAAAAGCACAGAATCTCGAGGTAGTCACTCTCCCAGCTCTCATGATCCAGGATCTTAGAGGTTTGTGCAAACATTATGGCTACAAAGTAACTGCATAGTGTGCAGTTGGTCGCAAAGGTCCTGGCCATACTGGGACAGACATATTGACTTTGTCAAAGAATCACAACGCGAAAATTCAAAAAGTGGGCTGATTGGCTTTATGAAGAGGTGAGTATATGTATATATATATATATATATATATATATTACCTACTGGCGGTCGCCAGTAGGTATATATAGTTAGGAATTTTTCTCTATGGAACTTTTGAAAATTCTATGTCTTATAACTTTGGCGTTTGTGGACGGAATCGGCTGAAATTTTCAGGAAAATGGCAAATTTTGTTTCTGATCAGCCCCAGAAAATTGGGGGGGGGGTTCGTCAAGGGGGGGCCGAGAAAAAAGGGGGGTCCCAAAACGCGTTTTTCCCATTCATTTTTCCATAGGGCGTTTGGCCTCACTTTTAGCTCGAACGGCTGAATGGATTTACACGAAACTTGGCAAAATTGTAGGGACTGTTAGCCCGATGTGCCTTTGCTGGGTCTCAATATATGTGCTCCAGTGGATTTTGAGAAATTAACGTTTTAAAAAACAGATATATCTGTGACAGCGTCCCGGATAGCGCTCCAGTTCGCGTACTTTTCGCATAACTGAGCTTTGTGAAGCGAAGCTGATTGGCTCTCCGGCATCTGTCAACATTCTAAACAGTCCGGTGCGGCCGCCATCTTGTCTCTCGGTAGGATCGAGAGACAAGAAGAGGAGAAAAACGAAGGGCGAATTTAATGAAAGGGGGCAAGGTAGACCCTTCTTGACCCCCTAGGAATGATGTTGGGTTTATTAAAGGGTCCCGTGGGGCAAATAAAAAAAAATTGATTTTTTGCGGAAGAAGCGCTTTCCGGTTCGCGAATCGGGACGCGAAACGGGAATTCGCCATTTTGTGTTTCGTTTTAATTAAATTACAAGATGGAGGAAAAACAATGTGAGAAATGGGTATAAGGGGGTACGGGAGACGTATCCTGACCCCCTATGTTTTCTGAGGGTGGCTGAGGTTGCTCATATATGTTGATACTTGTCTTCCAGCGGCTGCACGTGAGCGTTTTTTTTTTTTTGCTGCGTGACGTCTGTTAACGTTCGATTCGAAGGAAATCAGGAAGTGTTGACCGCCATTTTGACACTGCGAGTAAATATATTGTTAAAAATAATTGTTATAAATTAATCCGTATTGATAAACATTGTCTGCGCCATCTTGCTTTTTTTCCAATGCCACACTTTTGTCGTGCACGGCAGCCATTTTAGATGCCTTGACCAGACCCACTCTCTGAACGCCGCCGATCCTCAGCATGGCTCCCCACCCTCGCAAGCATCTCCCCCACGCACTGGTCACCCCCGCTCTCTGTCTTATGCATGGGCCATAAACCTCCCCCCATCTGTGCTGCTCTTCCCTGAGAATCACACCCTGTGCCCGCCCGACACCACCCTTTCACCCTATTCACTACCGCACCCTCTGTCACTCCTCTTCCTCTGTGTCCGATTGTCCAGGCCGGTCCCAGGCTATCACCTAGCCCTGCGGATGTAGTTTATGGCCCCAACTGTAAAGAATCACCCCTCTTCAAAGGAGTTACAGTAGATCAAGGCCCCCACCCCATGAGATCCGTCACACCACACGCGTTCCTACTATCTGATAACGATCCTGTATTGTGATTGGGGAGGGGATTCTCACTGTAAGGGTGTGTGGGACCGAGCCTGAAGCGGAAGATTCCAGGGATGCCATTTTGTACATCAAAGTCTTCACAATTATGTATCACATTAAAAATATATAGCACTCCAACAAAGTAGTAGGATTATAACACTTTAATAACTTATAAATATATACATCGCAACAAAAACAGTAAGTAAACACCTTAAATTTTTTTTATTAAACAGAAGCAACAATGGTCAGTAGCGGTCTGTTGTGCGAATAGTTCCAAGGCAGCACAACGTGCTGAGTTGTGGACGGCACCCAGGTGAAGAACCATCCCTTCTTTAAACCCCATGGTGACCAACTATAGTTTATTCTCTATTTCGTTCCCTTGCCATAACAAAATAAAAGTCTTGGGTTATTTATGGAAGGGAAGACTTTTTGTTTCTTCCAATTTTTTTTTAAAAACAAAGGTTTAAGGAAAGGCAACCCTTAATGTGCATGTTTTCCACAGAAATTTGCCTTTGAAAACTAGAGGCAATAAATAAGGCCGAAATCTGTATTTTGTTTTTGGATACACATGTTATTTGTGTCTGTGTATTCATTTTTATGCATGACTTTATATGGAATGGTTAAAATAACTTATGATGCAACTTAACAGGAAAGATCACAAACATTCCAATGAGTGCTATGTCCCAGGTTTTACATAAAGTAGTGTTTACCTAGAGTGGTGCTGTGTAGGACACTCTGAATGGAAATTAACCAGAACTATAACCATCTACTTCCAATAATATAACTTTTATGCCCAAATTACGCAAAGATTTAGCTAATCTGCTAAAGGGGGGAGTTGCCATTTCTTTTGATAATTTATTCACCCATCCGTAGCCTCTCTAATCTCCATTACAATGTGTTTGTTGCTGTCGCTAGCTGATGAAAAAACTAAAGTGACAACTTCCTCATCCTTAATTTGTCTTTCTTTGTTCCTTAAGATGTCATCTGTGTCAACCTCTTCCGAGAATTCTGATGCGTTAGGGATTTCCTTGTGTTTCTTAGTAGCATTGGTGTCTGCACACTTCTTTGTCAATTCTGTGAACATGACAGCTGCTTCATAGACAGACAATATCTTTGTTAAGTCATTAGTGTTAAGTGTGTCTGAAACTATAGTGCCCTTCTGTTTTACTTTCCTCAGACACTACAGAGTTTTGTGTGTTGTTCTTCTGAGCGACAATTATTCCAGAGGTTTCAGGTTCACTTGTTTTGTCCTGCAGTGAGTTAACAGCTTCAGAGACTTCATGTTTATTTGCTATGTCCTGCTGTGCGTCAACTGCTTCAGAGACGTCAGCCTCATTTGTTATGTTTGACTATATCTTGGACCTGCCCGGCCGCGCCCAAAATGGCGCCGGTATAAATGGGACTCGTAACTCCTTGTTGTGTACTGGTTGCCCAACCTTGATATCACGAGATACGTATGCACCGTATGCGCCCCTGGGTGCCGCACTGGTTTTGGTATCCTACAATGCTGCTCCGAAAAACGGCGTGGGGCGCCCCGGGGGTGGGGGGGGAGGCGGCGTGAATGGGCCTCCCCAGGTGGAGGCTCGTCTGCTGTAGTGGGGCGCCCCTTTACCTTTTCAGTTGCCATTCCGCCCGCTTTTGCTACACTGTGCCTCTTCCGCCATTCAGCTGTTTACCGCCCGCTCTTGCGGCTACAGCGTCTCGCTCACCATGTAGTTGAGTTGCTCCCACTCTTGCGGTGCAGCGATAGGCGGCTGCCACAGGACTCTTAAAATGGCGGCCGGCTCTTCGGATTTGGGCCTGGTCCACTACAATGGCCCTGGGACACCTTGGAACTCGGACGCTTGTCTGCTAGGGCTTGGGCTCCATTCTCGAAAGCGTCCCCTCAGCCTTGAAGATTCTACAAAAGTCTTGGGGGCTCGTCTGTTGTAGTGGGGCGCCCCTTTAGCGTTTCACTTGCCATTCAGCGGTTTTCCACCCGCTTTTGCTGCACTGTGCCTCGTCAGTAGCGGTCTGTTGTGCGAATAGTCCCAAGGCAGCAGAACGCGCTGAGATCTGAACGGCACCCAGGTGATGTCCAGTAAGTTGCCGCACTGGTTTTGGTATCCTACAATGCTGCTCCGAAAAACGGCGTGGGGCGCCCCGGGGGTGGGGGGGGAGGCGGCGTGAATGGGCCTCCCCAGGTGGAGGCTCGTCTGCTGTAGTGGGGCGCCCCTTTACCTTTTCAGTTGCCATTCCGCCCGCTTTTGCTACACTGTGCCTCTTCCGCCATTCAGCTGTTTACCGCCCGCTCTTGCGGCTACAGCGTCTCGCTCACCATGTAGTTGAGTTGCTCCCACTCTTGCGGTGCAGCGATAGGCGGCTGCCACAGGACTCTTAAAATGGCGGCTGGCTCTTCGGATTTGGGCCTGGTCCACTAAAATGGCCCTGGGACACCTTGGAACTTGGACGCTTGTCTGCTAGGGCTTGGGCTCCATTCTCGAAAGCGTCCCCTCAGCCTTGAAGATTCTACAAAAGTCTTGGGGGCCCCCGACTCCCGCAGGCTTCGGGTGGGGAGTGGCTGCCATGATTGCTTGCGGAATGGCCACGACGGAGCTACGAGATGGTGGTGCTCTCATGCTGACGCCAGCTTTAGTCTGAAACATCCAGAAACACTGTAGACTATCAATTCGATGAGTTCCGGTGGAGCCCCAACGTGACCCGGTAGGGAAGAACTTGCCCTCCCCTTTTTTGAGTGATGGTTCTTGTTGCCTGTCCCCTCTGTTGTCATCTAACGGAACCTTTTTTGATTGCCGAGTGAGAAAAAAAAAGGTGGGTCTTTCATCGTTTGGAAAAAAAAATGTTTTAATCCAATGAAAAGTGTTATTTTTAGGTCATATGATCAAGCCTTCCATCATTAGGAAACCAAAAGTAAAATGAACCAATGAAAAGTTTTATAAACAAGTCACATGATCTGTTATGCGGCTTTGGGTTATAAAAAGCATACAAAACCCGTTGGCCCATGAGGCGGCGTCAGTAGCAAACTTTTATGCCCAAATTACGCAAAGATTTAGCTAATCTGCTAAAGGGGGGAGTCGACATTTCTTTTGATAATTTATGCACCCATCCGTAGCCTCTCTAATCTCCATTACAATGTGTTTGTTGCTGTCGCTAGCTGATGAAAAAACTAAAGTGACAACTTCCTCATCCTTAATTTGTCTTTCTTTGTTCCTTAAGATGTCATCTGTGTCAACCTCTTCCGAGAATGCTGATGCGTTAGGGATTTCCTTGTGTTTCTTAATAGCATTGGTGTCTGCACACTTCTTTGTCAATTCTGTGAACATGACAGCTGCTTCATAGACAGACGATATCTTTGTTAAGTCATTAGTGTTAAGTGTGTCTGAAACTACAGTGCCCTTCTGTTTTACTTTCCTCAGACACTACAGAGTTTTGTGTGTTGTTCTTCTGAGCGACAATTATTCCAGAGGTTTCAGGTTCACTTGTTTTGTCCTGCAGTGAGTTAACAGCTTCAGAGACTTCATGTTTATTTGCTATGTCCTGATGTGCGTCAACTGCTCCAGAGACGTCAGCCTCATTTGTTATGTTTGACTATATCCTGGACCTGCCCGGCCGCGCCCAAAATGGCGCCGGTATAAATGGGACTCGTAACTCCTTGTTGTGTACTGGTTGCCCAACCTTGATATCATGAGATACGTATGCAGTTTTGAAGCACATGGCGAGCAGGGGCGAGAATTGATTGAACATTTTGACATCCCTATTGTTATTAAGTTCTGATGTGTTATTGATTACTGTACTATTGAAAGTTCGAATTAACGTCACCCATGGTACTTGCCCGCAAATGTATATCTAGATAATTTTATTGTAACTGGCCCTGTCGTACTTTAATTATAAAATGTACGTCCACCGATTAAGTAAATGGTAGACACCTTAGTTCTTGCAATCTAATGGGTCGCCCGTTACGTTCTTCTACAGTGTAAATGTGCCCTCATCATATACGATTCCAGTTTGCTCCGTGGCCGGCCCACGTGGTTATAGGCCCGTATTTGTATACTGACATTTTCACAATAAAGGTTTTTACAAAAAAACATGGTAGTAGTACCTACATTGGTAAAGTTTTGAATAATAGCCACTGTTTTCGAATCAGTAAAAGGCAAGTGAAATAAAGCAGTCCAATTACATGACTGTTAAAAGGTATAATACGCAGGAACGCAGTAAAGAAAAATGGTCAAGGGCTGTTGTGTTTTCTACTCCTGCAACATAAAGTGATCAATAAGAATCTGATATTCATGCCTATCAGCGACTAAGACAGCAGGCCGAGCCTCTTTTGCTCAACGGCTCCCTCATGGGACGAAGAAACGCCCTTTTTCTCGAAAAAGGAATATTTTACTTGCAGGACAGTTGTAAATTTCCCGGGAAAATACATTAGCCTGGAACATTGTAAGTGATAAACTGTAAATGCATCTGGGTCCTTTGCTTTACAAGTCAGAGTGAGAAAAAAAAGGTGGGGCTTTCATCATTTGGGAAAAAAAAAATGTTCGAAAGCAATGAAAAGCGTTATTTTTAGGTCATATAACCAAGCCTTTCATCATTAGAATAACAAAAGTAAAATGAACCAATGAAAAGTTTTATTAACAAGTCACATGACCTGTTATGCTTACGTTACGCGCTGCGCGCCGCGCTCTGGATCGTTTCCGGGAAGCTGCGCCTTGCGCACCGGAGCACTTCCGGGTGCGCTAACGCGGCGCGTCATATGACGCATTACGCGACAACGTAAAATGTTTTTACCTACCACGTACTTGACATTTTACAGCTTTTGATATTTGCTATTAAAAAACCATTGAAATTCACTGAAAAAACCATAGGTTATAGACCATATATAGTTAGGAATTAGCATTTACAAAACCTTATTTTACTCGCACAAAACCATAGAAATTCGCATATATAGTTAGTTGCAATAACTATATATCGCGCACCCGCAATCCACTGCTGATGATGTCACATATTACATCATTCATGACATGGTCAGTGACATCACTGATGACATCACTGATGACATCATCCAGTGTTTGTATGTTTCTGTAAAGTTAAAATATGTCTTACATATTGAAGAATGAGTGGATGTATAAGTGTCTGGATGAAGGATTTAGTAGGTGCATGACTGACTGTATGAGAGAGTGATTAAATGTGTTTCACTGAGTGCATGGGTTAGTGACTAAACTGTCTAAATTTGTGCATCATTATGTCTGTTGTTCTGTAAACTGCTGCATGTGTTAATCAGTAGCTATATGAGTAACTATATGGGTTATTGATTGGTTGCCCAAGTATTTGTATGGGAGACTGAGTATGTGTGTGGGTGGCTGGGAGGTGTAGGACTCTGTGCATAGATGTGTGAGCAGTTGATTCACTAGATGTATGGGTTCAAACGTGCATGTGGAAACAGCTGTATGGGCAGTTGACTGTGTGCATGAGTGTATTGGTGAGTGAATGGATATCTCAGTGCTACATGTCAAAGTAAGTACATATGTAAAACACAGTACATGTGAGAGTTGACATATATAAATAACTGAGCATAAGAGTCAGTGAATGTGAGAGTGGCTTTATGAATCATTGTGAACTTGTATCAGAGATTGTTTAAGAGAGTAAATATGTGTTAGAATATGTTTGAATTAGTAAGGTGTGTATAACTGTATAGTTGAGGAAATGGAGGAGTGATTGATTCTTTTCATGACTGACTAGATGTGTGAGTAACTCCATGGATGAGTGACAATCTGTGAGTGTCTGTTTACACTGATTGTATCTAAGGTTATATTAGAGTCTGAAGAGGTTCATCGTATTATCACATGAATGATATTATCAGTGATGTGATCAGTAATGTCAAATGAGATGTCATCAGTGATGTCATCAGGGATGTCATCAGTGATGTCACTGACCATGTCATGAATGATGTAATATGTGACATCATCAGCAGTGGATTGCGGGTGCGCGATATATAGTTATTGCAACTAACTATATATGCGAATTTCTATGGTTTTGTGCGAGTAAAATAAGGTTTTGTAAATGCTAATTCCTAACTATATATGGTCTATAACCTATGTTTTTTTCAGTGAATATAGATATAGATATGGATATAGATATGGATATGGATATGGATATATATCCAACAATTGCAGAGCCCCACAATAAGAACAGCCTCTCGGAAAAAATGACTCACGCTGTAGATTGGTAGCCTGCTGACAGCTTTATTGAAGGGGGGAATTCACAAGTTCGTGCCAGACGCGTTTCAAGAGCAAAATGCTCTCTTCCTCAGTGGCTTGATTAAAGCTGCGATGGAGCGCTGGATACAAATCCCCTGCCTGTAGGGTGTGGCCGACAGCACGGCCTTGTGGTTGATGTAGTCCTGTTTAGGAGCGCTTCATTGCCAGCAGTGTACAACGTTAATCCCAAGTGAGTAGAAGTCCGCCACCTTCGCCTCCGCTGCACTGCTCTGTGGCTTGCGACCCTGTAACAAAATCGGCCGAAAACCGGCCCAGGCAAAGAGCTCGGCGGCACCCACAACTCCCCCCACCCGGGAGGAGGTGGGGGTGATAGGGGCCGAGCGAGCACTTTCCCAGGGCCAGTTTTGGTTCCCAGTCTGGCCCTGATCATGAATAAAGAAAGGGTTCTTGCACCTGACCTGACTGTTGTCCATCATTGAAACGGGACATGACAGAGCGCTTCACTGTAGTGGTGGAGAATTTCACCACTCTACTACTTGTAGTAACTTTACACTTGTAAATTCATTCACAGGAGGCACCACTTCTTTATTGGTGGGTGTGGAGACTTGTAAGTCTACTCCGAGATTAAATCTTCTCTTGAAAATGGTAAATAGCAAAAAAGAGAGTTAATCCTAGGTGTAGGACTGAATCTACACATGAGAACATTTACATATATAAATGTACCTTAGTGAATGTGATCCACTATGTGAGGCATGACTGGAATGTAACAAGACAAACATGGGTTGCCTTTTGTAATGAGTAAATATGTCTTATAAGACATGAGTAAATGAGTCTGATGTAGCATGCAACAGGGGCACAAAAAAGAAATGTCCTATTCTCTATAAAGAATTGTTCAGTACCAATGCACACTTTTTTAATAGAGAAAGAAATCTCTCGAACCGTGATCCGTGATGTGCTGCACTTCCATATTAAAGGATGTGACCTTGAAATCCAACACTGGATTCACTGTGCACCACAGTGCTTTGCAGTAAACTGGTTTTACAAGTTATAAATAGTTGGAAGTACTGTTTTGTGTGGTGTCAATCACTACCATTCCTGCAGTAGATATGATTGATGTTAACAAATCCTAACTGCATCTCAATGGTAATTGGAGTTGTTTTTATTCTATGGAGAAAAATCTCTCAAAAGAAACTCTGTTTATAGTGAGCGTTTCTTGAAGTGCAATCTGCGACTAGTTGTTTTGGCTCATAATGGAAACATGAATTTCCTTTTGTGAGAAACCAGTTCTTTGTCTTAACCTACCTATGATTGGTAACACAACATATATACATTAAATGTATCTTTAGGCATAATATACACTTGGGTGGTTTGAGAAAATCCTTATATTTTTGGAAGAAGTGCTAAAGAAGGAGGGGAATCAACTGGTGGAATTTTTCTCTGCCTTCGTTCTGTTGGATAAGTGGTACGTGCAGGAAAACATGTTTGATGAAGATTATCAGGTGTGTAGATAAAATACCTTGTTAAACAACTAAATCAGCCGTCCTCCACTCTTTTCTTTCATGAGAGCTACTTCTGATCAGTGAAAATCTTTGTGAGCTTCTAAAGACCAAGCAACTCATGCATTGTTCCCAGACAATCTCCACACCCATTAGGATATTGCGGCGACGGCGATAAAGCAATTTGCTCAAAATCACAGAAATCACTTCAGTAAGAAAGAAGCCAGCCCTCAAGCCAACAGACATTTGCAGAATTTCCTAGATCCTCAAATCCTGCCCCACCAAGTGTGTACGATACTAGAAGACTGATCAGAAATCTGTCAGGATACTGCTTCTCCCACCCACAGCCCACTTTCTACCCACACAGGTTCCCCAGCTCTGTTGCTACACCTACTGCTGCAGGCAGGGCTCAAAGCTGTGCACCATGATCCTGTGCTGATGCTGCTGCCAGAGCCCCCGGGGGATTTTGCTCTGACACCCGCTGTTCCATTTGCAAAGTTGTAGCATATGCTCTGACAATGTGCCCCCCCAGGGGGGTGAGTGAGGGCATCAGATCTCTATGCCCATCATGCCACCCAGAACCATAAGGTGCTTTCTCACAAATGTCACCTTGGTGGGCAGTGCTAAGTGAGGGCAGCAGCTCTCCACGCCCCTCAAGCCCCCTTGACAATAAGGCACCCTCTCACGTTTTCTACCCAGGAAGCCATAGTAAGAGATGGCATGAGCGCCATGACGCCGGTTGACTCTGGAGCACTTTTTGCAACATGTGTCACCACGCTAGCATATTGTAGAGGCGAGTTCCTTGATGTACAAATATCAACAAAATGCCCATCTTGGCGCTGCCCAAGAAGTCTGCCTATGTTGGAAGAAGACACAGGGGTCTTGTTGAGGTAGAGCTTTCACATTTTTTCTCCTTGTTAGTCCAGATAACCCCTGGAGCAGTTATCTGTAGCTTTGGTGGGCAGAAGGCTAAGACTGCACATACCATTCACCCTCTGCCAATAATTTAAGGACTGAGAACTCCGTGGGAATTAATAACCTCGGCCATAGAACAGAAACTATTTTACTTAAAATGTATTACCTTGCCCTTTTCCTGCCTGATCTTACTTATGAAGAAACCAACAAAAGGCCTTAACTCGGACTCAGTAAGGCTGGAAGTAAAAATCCGGCATTGGATGTTGTACGTTTGCCCACCAAGGAATTGAGCGCCCAAAACGGAGCCACACGCAGCGCTAGCTGCGGTCTTTAGTGGCAGCAGTAATTATCACAGACATTCTGCTGCCAATTCAAGAGTGTTACAAACAGCTAGGGATTACTGACACATGAGATACACGAAAGAGGGTTATTTTCCCCTGAAGATTGAAGAGTCTTTTGGTCCTGAGGAGAACCCCATTACCCACCGAGTTCGAAACACGTCGACCTGGTCCCATGTCAGATATAATATGTTCCCAAATATTGTGATCAGTTCTAATTTGTTGAGATCATGATGATTATGTAAAATATACAATCCAGGGAAATTATTGTATTTAGTATTTTTGTCCATTCTTTCTGGTTGTTGTCATTGGGACCACTGTCTGACCCATACTGGGTCTTTTTTGGATGAATGATGTGTGAGTATGAGTGATGTTTGTCTTGGCCAAATTTGTGAAGAGGTGTGTTGTGTTAGTATGTGGATAGTGGGAAGGTTTGAATGAAATATATTTACTGTATATAGTCCATTTCAAGTGTATTCTATGAATTTCTATGCACAAGAAATTATACTTTTTGCAAAATCAATAAATGCAAAAAAGTGGAATAAACTATTTATTGGTGCCATTTAAAAAGCTGACTTTTATGTTTTATTCATAAGGTTCAGTGAGAAGGATTTTGGGAGTTGAGCTCAGTACTGGCAATTGTTCTGTTCTTTAGTTTGATCTTACTTATGAAACATAGCACAGACTTTGATGCCATAACTCGAAGCCGCTCCACTGCTTTCATTTGAATGTGTTCTACTCCTTGTGGTTTCTGATGTCACACTACTCTCTTTCTTGGTTCACCTCTTTCCTGTCCACTGCAATTCTAATTGAAACTCATAATTGCTGACAAAACATCTGGCCATTTTTTGCGTTTTGCAACACACCCTGTCACATTTAACCTCTTATTCTTGCTAATATCTCTTTAGAAACCGGGCTTTAATTACTCATTAACCACAACCTCTTTTGCCATTATTTAGCAGTATATCCTCAGCAACAAACATAATCTATATAAGGTTCCTGAATACTGCTTTCTTTGTAAGGGATAACCTGATTGGATACAAGCGTATTCAGATTCAGATCCTATAATAATAAAACTGTCCGTATTCCTTTCCAAATGTAATATCGGCCTTCCTACCGCTTAGACCCATATTCTCATTCTGAAAAAACTCATTCACTCTAATCCTCAAAATCAAAAGTGTAGCTGTTAGTAGTCAGTACAGCTAGTTTTTTCCTCTATCTTTTTCCAATGCCAGATCCCTTAAATCCTTTGTATAATGAATAGAGTAGTGCGAACCACCATAGGTTCCTGATATGATTTCACAAGGCTGTTTTTTCTGTTGGTCGCTTTCAAGTCCAGATCCCGATTGCCTATTGCTCACCTAGCAGAAATCCTGTTTACCTGCTCACTGTCCACTGGATGATGCTTCATTGATTCCCAGTACATTATAGAGTGTCTTTCAACACCCTCTACCTCTCCCAAAAGATGAAACGCCAGAATGTTTTGGTCATTCAGAAAAACTAAAGCTCTTTCACAAGACATTGATGTGTTGAAGCAAAAAATGCAGATTGTGCAACATCATTTTAGAAAACGAACTTTTTAGTGTACTTCCCATTTATATACCCTGTCACCAGGCTTCCATTAACCATTTGTGACAAGAAATTCTAAAAGTCCCTTACTTAAACATAGGAAGCGTCACTTTTTTGGGAAGATAAAAAAACTTCAAAGAATAAACTTTGGGAGTAAATGTGTTCATTGAGAAAAAAATGGGAGTTGGTAGTTTGCCACATGCTAGTTGTGTGATCCTTTCTAAGTGTTATAAATTATTAGAGTGGAGTCTAGAGCAGCCAATTGGATTTGTAAGCATCCCACTTCACCACCTGGTATAGGGCCTCTCTGTTCCTTCGCAGGGGATAGGTCTATAGTTTTCTGTGGAACATGCACTAGTTACCAGTGAAGATCAACATTAAATTCGAATTTCTTACCTTAGTGCATTACGGGCCAGATGTACGACAATTGGCAATTGCGGCTTGCAAATTGCGCCAAATTGCGTGTTGCAATTTGCGAGTCGCAATTGCCGATGTATAACAGTGTCTGAGACAATGTTTGCGATTCCCAATGGAGTCGCAAGCTGTATGCCTCATGCATATTTATGAGGCTGTTGTAATTTGCGACCCCATTAGGAATGCTGGCACTCCCAGGGATAGTGGCCTGCTGGGGTCAGCAGACCTCCAGGTCTGGGACTGCTTTTAAATAAAGCAGTTTTTTAAAAAATGCTGTCCGTTTTCCATAAAGGAAAACGGGATGCATTTAAAAAAGAAAATTAACCATTTTTGTTTAATTGCTTAAGGGCAAGTAGTGGTCCCTGGGACCTCTGCCTACTCTGAAAAAATGTTTGCTCCCCATTTCACAAAGTGGAAGGGGTCCACTGGGGACCCCATCCTGTTTGTGAATGGTTTAAGTTGAAGAGGGCGGTAAACTGCGAGTGTTTTGTGGCCTCAATTGCGGTCGCAAACCATTCTTACAAAGGGTACAGACTCTGTATTAGGAAGGGACGCTCTTGGAACGCCCCTACCTAATAGCGAGTCGCTAATCCTATTTTGCGAGTCGCTATTTAATTAGCGACTCGCAAAATAGGGGGTAGGGCATGGGCCCTAGGTTTTTTGCATGCGCAAACGGGTCTAAAACCTATTTGCTCATACAAAAAGCTGTTGTACATCTGGCCCTAAGCTCTCTATGGAACAATGATATCTTCAATGGACCATATAGTGGAGATTTGTGATCCAAAATAGGCTCTTTGTTCTAAGGGAAAAACTATAGTGACATCTAAACAAAAATAGCCAAGGAGTCAGTCAAGTTTTCGTGATTGATGTCTCCAAGTTGTGCATCTCTTTACCCTTTGTAGGGAATTATTCTGTGGATCTATGGCAGAGAGTTGCCACAGTCTTGATGTGAGCTTTGGCTTAGCTACCTAAAGGCATCAAAATCAACCAGTTTGTGTAGTTTGAAGCCTCCTGCAGGGAATTCCATAAAAGTCGGGAAAGCACACAAATTCTCATAGTATGCATCCAGGGTGAAGTTTTCATTTTACAACTGAGTCCTGTGAATTGAGCCTTGAGAGAAGTGGTGAAGGTGATTTATTTATGGTTATGGATGAAGGTTAGGATACACTTAACGATTTAACAGGGCAATGCTTTGCATTATAGTGTAATAACGGATGCCCCTTTTGCTTAAAACACCACAAGACCTTATTCTCCACTTAGCACGAGTCCATATTTAAAAGAAAAAATGACATCTAAATGTAATTATTTTTCTGCTCTTAAATCTGTAGTTGCAGTAAACTAAAAGCAAATATGTAACCATAAGAAAACAGCAGTCTAAAATATGAGTAATTACACTGGTGTGCCCCCCCCCCCCAGCCACAGTTGTCCAATTTCCATATATTCTTTAACTTAAACTACATAAAGGTCCAGGCAAGAATTCACTAGTTTCTGCCTAATTTAAACCTGATGCCAGAAGGTCAACTCTTGCTACGTTAACAAGCTTTCCTCATTTCTTACTACCAGTAGTGAACTGAAGTGGGTAGACTAAGGTTTCCATGTGTGCCAGACGTAGTAAGAAGAGGCTTCTTTTACTTCCATCGTTGTTACTGGATAACTAAAAAATTATACCTGCTCCTATACTACGGGTACATAATTTTAGGAATAAAGACCCCAATTCATGAATGCAGATATAACTTACATCTGTCTGTTTTTAAGATGTGCCTGTTAGGGGTAATCACTACCCTTCCCTTTTCAAGCGGTTGTAACTTAAAACAGTCATAAAAAGCCCGTCCTAACGGGATGAAATTAACCAAGAAAAGCCATCAACCACTGTTTTTATAGTCACTGAATGCGCATATTTTGTGACTATACTGTACTCTACTCCACATTTTCAAAGCCTTTCATTTATCACTTAAAAATATTTTCCTTGCTTATCTGCATCCATCCATCATGAAAATACGGGTAGATGGTGCTCCACCCGACTCTTTCTCTAGTACTTAAGACTGAACATAGTATTTCTAACTTAAGGGATAGGAATGCACGGTTTGAACATCAAAATAGTTCTCCAGGGTGAGTATGTAAAACATTTGTATGGGTGTCCCTCACCACTCCCCAAACGCATCCATAGAATGCGCACCAATCAAACTGCAGATGAAACCTAAGAGAGCCTTAGTTACAAAAATGCACCAAATATAGGTGCTCTTAATTAAATGACTTACACATTTTCTTTTCCTTTTGTGATTACGGTGTAAGTTACGAAAGCCTCAGATACTCCTTTTTCCAGATTCAACTCAGTCCCAATTGAAAAAAAGTTCTTCATGAATCGGGCTCACAGGATTTAGGTGTTTGGTTCTCAGTCAATCAAAGTGATGTCAAAATAAAAGGAATTACTCAGTCGAGACCACTTTAGACATACTGCTAAAATGGCTGCGCCCGCAATGGAATCTGCAAGGTGTGTGCACCCGCAGGGAAGCCATTCAGACCAGAGATCAATCTCAGGAGGGCCCTCTCAGAACGTTGAGAGAGGCCTCTGATAGGCAGCAGGCACGCAATCATCTCTGGACATAAACCAATTTACCTTCCCAGCAACTTGATCCTTAGTTTTCCTCCACTCGATAACCGACTCAGCTGAGGCTAGCACTAGCAAACACCCCGAATGTAAACCGCTCTACTTGCACTTATACTTTTGGTTACCGCTCTATAACCTATGCTTTATGACCTACTACAGATTTATTCTAATCTTTTGCACATTTCTCAGGTTTGAACAAAGTATTTTCTTTTTTTTAAACTATGCGACAGGTGTACGACCACAGCATTTTGCGAGTCGCAAATTGCAATACATTGAGTCGTAATTTGCGAGTGGCAAAATACTATGTACAACAGTGTCTGAGACACTGTTTGAGATTCTCGATATGGTTGCAAATTGCATGCCTCATGAATATTAATGAGGCAGTCACAATTTGAGACCCCATTGGGTCATACATAGGTTTTGAAGTTGCTATTGGGAAGGGAAGCCCTTGGAACACCCCTTCCTAATAGCGAGTCGCTAACCCTATTTTGCGAGTCGTTAATTGATTAGTGACTTGCAAAATAGGGTTGGTACATGGGCCACACGTTTTTGTGGTCGCAAACTGGCCTAAAACCTCTTTGCGACCGCAAAAAACAGTTGTATATCTGGCCCTATGACTCTTGTATGTATAACGATTTTAATTAAGGCCCTATGACTCTTGTATGCATAACGATTTTAATTAATCGAACAACAAAGACTATTATTATTTTAGTCGGGTTGTTAAATGTTTTTGTGAAACCAACATTGTCATCTCCGCCTTCCATATTGTTTGTTTTGTGGACACCGAGATGTGGCTGAATCTTGCATAGAGCTAGAATAACTGATAGATTTGCTAAACCTGACTTTGTTTTTCTCATGTCTCTCAGTTTCCCTTCAGGTCTTATAGCACTTGCTTGTACCTAAAAAGTTTCTAAAAGTCTAGTTCATGATTTCACGAAGAACTGGGACTTGTGGGAGATACTTTTCTCATTACAGCAGTGCAACTGTTCTCTTTACATATTTTATGAATCGGACAATAAAACACATGTTTATTGATTTGATTATGGAGTTAGGGAGACACACCTTATGAAGTTGTATATAAAATCATTTTGGAGGTGGCAAGTTGTTTCATTTACAGTAACAAGACTTACACTACTGTTTTCATGATTATTCCTACTTTTAGTTTGTTTGTGGAAAAACTCCCCAGTCATCGAGACTACCAGCAGTGTGGAGTGCCAGAAAAACAGGATATCATTAAGGTATTATATTAATTGCACATCTTAAAAATTTCAATATTGTGTTACTTACTAGTTGTGTTCGATTTTGTATGAATCACAGATTTTTATTTAACTTTTATATGCCCAATTGTGAGAAATATTTATTAAACTATGCTTCGTTAGATATTGTTTTTTGGCAGTGTTTTTTCTTGTTTTTTTGTCCCGATTTCTAGCAAGTGGCAAACATTTTGATTTTAATAGTGAATGCATGAATGAATGTTTATGGGTTATTTAGGGTATTTACGTTTTTTCACTGATATCTACCCCCCATGACCCATCCATGGCTGATAAAAGATGCTGTAAGTGTGTAAAGGTGGTTCTAAGTCCAGCTCTGTCGAAAGATAAAGCATACAACCTTTTGCTCCCTGCAATGAGAGGGCATGCTTCGGTAGGGGGAGTCGTGAACCCCCTCCCCTTATTTAAATACTCACCCCCGGGGGATGGGTTTGCGGGGGCCTTTTTAGACTTGGTGAGGGATGCAGTGTTGCCCCCTCCCCTTTTAATGCCTTTTGGCCCCAGGGGATGGGGTCCCCTGGCCTAATTAGACTCCGGAGGGCAGCAATGCGCCCCCACCTTTTTTCTTTTTACCTCAGCCCTGGGGAGCAGGAGCCCAAGGGCCTCTCTGAGGCTCGAGGGAATGGGAGCACAGGCCCCCTCCTCAAAATAAACACTTACCTTAACACCCCTCTGCCCACCCTAGTGGTGTGTGTAAAAAGAAGTGATTGAGGACATGCTTATTCGTTTTTCTTTTATATACATTTTGTTGCAGTTTCAAGGATCCTCTGCAGATTTGTGGCAGAATTTCAAAAACAAAAAAAGTTTTGGGCCCCATGCCTAGGGGTCAGGTTGTCTCTACCCTGCCCCCTATGTATTTTCTCTTGTGTTTTTTAGGACTCTGGATGGATTCCCGAGTCCTAAGATGGGTGCTGCTACATCCTTGTTAATGGTTGGTGGCAGCCAATCGGATCTCAGCAGGAGATTTGTTGGCTCTGTGGATTCTTCACGGCGTGAGATATACAAAGTTTGTCAGCAATAATTGCTCAAGAACTACTAAACCGATATATACCAGATCACAAAAAGCACCCTTTCTGGACGAAGGTCAAGCTTTCTGCCAAATTTGGTGTAAATCCGTTCTGTAGTTTGGGCTGTATCTGTGTTTAAAGTTCCTATGGAAAAGTGAATGGGGAAACACATTTTGGGCCCCCGATTTTTCTCAGTCCTCTACTTGACAGATCACCCAAAGCCTTCCATGTGCAAACCTGTAGAAACTTTTGTGGTGTTTCGTCAAACAGCATCTAAGTTATAAGCAACTCAAAAAAAGGCATTTCTTACCATAGCACACTCCTAACTATTTCTACCCAGTGGAGACAGCCATTGGGTAATATATCTATATTTTAACTTCCCATCTTCTGGTACCCCGAAGCAGATTTATGATGGTCTGAGCCGGGCTCCGATAGCCCGTAACATGCATCAAAAAGTGTCACCGAAGGAAAAAAGACATTCATGCATGTACAGTATGCCTTTTTGTTTTCAAAAGGCTCTCCCGATGCGTTTTGCCCCAGCAGGGCCTTTGTCACTGTAACAGGAGTGTAAGGAAAAACATGGTGATATAACAAACATTGACATAAATGAAGGGGCTTGTCTTACCGTTCCGTGTAAATGAGAGTTTACATGGGTGCCATCTTGACAAAGGTAAACATAAATGAAAAACAAGCATTTACAATGCAATGGTCTCGGCAGCATTAAAGGTAGAGCTATTGGCATTGCTCATGATTTTTTTTTTTAAATCCTAAATAAATGGCATTGTCATTTACATTGCCAATAGCTTCATCACGTGCATATGCGAGACCTATTGCATTAGCACCCACACACTGAGTAAGTAGTAGAGTGAGAAGTTGATAGTGAGTAGGAGAGAGTTATTAGTAAATAGGATTAGAGCGCGCATCAGAGCTGTGTGAATAATAACAGCTGTGAGCCCGTGCCTGAGGTGCATCATCGGAGCTGTGTGAATAATAACAGCTGTGAGCCCCTGCCTGAGGTGCATCTTTAGAGCTGTGTGAATAATAACTGTGTCAGCCCCGTGCCTGAGGTGCATCATCAGAGCTGTGTGAATAATAACAGCTGTGAGCCCCTTCTGAGGTGCATCATCAGATCTGTGTAAATAATAACTGCGTCAGCCCCGTGCCTGAGGTGCATCATCAGAGCTTATCAGTGGATGTTAAGATAGCTCATTACTAAAGACATTGAAGGCTTTCTTGTGTATCACTTTGGGGAAGTAGGAACTACGATGTGCTGGCACCCAACTGAACTGTATTGATGTGTAGCCAGTGTAAAGTCAAAGTGTAGGAGTCTGGTTTGATCCACATGACTTTGAATGGGGTCGGGAGGTTTCTTTGTATTCACCTTCACTGGATATAAGCCAATACCACAGGTCATCCCGTGGACTTGGAGATGCAACAGCTGAACAAAGGCTTAAGCTTAAGTTCTATCAAACACCTGGGGTGTGATAGCACGTGATCTGACAAAAACAAATCTTTTTCAAAGGGCATGGGACACTTCCCAAGTACTCTCTGGCAGTAGAGACCAAAGTGGTACTTGGTAACAAAGACCACAGTTTGCCCACAAGTTCGGGTAAAGATTTTTTGACATTTCTCAATTTGCTTGGAATTCCTGTCCAGGGGAAGGGATATGTAAGGTAGCCCCATCGGGTCTGGCAAAAGTGGTACAACATGAATTCTCTCAAGATGATGCCTGGGCTTAGCGGCAGTGGCGTATCAAGGATGCCGTGAGTGTAAATGCAAGACAGCGACATGCCGCCCCCCACCCTCCGCCCCGTGGTTTGGTACGTCAATACAGCCATTACAGGGTGCAAAAGCGCCCTGGTGCCCCTGGTGTCACTGCACTTGCTGCACTGCTGATAACAACGCCCCTGTACAGTGGAAGGCATTCCTTAAACAGGCAGAGCGGTCAGCACCCTAGCTTGTGACGAACACATGGATTCCATCAGACACCACTCTATGCTTGACATACACGCCACGGCGCTACACGTGAATATGATGCGGGGCAGTATTGTTCCATGAGGCAAACTACACATTATGCAAGCTGCAACAACGGAGCTTTCTTGAAAAGGTTATTTAAATCATGTGCTCACTCTGTTAAAGCGTTTGGCTTGAAAGAGATGCCCGTTCACCCGGTACAGCTTCCTCCATCTTCTGGCCCCGCGTCGGTAGATCGATTCTGTGGAGAACAAGCATTACCCCTTCCTCCAGCGCTTCTGCTGCCTACATTGCTGCTCGTCCTGGTTGCTTCGCGGGCGCCGACGCTCGGCCCCAACTCCGCCGGGTTTCCGAGGTGAAAAGGAAAATGAAACTTAAGAAGCACACGCGCGACGCGCGCAACCAAATCCTAAGACGCGCGACGCGCGCAACCAAATCCTAAGGCGCGCGTCGTAATCCGACTCTGCCATGCTGTTTGAATGCTGCGCATGGTGCGCGTGGCCAGCTCCTGTCTGCACTCCTTGTCGGCTGAACTGATCACTATAGTTCTCTGGCGAGAACGCGCTTTGCGCGTTTGTAGCTGAGACCTAAACATGAACATGCATGAAGATACAAAGCACCAGATAATTGATATCATATTAGGCATATAAAGGCTGCAGTATTTGAAAAACAAATCCACATTCATGAAATGTTAAGCATAGCATCCTAGAAAAGCCAAAATATCAAAAGTGACCATACATGTTGTACCAGCCCATTGGGCTGAGTTCAGCGCATTATAAATCTATTTTCATTCATTCATTCATCCAGTCTGTTTGCCCAGCAAATTAGAATGGGTATGCCTCAGTGAAGGTAACCCAAAGAAAAAGTAGCATGTAGGGTTCTTAACATATGAGCTCCATCCCACTTCTATCTAATCTTTGAGCGAGTGCTAGACCTCCTTTAAGTCCCATGTACCATTTTCCAAAATCCAATGTTAATATCTAGGAATCAAGGCTCTGTGTTGACATGGCGATCTCCCACAATCATCGGAACACAGCCTAGACATTTGGCTTCCATTCACAGTAGACACAAAATGTATCAGTCTAGGGGTTGTATGCCTAGCTTCTGAGCAATGAAGATTACTATAAGCCTTGTATAGAAAAGCGTTTGTCCCGTCAATAAAATTCAATGTCTGGAATTCAGAAGTTAAAATCTTTCACCAGTAAACTGAGCCATATGAGTTAATTCATGAATGATTGTGTCCCTGCCATTCTGGTCACTATTGGAAGTTTCACTTATGCACTATGGGGTTTCGTCAATACATGAAGAATATAGATTATTAGAAGTCCCATTACATGCTTGATCTTTCATTACAGAGCTTTCTGTACATGGGTTACTGCCTTCACTAATAGAATCATGGACATGGATATCAACTTGCAGTTTTGTAACAAGTAGTACATTCCATAAAACCACATAATCCAACATCACAAAGACCACTACAAAGGCTTATGGTTCGCCCTTCAGAAGTTAGCTGGAAAATCTCTCATTGATAGCCACCATTGCTTTCTGTAAAAATACTTTTTGTAGTATTTTTGTTTGCTATTGTCCTTTTATTAGTTACTTCTATAAGCTGAAAAACGTGTGGCCATGCATTTTATAGCAGTCTTTCTAGTGTAACTGTTTAAATTCTATTGGGAGAGGGCACAGTTGTAGGGATATAGACTGTTAATGAGGGTCTCTTTTTAACCCCTTCCATGCTGACGACGGCCCCCGTCCGTCATGCATCACGGTGGGCGTGTGCTGATGACAGCTGGGGGCCGTCATGAACCCGCCCACTCATTAAAACAGGCGCACAGGCGCAGAATCGCGGCCGCGTCCACGGGGTTAAAATGCACTGATGAAGTTGTAGGAGTGGCAGGACGCTGTAAATAATTTGAAAACCACCCTGTAATGAGTTAAACAGGATATTATGGGCGTGATTTGAGCAGATAAAGTTTTCTCCCTTGCCAAATATATGCTGCGCCACACCCACACTACCTACAGGTTCACTGTCTTTTGATAGGTGCAGAAACGCTTTCCCTGCTGGAGAGAAACCATGTATATTATCATGGTGTCTCTGTGTTGCGAGTCCCCTCTCATACTCTACCCAAAGTATTTGATTTCTTTGAAGGGAGTCACAGCCCTGCACCCAGCATCATGGCACCAAGGTTGATCATGGGATAGTCCGTCTCTACTTAGCAGCCTACCTTTCACCAGGTGGATACTTCCCATCAAAAAAGGAACCATATGGATTATAGCACAGAGGGACCATATAGTTAGTAGTGCTCTTCAAGTGCTTCTGTTGGCATTCTTGTGTTCTGCATATTTGTGCACTCCACTCCCATCAGCACATTAATGAGGTGACGTCCGGGGCAAAGACCCTCTAGTTGTTTACCCGGCTCCTCCAACTCATTCACACGTTTATATTGAGACTTGTGTACAAATGGTCTCTGTTACAGGCACAAGTAATCACTGAACACTTTGTTTTATATATGGAAAGCTGGGGCATGCAGTTTCCATAGATCTCTGCATCTACTGAGGCAGGAATATTTTTACCTCACAGTCACAGGTGAGTGTTCTCAAACCTCTACATCTTCTGAAATACAGCGCAGCATCATTTGATGAAGTAGTGTATGTATTTTGTTTGCAGTCTCTCCATATATCTGCTGATGCAGGAGATTTGGATCTTCTTGGTGTCCGTATCTGCTGAAATGAAGTCTCAGCATTAATAACTTTTAGATTTTTCAACAAAAATATTATGCAGCAAACACCCTTCACCTGAGAACAGCACAAATGATCTTGAACGTTAGGAACACAGTCCTGGGAACATGTGAAGGGGATATGACAATGCTATAAATGTCTCGTTTAGATCAAATTGCTATGGTCGACACCAGTCTACTGTTTAAAGGTATTTACTGAAGCAACAACCAAAATAAAATAGCCAGCCGACGCGTGTTTCGTCACACTGGGATACAGTGTCTCACTTCCTCCATCATATGGACTTCGACACAGCTCTCCAGCCTCATCGCTCCCACATCTGGGATTGTTTGTACGTGATACTCACGCCCTGAAGAGTCTAGGGACATTTATAGCATTGTCATATCCCCATCACGTGTGCCCAGGACTGTGTTCCTATTATCAGTGTTTACTCTGAGCATAGCTAACACAATGCGTACTAGTCTGAACGCCAATCTTCCCGTTTTACTAAAAACCCTGCATACAGACCTGATCTTAAACGCTATCTGAAACCTTGGGCCCTCTTCAGTATTTGGGCAGAGGTAGTCAGGCAATGCTAAAGCAAGCACATACTAGGTAAAGTATCCTTGTACCATGGCCAAGCTGTGAGGCCTTTCACATATATTATGTTGATTATAGATCCTGGTTGCAGATCCAGACACTGGGAATAAGGTTTCCTAAGCTAGGATCCTTTGCACTCTAGTGTCAGGTTCCTCTCCTCTTGTCGACCTTCAGAATCTTTTATCTGAATGTGGCATGTGGGTTCCAGTTACTTAACAAAAGCACTTCCTGTAAAAGTCTTTACTTTCCCAGACCCACTTTGGATTCATGATATAAATGCAGAAATCTATTATAACCCTTTTAATTCTCCCACCCTTTTAATTCTCCCACCCAAGTCCATTAGAGCCTGCATTGAGCTGATTTACAGTCAAGGCGCATAATGCGTAAGGGAAGGGCGGGGGTCCAAGTGTATCTCTTTGGCAGTTGTATTTTTCAGTCTGTGATTTGTCTCTGGTCTCAAACTTTGATGTTTACTAAACTTGATATAAAAATAAATTGAGAGAATCCTTATACTGTTAAAATACTATTATTTTTATTTTTAAGAAATTGAAAGATGTGGCTTTTCCCAGAACAGATGAGTTGAAGAAGTTGCTCTTAAAAAAATACAACATAGAATATCAAGAACATTTACAAGCCAATGTAAGTATCAGTGTGTTTTGCAAACTGAAGGTGCATATTAATATGTGATAGAAAATACTGCCGTCCAGTTTCAGATCCAAAAGGCACATGCATCAACCATTTTTGCGAGTGCAAACAGTGCGATTCGCAAAAATCGTCCGTTCGCACTTGCAAAAAGGGCCTTTGCGATGCATCAAGGTTCAAGGAACGTGCAATTTGAGAATTCGCAATTATTTGCAATTTCTCAAATTGCGATTGCATTCAAGGAATCCCAATTTGCGATTCCTTAAATGCAATGTAAGAACCACTTTAGAATATCGATTTCACTAATAGGGGCCGAAAATTACCATGAAGTTGAACTTGATTGTAATTTGCAAAAACTGTGAAAGCTGCACACGAGCGCACCATGGGTGCACATCCCTATTTCAGGGGTGCAACAGGGTGTCATTTTGACACCCTTGAAATTGCATGCACAATTTACGAGTACCTATAGGTACTCGCAGATTGCTCATGCAATCTCCCATTCATTCCTATGGGCCTGTAGGCTCAAAGGAATGAATGGGGTGCCTTTCCTTAATTGCAACTCACAACTAGCGAGTCGCAATTAAGGAATTTGTAGTAATCACTATTTTCTCAGTGATTCCTATATGCATAGGCATTTGCGCTTCCTTATTAGGGAATCCTTATTTTTCGCTAATAAGGAATCGCAAATTGCATGTTTGATGCATGTACCTGCAAATTCCTTTAGAAACTCGTAAAACCGAGCTATAGACTTATGTTTTGCAAAATGTGATTGTGTCACAAGTAATAGCACATCAGTGCGGTACAGTTCCTGTCCAGTACAACCCCTACTCTTTTACCTGACTAAAAAAAAAAATTGCATTTATTGAAACAATTTTGCGCTGAAAATAAAAAGCCGTGGTGTGAGGTAAGTGTACCATGCTGTCAAAGGTGAAACCGTTACCTCAGAAGTTCTGGGTGCCCTCAATTAAGGAACTATATATATGCTCAATTACTCCGGCTCTCTGCACCAAGTAATTAGAGCTTTACATTCTGTTTTAAAAAACAGAAACTTACTTTTAACTTATTTCTGGGGTCTGTGTTGGGTGGGAATTTCTTTCTAGTTAAATTCCGGCCGTTATCCTCCGGGTCGCCACAGCTCTTTGGCTGTTTGAGCGGAGAGTGTGCCAGCATCGTACACAAATTCTTATTACCCACTTCTTGGCTGTAGAGTATGCACCACCATTTTGGCGGTTAGCTGTATAGTTGTTTAGAGCACTTAGCTTATGCACGCAGCATGTATTTAAGGCGCATGCCAGCACAGATGCGCCACTGGTGCGCCGAAGTCCAGCCCGTCTGCGCCTGGAGGGCGCCAGGGTTTAGGACCCCTGCCAATTTCAGGTCAGCCCCCCTGTAAGTACTTCACGGCTGAAATATAGGATTTGGCGTCCGCATCATAAATGTGTCATCCGGTTCTGGAACTCTCAAAGGCGCAGATAAGATGTGACAGTCTGGGTTTTGTACAGTGACTACTCCGGTCGTGGGGAGGTAGGTATGTCGCACACTTCAGCCTCTGCTCTCTGCCAATCTAGTTTCATTGAATTGTAGGTCTCTAACTAAACATAAACTAGAGATCAGTGAATTGCTGGAGCAACACCGCCAGATGCTGTCTTCCTGATTAAGACCTGGCTAAATGAGAATTTCCTGCCAGATATTCTGGAAGCCATTCCACAAGGCTTCACTACTCTGAGACTGGATGGGCAATCTCATAGAGGGGGAGGAATTGCTATTATTTTTAATCAATCATTGCAATGCTCCTTCTGGAAGTGTTCTATTGAGGGGGTGAAGTGGCCCTGTTTTCCTTTCCTCTCACATAGGATTTTGAAGTTTCAGGAATTCTGCTCTACTGCCCGACTGAGCCGATAGCTAATTTCTGCATTCTATCTTGCAGATGCTCTTCCCCCTCTTGGTTCGCTGCTGCGGCACCTTTCTGGTTGTATTGCATTTTTATATTCATTTTGATGATTCAGCATGCACAGTAACATCAGACTTGGTTGGAAATCTAGAGGGCCTACAGCTCACCCAGTTGGTCTCTGCCTCTACCCACATACTTGGGAATATTCTAAATCTTATTTTTTTCAATTTGGCCCAGTATGTGGTCAGCCCTACTACTCCACTTGTCCTGTCAGACCACTTGGCTATCCCATTCTTGGTTCCTTATTCAAAATCAACTGCAAATCATCCTCTTGCCCAGACAGCATGAGTGCGCCAGTGGGACAAAGTGACCACTTCCAGCTTTACTAAAGCATTGAATGATAGCCGATTTATTTTGATTGGCTGTGTTAAACGGGATAATCTCCTATGGGAAAATGTAATGTCTGGTGCCCTATATCCAATAGCCCCTATGACCCATTGGTACTTTGAAAGACTGAAACAATCTTCTGAACAATCAATGATGAACTTATAGGAATGAAAAATAATTGCAAGCACCTTGAATGCCTTTGGTGTAGAGAATATGATCTTGACAATAAAATCAACTATTTGGCTGCTCTCAAACAGCATCAAGTATGTTCTCTGGCATTACTCCCCTAATAAAATTCTTTGATCAGAATTCCTCACAAGAAGTGTTGCTATTGTAAAATCTCTTACGTCCTTGTCCCAAGTCTCAGCATATATCATATGGAGGAGGAGGGCTGTAATACCCTCGCTCAGTTTTTCTCAGACACGTTGGCAAAGATCTATGAGTCTTTTGGAGCGGCATCTAGAGAATTTGCCTGCCTTCATTCATGGTTTGAACCTACTAAGGATCGCTGAGGGCTGCAGAATTTTAGACTCATTGAATTTGTGGTGATGTCTGCTGTGCTCAGGCCTCTCAAGTCGGGTTCACTGCTTGATCCCGTTTCACCTTCCATCTTAGAATGAGGAGTGGAAGCCGTTTTGCCTTTGGTCCATGAACTACTTAATAATTCCCTGACATTGGGCTAGGTCCTGAAAAAGTGGAAGCATGCAATGGTAGTTCCTCTGCTTAAAAAGCCAGTGTTGGATCCTTATAATCTGGAAAACTACTGACCTGTTTCATTGCTACCACTTTTGACTAAAGTCACTGAGATCCAGGCCAACCCACAGCTCTCTCTGTTCATCAAGGCTAACCATGTTCTTCATAAGACAGGCGGGGTTTCCCCTTTCCTATAGTATGGAGTTGACCCTGCTGTTAGCCTTGGAATCTATTCACCAAAGTTTGGACACCGGAGACACGGCCGCTCTTTCACTACTAAATCTAAAGTGCGGCATTTGACATTGTATAGCACAATCTGCTCATTGAACATCTTTGGAGATGCAGTGTCGTCCACATGGTCTTACAGTGTGTTGCCTTCTTTTTACAGGAAAGCACCTTCCAGGAATGCCAAAAAACACACTTCCCTGAAGTGTTCAATTGACAGAAGAGTCCAACCTTATTTAATATATACATGCTCCCCCTGGCTAAGATCATTGAATGTCATGGGTTCACAGTGATCACTTATGCTGATGATACTCAGCTGCTCATGATCCTCTCCCAGGATGCTGCTAACATGTCTACTTCGCTAAGATAGTGTCTAGAGGGAGTGCCAGTGGACCGAGCAAAATTGCTTGAGGTTGAATGCAGTGAAGACCAAGGTATTGATTCTGGGCAAATAACTTAATATCTGTTCAACCTCTTGGCCATTTGGTTTGACCAGAAGCTGTCTTTTGACCTCCAAATCACAGCGTTGGCTGGGAAATAATTCAGAATCCTCCAGACCTTGAAAAAGATTCTGGACCTGCAAAGAAAAATGTGGTCCAGGCACTAATCATCTTGAGGCTGGGTACTGCAACGTGTTGTACCTGGGGTTGTCACAGTCTCGCATGATGGGCCTCCAATACACACTGCAGTGGCTTGTCTGCTACTCAATTACCTGAAACGTATCCCCATGGTATCTTCACTGGCTTAGCTACACTGGCTCCCTGTGAAGCATAGGATCTCCTTCAAGGCTCTGTGCTACTGCTTTAAAGCTTGACAAACAGTGGCCCTCAGTACATACAGCCTTTCATTTAACCCTGTACCTCTCTGAGGAGTCTCATAACCTCGGGGGCTAGGAGGATTTGCATCATGAAAGTTAGAAGAGTACGCCTTGGTGACAGATCTTTTTAGTTTTCTAACTTCAAAACTGTGGAATTCGCTCTCTCTTTATGTCCAACAGGTCTTTCTGAACTCCTTTTTAGGAAAAAATTGAATACTTGACTGTTCAGATAGAATTGATCTCCATTTTTGTGAGTGTATATCACATGGGATCTTGGACATCAGCCCTGAGAAACTTTGTTACAAAGTAGCGGTGCTCTTTACTAGCTCCATTATTAATATTAGTAGTAATAATAATAAATGAGGAAAAGCAAACACTTCTGCGGTTGAAGGGGAATGGCACAGTCTTCTGTCTGGTGTACAGGAAAATTAAATATCGGGAGGATCACTTGATTGCTCTGCCATAGTTTCTGTTCCTGCCATCTGGTGTCACAAGGCTCATGAGATACACCACATGTAAGAGTGGTAGCTTTACCTAAAGTGTGTATTTAGAACTTAGATCGTTTCACTTCTTTTGTATACTAGAGCCTGTCAAACTTGCATCGCCCCAGGTGGGCTGTAAAAAGTGTATGCCTATGTCCCCTCAACATCTGCCGTACTACAGAAGTATTGTACTTGCTGTGTTAGAACCCTACGCTGTCACTGATCCATGTCATGAAATAACTAACCACTCTTAAGTCAGCAGTGTTGGGTGGAGCAGTCTGTGTTACTGCTGTAGGATAATTTCTGAAAACTTGTTGCAAGGTTATCCTTCGTTTCTCATTTTAGTCAGCTTGCATGGTGTGGGTGTCCATGTCTATTTTAAATGAGCCTGTTGCTTTATTATTTAGTTGTTATCAAGTTTAGTAAATTCCAACAACTTCAAAGTAATATCCTAATCTGCCAAAAATAGCTAGCCACCTTGGCCTAATGGAAGCCATACTTTAACTAAGGTCATTTCACACAACTACCTCACCCACTTTAAATGACATCTGTGACCACATCTGAAAGAGAACACACACAATCGATAGGACGGGGCGATGCAATGGCTGCACTTCTTGTACGTTTGTTAGTAAATTGAGCAAGCCACACTAGGTTCTTACAAATGTCAGTGTCTGTTATGTGTTCTTGGAATAGCCAAAGTTGCTGGATGTCTACTTGGCTGACCTCATCAGTAGTCTACTGAGGTGGGAGTTCAGGAAAGTCTCCGAAGAATTTGGTTATGGTTATATCATATATATAGTTTTGTTCCCTCTTTCTTTACCTGGTGAAATCTGTCTCCAACCCCCCGTTAATGGTACATGCTTTATATGTTTATGTCGGGTAGTCCTGCAGTGAGAGGACTTGAAGATATGGCGGTGACTGAAATACCTTTTGTTGTTGGGTCTTTGGTTAGAAGGAACTGTACATATTATGCTTGTCATATAATTGTTGTGATATTAAGTATTTTGATCAACAGTTTTGAGTGGTTTTTTCATTTGTTCCTGACTCTGCTTTTTTGACCTTCTTTCACCCCCTTGTTTGTCTTATCCCACATGCACAGTGTTCATCATGTTATGGAAGGAATGTGAGTGTGAATGTGGAATGACTGATGTGTAAAAGACTTGTGGAATTTTTTGTTCACAGCACGGACTGTCTGTCCTACTTCGTAATTTATTTCCTTCATCTCTTGTCTGTCTTTATATATATATATATATGGTGACTGTGAACAAGGGCAACTGCCCGAAACGCGTCAGTCTCGTATGCTGCCTCTGCCTTAAGAAAATAAAAAGAACTTGCCTTTACTTTGGGACTCGTGTCGTTTTCTGGGTCTGGGGCTCCAGATTTCAGTCTTCGTGCTTTGCCTGCATATATATATATATATATATATATATATATATATATATATATATATATATATACAAAAAAGTATTTTGCTATTTCTGGTTGTTTATACAAAGAAATAAGGTATATCAAAATAAATACATTTGATTTGTTTCAACAGCCGACTAGCAATTGATTCGTTGTTAGTTTGGATCCCAATTGAGTTGTTCTTTGTTTGCAAAATCAGTCACAGTATTTGCTCCTCTTCTGTTTATTCCGGTGACTGAAATAAGGCATTAGTTTCAGCATGATGAGTATGGAGCTTTAATCTTTTAACACTGATAACGAGTATGGGATTTCAGGAAAGATGGTATTCTCTCTGACCAAAGAGATTGTGTGTAATCCGCAATCTCTTTGGTCAGAGAGATTATCTCCTGGTGGAGGAAAAGAAAAGATAAGATGATGATGCTATCAACTATCAGTACGTCAGTGGCGAAAACATACTGCTGACCAAAAGTAGTTGTTGAGGGTCCCGTAGATATTTCCTCAGGGATCCCCCCAGAACATATTGTCCCACTCTAATTTGATACAGTCCAGTCCGAACTACCAAGTCCAGTTCGGACTGGATGGTTCCCATGGGGCACAGGGTCAGAGCTGATTTGCATATAGCCAGTGTCTAACCCAGGGTGGTGTGAAGTGCAAAAAAACGATGGATTTAGGCCCAGATCCTTGTACTGGGGTGAATGTATGACATTGTTCTACATTCTGTCCATCAACTGTGTTTTTTGCAATTTTCACCCCGAGGGTGCTGGGTATACTCAGACGTGAGTCCCAGGCTCTCCACACCACTGGAGTCAAGCTATCCAGGCTGAATGAAGGCTGATAGCCAGAAACCGGTCCTTGGATGCTTGATTCCGGTCTGGGAAAGACATGGCTTGGTAGTTCGGACTGGACTGTTCCCATGGGGCACAGGGTCAGAGCTGATTTGCATATAGCCAGTGTCTAACCCAGGGTGGTGTGGAGTGCAAAAAAACGATGGATTTAGGCCCAGATCCTTGTGCTGGGGTGAATGTATGACATTGTTCTACTTTCTGTCCATCAACTGTGTTTTTTGCAATTTTCACCCCGAGTGTGCTGGGTATACTCAGACGTGAGTCCCAGGCTCTCCACACCACTGGAGTCAAGCTATCCAGGCTGAATGAAGGCTGATAGCCAGAAACCGGTCCTTGGATGCTTGATTCCGGTCTGGGAAAGACATGGCTTGGTAGTTCGGACTGGACTGTTCCCATGGGGCACAGGGTCAGAGCTGATTTGCATATAGCCAGTGTCTAACCCAGGGTGGTGTGGAGTGCAAAAAACGATGGATTTAGGCCCATATCCTTGTACTGGGGTGAATGTATGACATTGTTCTACATTCTGTCCATCAACTGTGTTTTTTGCAATTTTCACCCCGAGTGTGCTGGGTATACTCAGACGTGAGTCCCAGGCTCTCCGCACCACTGGAGTCAAGCTATCCAGGCTGAATGAAGGATGATAGCCAGAAACCGGTCCTTGGATGCTTGATTCCGGTCTGGGAAAGACATGGCTTGGTAGTTCGGACTGGACTGTTCCCATGGGGCACAGGGTCAGAGCTGATTTGCATATAGCCAGTGTCTAACCCAGGGTGGTGTGGAGTGCAAAAAAACGATGGATTTAGGCCCAGATCCTTGTACTGGGGTGAATGTATGACATTGTTCTACATTCTGTCCATCAACTGTGTTTTTTGCAGATGATGTCGGTGGCTTCGGATCGGAAGGGTGGGAGGCGGACGCTCTGGGTTCTGCCGGAGAGGAAGGAGATGGTCCTGTAAAGAGCCTTCTCTTGTATTCCGGCTTCTAGGAGGCGTGGCTTTAGAGTGCAATGACAGACCGTGTTGAAGCATGTATCAAACAAACTTTAATTGCTGTTAAACTACCCCACAGGCTAGTGAGTAACATTCCTGGCTAGCTGCACTCACTTTGATGTACAGTCTCGGTGCACTGCTGTCCTTTTCTCACATTTCCAAGTTTGCACCCCTTTCTATCACTTTTGTTTTTGTGGTAGCATAGGCATGACGTATGATCTTATTCTTTTGCTTGTGGAAGTATTTTGCTACATTTTGTTTTATTTAAATAAACGTGGTTAAACCTTTGTTATTAAATTCTTCGTTGTATTGTTTGGTTCTGCTATTAAAACTAACATCACAATTAGATATTGGTGCATTCCTGATCATGGTGCAAAGTGTGAGCTGTAAGGAGCACATTGTTTATTAGTACAAGGCCTAACCTGCTGCAAGCGGAAGTCCATTTGTTCTTGACCGGCTTACCTTAGCTATCACTGCTACTTGTTGGGTTACAACATGTTTCAAACATGTGGAAGTTGCTAATCGGAGTGTTTTTAATTTCTGTGTTTTATGCTCGCCCTATGAATCATAGATCTAATACAAAAGTTTATAACTGGGAAAACTTTAATATTTGCCTTTTCGTGTTGCTTAAATATGAATATTGTATGGACAGGCTTAGGTGGGAAATGTGAACCAACCATAGAGAATGTGACGTGTGCATTTCTCCGAAAATGTTGTCAGATATATTATAATTCGCGCCCTGTTGAGATTTTTTTTATTAATTGTGAAATACATAGTCTAGTTACGCATTATTTAAAGAAACATTTACAACTAATTACAAAGAGTATTTTTTGCTAACCTTTGCAGAACTCGCACAAAGTGGAACTCCTTAAGAAAGTGGAGCAGCAGCGATTGGTGGAGGAAGAGCGGAAGAGAATTGCACAAATAAGACAACTGCAAATCGAATCCCAGCAGTTTGACTACTTTGAAGATCAGCTTAGGAGGCAAGACTTAGCCCGCGATCTGACGAAAACGAACGAAAATGTCAAGGTGTCTGAGCAGACTGATGGAAGCATGTTGTCTTGTATTTCCGCCCCTAAAAACGGCAGCTTGTCTAAGGTGTTCTCAGATAAGGCCCATAAGGGTGACGCAGCTGTGTGTGCTGGCCAGTCTCCCCCAGTAAGCAGGGCCTTAAAGCCAGCAGCCACTCTCAGTGCTGTTCAGAGTAAGTGCCTGGTTCCGTGCAATGCCCTGTGCAATGCCCTGGTGTCTTCCTTAAAAGCTTATTAATGGAATTGCATGCACATTTCTTCCTTTGTTCTGTGAGTTTCTAAATGGATTCCGTTTTATTAGATTAGACTTTGTATCTAATTAAAGTTGCCATCTGGCAATACTTAACTCCTTTTTTACCAACATAGAAAATGCAGTTTTCCTCGGAGCACTTCTTATTTTCTGTGTTAGTGACTATAAACTGGTATTGAAACCCAAGTAGTATTGTCTCATGTTGAGATAGGATCTCTCCCTGGACTTACAACGTACAGGGTATGCTATATATAGTGCCATGTTATAAGGTCGAGCTATTATTAATAGTCGTGGCTGTTGTAAGAGCTGTCTGTGGCCCAAATGTGAGGATTAGCAGCCACATGCATCAAGCGATTTTGGAGTCGCAAACGGTGCGAATCGCAAAATTCATCCGTTTGCGATTCCAAAATCACTTTTTGTGATGCATTAAACAATTGTGTAGAAATCGCAATTTTTTGCGATTTCTAAAAATGCGATTGCATTTAAGGAATCACATTTTTGCGATTCCTTAAATGCAATGCATGAATGTTTTAAAAAATGCGACTTTGCAAATAGGGGGAGCAAATTAACACGAGGTTGAACCTCGTGTTAATTTGCAAAATTTTTCAAAAATGCACAAAAATGCATTTTTGAAAGTGTCATGTTACACACACACATGTCCTTTGGACATGTGTGTGTGAAACTTGAACTTACAAAAACATTTCAAGGGTGCAGGGGGGGGGTCCTTTGGACCCTCCTCAGCACCCTTGAAATGCATTAACAAATTGCGATTCGCAAAATGAAAATCGCAAAATGTTAATGCCTTCCCATTGATTCCTATGGGCCTTTTGGCCCATAGGAATCAATAGGAAGGTTTTCCTTAATTGCAATTCGCAAAATGTGAATCGCAATTAAGGAAAATTAGGAAATCGCAAAAATATTTGCGAATTATTCATGCATTGCCGTTTGCGATTTCTAAATTGCGATTCCCTAATTTTCGCAATTTAGGAATCGCTAACGGGTGCAATGATGCATGTGGGTGTTAGAGCCTTCAAAACGATCAGAAACAGCGCTATGTGGCAATAAATGGATTTTCACAACATCACAACATGATTATCAACCATGAGTTTGAATGTTGAGTGGTTTGTATATTATCAGCAGAGACGAAAACAGCCCTACTGATCCATTTTACACATTGCTAGTGATGTATTGTTTTTATCATATGAGACTAATGTGCGTCTAAATTCTTTACATCTGTAATTCATATAATTTGCCTCGTTTCAATAAATAGAAGAATATAATCTACAGGTAGGGAGCTATTCCTGTCTTATTTCAGGATTTTGAATCTCTGCAGCAAGAACAGTTCAAACGTGTACTAAATGTGGTTCATATCCAACCATGCACTATGGTTTTATGTTGGTCTAGATTGCTACTAAGGACTGCTGTTGACATGATAATCCTAAAAGCAAAAGGTCATGCTGTTTGTAAGTTTCCTCAGAGTCCCATAGTGAATATATCATTCCCTAACCATGAAGGCAAATTGGAAGAAACAGGTCGATGGGTGTAGATGGTAGAACACTTCTCTCTCTATAACAAAACCACTTTTTGCTTTTTTTTTTTTAAGTTTGAGTTTATTAACCCCTCCCCTGCTGGGAGGGGTTAATACCGTTCCGTCACCAGCACAGCTCAACCGCGGCTGGTGACGGAGCGGTTCTGTCACCAGCATGCGGCCGCCGCGCGGCCGCCCCGCCCCTTTAGCGCTGCAGCGGAATAGCCGCCGCAGCGAAAGGGTTAAAGATTAAAGAGGCAAAGACAGAAAGTGAAAAAACAATCAAAGATGACAATCAATTGCTGGTCAATGTACGATTAAACTACACATAAAGAAGCAGAAGAAAACATTGGTGATAAAAAGTATAGCAATATAAAAAGGCAGTGGAGAAACATAATAATTGAAGGTAAATAGAAATAAACATTCATGAAACAATATTGAATAACAATAGTAATGATAAAATATTGAAAGAAAGTCATGGTGGTTTATGAACTTCAACAGTATCAGAATGGGAAGAATGAGGGGAGGACGCAACTGAGGATAAATAATTGGTTAATGGGAGCCACAGGAGATCTCGTTTGACTGCAAGGGTAATGGGAGTAACAAAATTGGTGTCCAACCTGTGATTGAAACAAACTGCATTCCACCAAGCTCGAAATGTAACATCAGCCGTTTGCTTCCAGTTAGAGGTGATGAGGTGAAAAGCAATGGCTATAAAGAGGTCTATTAGGGCGTATCGTTGTGAGGGTTGGGTATAAATAGGGGATAGGGAACCTAGAAAAATGTTGACAGAGGAGAAAGGGAAGTGAAAGGCAAAAATCTTCTGGAGTGGAGTCCAAACCTGAGTCCAAAAGCGAGAAATGGGTGGGCAATCAAATAATATGTGTTTCAAATCTGCCGATTGGTGGGAGCAGGACCAACAAGTGGCAGAAGTATCAGGGGAAAAAGTCGATAAGGTTGATGGAGTAAATAAAGTGCGATTATAAATAAAATACAAAGTTTGGGTTGTATTAGCAGCTCTAGAGGTTTTATGTAATTTCGACCAAATTGTATCGCATAAAGGAATGGGCCAAGCTTGCAAAAGATCTTTTTCCCAAGCCAACTCAACCTTGGATTTCGCTCTATCTAGAACACAATGAAAGGATTTATACAAAAAGGAAGCTGAAGGTGAGTCGTCTAATGCAGAAGAGATGGTGCAGAAAGAAGTAGGAATGTCACTGGAGGGGGGTAGTGAACGAAGATATTGAGTAAGAATGGGACAAAGTGAAAAATATTGCGAGCGAGATGAAGAGGGAAGGGAAAAGCGTGTTTGAAGTTCAGTAAAAGAAAGGGGAAGATTAGAAGAAATAAGTTGGGAAATCCATTTGAGACCGCGAGAGTGCCAAGAGTTCCAAAAGATTGAACGGTTTCGAATCTTGAGAAGTTTGTTGTGCCAAATGGGTTGTAGATGAGTAGAAGCAGCAGATGGATAAGAGGAGGACAAATAAGGAATAAGCAGTTTACGAGAGTGAGAGATGATAGGGTTTCGTAAGGAAGCCATAGAAGAAGTAAAAGCTAGGATTTCACGAAAATCAAAAGATAGAAGCCAGAGGGGAGGATAAAAGGGAAGATCAGAAGAAAGCCATCGAAAAGCCTGTTTCAAGGAAAAGGCTCTATGATAAAATTTAAAGTCAGGAAACTTAAGACCGCCAATAGATTTGTCTTTTTTCAGGGAAGCAACAGCAATGCGTGAACGCTTACCTTTCCACAGGAATTTAAGAAGAATGGAGTCAATCGTTTTAAAGTAATGAGCAGGAATATGAATGGGGATCATAGAAATAGTATACAGTATGATTGGTGCTAGCATCATTTTAATAGAATCAAGGCGACCCCACCAGGAGAGAAATAAAGGATTCCAACGTGTAATGGCAGTGGTCAATTTTTTGGAAATGCAATCAAAATTAATTTTAAGAGTATCAGGAAGGCAAGGGGCAATCCAAACACCCAAATATTTGTTTTTCAATGGTTGCCAAGAGAAACCAGAATGTTCAAAAAGATGTTTTTGACAAAGAGGGTTTAAGGGCAAAATTTCACATTTATCGACATTTATGCGATATCCAGAAACTTCAGAAAAGGAGGACACTTGATGAAGGGAAGAGGGAAGAGATGCTTGAGGGTCAGAGCAATATAAAAGAATGTCATCAGCGTAAACTGAAAGTTTAACTTGTTGAGAACCAAACTTAAATCCAGAGATATTGTCATCATTCCTAATTTTAGTAAGAAAGGGCTCCAAGGCTAAACCAAACAATAAAGGGGATAAAGGACAACCTTGTCGGATACCTCTCTGTAAGGGAAAATAGTCTGAGACCACACCATTTACAAATATTGAAGATTGAGGACACGAATATAGTAATGAGATAAAGGAAATAAATTTAGGAGGAAAGCCCGCCCATTTAAGAGCCTGAAACTTAAAATCCCACCCTATTCTGTCGAATGCTTTCTCCGCATCTAAAGAAATGGCAGCCAGTGGAAGAGAGAGTGACTAAGATTTGCTCAAAATTTCAAAAAATACACGGGAATTTTCGGACGAAAGGCGACCTTTTATGAAACCAGATTGTTCTGCACCAATTAAGTCGGGAAGAAGAGGATCCATTCTAAGGGCAAAAATTTCAGCAAAGATTTTATAATCTGTGTTTACTAAAGAGATAGGGCGATAATTTTTGCATAAGGTATGGTCTTTATCGTCCTTTGGTATCAGACAAATCAGAGCTTTTTGGAAAGAACAACGAGAAGAGCCGGAAGCAGTAAAAGAGTGGAATAATGTAAGTAGTTTAGGGAGAAGAAGAGAAGCAAGAGAGTTATAGAACTCAATTGTAAAGCCATCAGGGCCAGGAGCTTTACCAAGTCTCAGAGAAGAGACTGCGCGGGAAAGTTCAGAAAGAGTTATGTCAGAATCCAAGGAGAGAAAATTAACGTGGGAGGAAGGAGGAGGGGGAATATCTTGAAAATAAGAAAAAAGATCAGTTGGATCAGGGGAGTGTTCAGGAGTGTAAAGGGTTTTATAAAAGGAAACAAATTTGTTTAAAATATCTTTATCTTTAAATAAAGACGAACCAGTGGGGCTTTGAATAGATTCAACCTTTTGTCTGTTTTTCCGTATTTTGAGATAATTAGCCAGTAATTTCCCTATTTTGTTTTGACCGCCATAGTAACGTGAATTGCATTTCAACAAGGAATTCGAGGCAGCATTGGTGGTGAATTTGTTAAAAGCAAATTTATCATCGATAAGTTCTTTGAGGGATGACTCAGTGTTGGAATGATAATAAGCATATTCGAGTTTCTTAATATCGTCTAAAAGCTGAGCTGATTTAGCCTGGGCTTGTTTCTTTTTTTGAGATACAAAATATATAATAAAACCTCTAGAAGCAGCCTTAAAAGAGTCCCATAACGTCACAAAAGAAGTGTCAGGGGTTTGATTAAGAGCAAAAAATTCCGTAGCAAAGGTTTTAAAATTGGTGCAAAAGGAGGGATCAAGGAGAAGTGAATTATTAAATCTCCAACGGACAGGATGGGGAGAAAAGGGAATTAGGTCAATGTCCACAAATACACGAGCGTGATCAGAAATTAAAATGGATCCAATATCTGAGTGCAGGGTAAGTTGGGCTAGGGATTTACTCAAAAATAAATAATCAATACGAGATTGGGAGTGATGGGAGGGGGAGTAGAAACTGTATTCTCTAAGGTCAGGGTTACATAAACGCCATATATCGACTAGAGCATTGTTGCGAATAGAAGCAGTGAATTGAAAATGGATTTTGGAAGCAGAAAATTTAACTTTAGAATTTCTATCTAAAATTGGGTCCACAATTTGATTACAATCCCCACCGAAAATAACATAATCATCAGTAATAGTAGCAAGTTTATCAGAAATAGCAGGCCACAACAATTTATCAACACCAGTAGGCGCATAAACATTGAATATAACCACAGGAATTTTATCTATGGATAATTTAACCAAGACCCACCGAGCATCGATATCCCATTCCTGGGAGATGAGAGAAACATTTAACTATTTGTGAAAAAGCAATACAACTCCGTTTTTCTTACCTAAAGCCGGTGAGTGAAAGACATGACCCACCCAGCAACGTTTAGGTTTTAAGGTTTCAACATCAGAGAGATGGGACTCTTGTAAAAGGGCCACATCCGCCTTAAATCTGGCCAAATGGGATAAAACCTGTTGCCTATTAATAGGGTTATTCAACCCTTTAACATTCCATGTAACAACTCGGAATTCAGAGAAAATAGCATTGATGTGGAAAACAGCATTAAAGAAGAGGAATGAGAAGAAGGATATGTAGGTAAAAGTGAAAAATAGCTGCAATTAAAACGTGAAAGTAGACCAATAAAAGAAATACACAAGAGCAGAGGTAAAGGAAGAGAAAGAAGAGAAAGAAAAGAGAAGAAGAAATAGAAAGAGAAAAAGATGATAAACAGTATATGACAAAAGGAAACGATAAAAAACATACTTACAAAGACAAATTGAAGAGTGGGGGTGACGGTGCCAGGAGACGACGACTTCAACAGCAAGAGCGTAACACCACTGAACATCCGGGAGAGGACAAGATGATAGTGGACGAACGAGTAAGATGGGATGGTAAAACACAGGGAAAATTGTGAGGGTATAGAGAGAAGACAAGAGGGTGACGAGAACGAAAAACAGACCCAATATTGAATAACACTAGGGCAAAGAAATAAAAGCACAATTGTACATATGAATATATGCGGGGAGGGCACGGAAAAGACAATAGACCACAGGGAATAAATGAACAAATTAGATTACATAACCAATGAAAAGCAATTAAATGTCAAATGTCGTATACTTGTAAAGCGCACAGCTGCCCCAGCAAAGGGGCATCCCGGCGCTGTATACCGCTGGGGAACCCATCCTGGCTTTCCCTGTGAGATGGTCCCTCCTGGGCATCTCCAAGGTGAAGACAAGCATCCCCGGCGCTGATGGGACCGTTAGTAGAGATTAAGCAAGCTATTGCCCAGAGTTGCTGAGTGGGACTCATGGTTGGAATAGGCACCGAGGTGAGAATTATCGAGTCCGCTGACCATGGCCCAAGACCTTGCCGCGTCGGGAATCGAACCCTGGTCTCGGGTTGACCTCTGCTTCCGGGTCTGCCACCTCTAACCAGTGAGCCACACCACTCTAAACAACTCCAGAGGTGTCCATAACATCAGCTCCGTGTCGACAAAGAAATTCCAGCAGGGCAAGAGGATCTTCAAAAGCTGTGGTTTTGTCCTCATAGGTGACTTTGAAGAGGCATGAATGAAGAAGGCCATATCTGGCATTGAGGGGCGCGCAATTGTGGACGCAAGGCCAGGAATTACTTGCGGCGGTCAGCTGTTACTTTAGCCACAACCTGAGAGAGATACAAACGATGGCCTTCCCCAAAAATCTGTTTTTTAGATTTTGCAGCAGATAGGACTTGAAGAAGGTCCGTATATTGTAGGGAGAGCATGATGACACCTCGAGGCTTGGTGGAAATCTTCGCACCCAGTCTATGCACTCGTTGAATATTGAAAGTAGAAGATGGCGGGAGATCCAACATTTTTGACAGGAATGTTTGGAAAAACTTCGTCGGATTTGTACCTTCTGTGTGCTCCGGAAAACCGTAAAGACAGAGGTTATTTCTGCGATTACGATTTTCTAAATCCTCTGCCTGTCGTTTGAGGAGGGAAATATCTTTTTCTAGGTTGGTAATCCGAGAGCAAGAAGACTGAAGAGATTCTGTAGATTGTTCCACCAAGAGAACACGGGATTCCAAGGAAGACCATTTATCGTGTAGAAATTGCAAAGTCTTGGTAATTTTAGCCACGAAGGGTTTTAGAGCACGAATTTCTTCGAGGATAAGATCCATGGCAGCAGAATTTGAAGAGGTACCTGGAGAAGGCAGGCCTTTCTTGAGCCGTTTAGTCGACGA
Source organism: Lissotriton vulgaris (assembly GCF_964263255.1). Lineage (NCBI taxonomy): Eukaryota > Metazoa > Chordata > Amphibia > Caudata > Salamandridae > Lissotriton > Lissotriton vulgaris. The sequence goes on along the minus strand of NC_141693.1, from coordinate 516,329,984 downwards.
AGACTGCGGGAGGTTACTGGAGGATTTCGATTTCGGAATAGCTCCAGGAGTTGTCTGCGCCATGCGATGTAGAGTCCTCCATGTCCGGAGGAATAGAGTCGTAGTCTGAACAAGGACGAGGCTGAGATGAGGAGGAGAGTTTAAGATTGCTCAGTTTCCCCATAAGAAGCACAAAAAATTGAAAAGTGATAGTTCAGTCAAATAAAGCGCAATAATCCTAATGAGATTGCTGGTAGGTGTATAAGCTAGATAAGAATGTCAACAACAAAGGAGCAAAGGAGCGCCAGGAATGTTGATGATGGTATTTATTTGGAGAAAAGTGCTTCAACAGACTCCAGAAACAAAATGGCCGCTCTGTGACGTAAACAGGAATGCATTACATGTAGAGACCCAGGAAAAAACCATATGCAAGAGTTATTATGTGGGTCCTAACGAAAGAAAAAGAGAATTAGCCAGAAAAATCTCCATTAGGGCATATTTGGTGGTAGTTGCAGAGGGAAAACACAGCTAGCATGAAGAGGGAAAAAACAAAATGGCGGCTGCTGCAAAAGTGGGCCGATTTTCAGCAAAATTCAGGGTCTGAGGACCATCGTGGAAGTTGTAGAACGGATCAAGGTGCTCACCTCATGATCCCAATCAGAAGTCCACGTTTTGTTCCGCAATAGCGTGCGGAGAAAAGTCTGTCATATTCCCTCCTTGGAAGTCCGGCAGCGGAGCTCCGCTACAAAGCCGCCATCTTAGGTGGCGCTCAAGTCACACCCCCCACTTTTTGCTTTTTTGCTGCAGAAATCTGACTATGAAAGACTGAGATAAATACTTTGGTATATTCATAATGTTTTCTTCTCTGACTTTAAGCCACTAATAGTCTACAAGAGTGACCTTTAGGAAAACATTTGGGCTTTACTTTCCAAAGGTGCTGATGTTTATGCAACTAAGATGTAACATAACGTGCATCTGTAAAGTGAACGTTCACCCAGAAGAGTATCTTAGTGCTGAATAACATATGTTTATTGTTACCCAACTAAATGGTACTCATGTTATCGACCTCCGAAGGATGGAAGGCTGAGTGGACCCGCCTGTAGTTGAACTGGTTACCTTAAGTTCAAACACAGGCCCCTACATTGGACAAATTAGCCCATTAAGCCACCAGAGCCAGTACCTTACTATGCTACGGTCACTAGGGAGCTGTGATGAGATTGAAGTTGGAGTTTTATCACCAAATACTAACTTCCGTTACACCCACACCCAGCTAATAAAACATTGAGGAAAGACATAGTAACTTTATTGTACCATTATACTTATTTTGGTAACTTGTCTAAGCCCATGGCTGATTCCAGAAAGTGTTAGTTGCAGATAGAGAAAAACAATTACAAAATGGAAAACCAATATATAATAGACAAGCGGATGTCTAAATGAATAGAAGTTTGCATGTTACAGGATTTCATTAACCTCTCTAAACATCAATACTTGCCACAAATATTGTAACTGACTAACATTAGCAGAAAATTTCGCCCAGTACTTCACCAATAGTCTTACAGCAAAGATCTACTCTGAAGACTCATTAATGGGAATGATATTAACAAAATGCTAAAATAAGAAATTGTGTTAGTCAGGGCCTTTGGCTATATGTCCCAAGGCCAGGCAGGACGTGGCCAAGAAGAGATTTGGCAGGTGTGGTGGGGAGATTTGCACATTAAAAATGATCCCTTTACACTGTTTATGGAGCTCAGTTCCATCAACTGATTGCAATCCGAAGACTTCAGTTAGTTATAAGGAAGGCGAAAATGTTCAAAGTAGAGCAAGCCAACCAAAAGCCACAACAATGGCTCCTTTCGCCTTAAGTGATAGCCTCCTGGCAAGTGGGATCTCTAAATAGGGCGGATGGTTCTCTTCCAGGAAAGCAGACCACGGTCTCTGCGACACTGGCCGACCGTCCGCCAGCGTGTGAATGAGCCGCTCTTGACCATGTGGAGTTGCCAATCAGTAAGAGCAGTCAGTGCTAACTCAACATGTCTGTTTTTCTGGCATAGCTCTTTCAGTTTTTTCGTTCAGAGCTTATAATAGCAATAGATCCAACAACTGTTGCCATGAAATGTTATGTTATGTTAGGGGGGTTTTGTAGAATGTGCTAATACCAGTAAGGCAATTTGGTGCTAGTGTCCCAGAAACAGAGCACACTGTGGAAAATAACGGTGAGAGAAGCAATAGACCTATTCACATCATCTCATCAGAGAGCTGTGTTTGACACCCTGGAGGTGCCAGGCATTATTTGTTGATGTTTGTTCTTGCCTTCAAGCTAATGAGATTATTTTCTGCATTAGTGCAGATGTAGATCAGTGTTTTGGGGGATGGTCCCAATGGATAAAATTGAAACAAATAGCATAGATAATATCTGAATGTTTTCTTTGGCAGAAATCAAGCTGCTTTGCAGAAGAAACTACCACAAAGCAGTTAAAAAACAAACTGTCCTAACGTATCAATAAGGGCATATCATTTTAACCTCTACAAGGGCATGACCAACCCAAATGCCTTGAAAGACATCATTTTTGCAAAACAACAATGCTGTGTATTGTTAATTAAATCCTAAAGTATAAAAATTCATGATCTCATGTGTACCAACCTTTCAGCACCTATTTATCTTCCTGTGACTCCATCCTTAGTTAATTTTTCCTTATCTGATTTCACCCAATGACTAAAGAGGAGGTAGCAAGGATGGTCCAAGAGATACAACCTTTGAGCATGCCTGCAGAACCATGTGCAGTGGTGTGTATGAGGACATTCTTCCTATCACTTGAGGTATATCTCCAACTGCGATCAACTCCGTCATATCCGGACCTTTGAAGCATGCTACCATCATACCTTTACTAAATAAATCCTCCAATGACCCAAAATTCCTTACCAACTAATGACTAATTTCTAATTCCCTCGCCACCGCAAGCACATAGAAATAAAGGATACAAAAATTACTTCAGTAACGCATTGAAATAAATCTGATGCTTCATTTGCACCAGTCTCAGTTCAGGCCAACTAGAATGACTGACACTGACTACCATCAGGGAAAAGCTTATCTTGTCCTTTGAATGGAACAAAAATGCATCTCTAATATCCCTTTTGCGTCTTCTCTTCAATATTTACACATTCTGGCTGGCACAATAGAAATCTATATTCAACATCGGCTAAGCTTACCTGTCAATTAGGCCTGGGCATAGTACGCAGAGTTCCATAAGTTCCATAAGTGGCGGAGTGCATTAGGTTGCGCGGTTCATGCTGATTTTTAGCAGATGTGTGTCCCACGAACTGCACCATGCGCAGCTCAAGAGGGCGCTGCTTCTTTCTGCCGCTCGAGTAGATGTTCTACTTGAGCAGCAGCTTCCTCAATGCGAACGGAAGGTTTCTCAATGTGAGCGGTATCGGCCTTCCGCGGCTGTCCGTGTTGAGAAATCTCACTGGGAGGTGGCCTGCAGTAAGATTTTCCTCTCTCGCCAACTTAATGTTGGCGAGCGTGAGTGAGGAAAAGACTTTGCTCTGACTTTTTTGGAACTCCATGCATTATGTGGAGTGGGTTAAACTCAGCAAAGTATGTGAGCAGAGCGGAATTTTATGCCCAGACCTACTATCAATGAAACTTAACACAGAACAATTGCAGGGACCAGGTTGTGGAGCAAACAGAACCCAGGCCAGAACCAACGTACAACTTTTTCGTGAAACATCTGAAAGCTGACGTTTTCCATCATTAATGCAATTAGCTTCCATTGCTCCAAGGGCAGTGACTGAGGAATGTTCGACTGGGACCTGTCCTTTACTGATGAGACTCTTATCTTCCCTGTTTTATGTAGTTCCTCTAGCGCTTTGAGGCACCTGGAAGAAGATAGGTAGATCTCTATAGGAAGGATGCATGAATAAATTAGGTACAAAATATTGTCTTAATCTAATTATGGATATGCTTTAGAAAGGAGTGGATGCTTCTTAATGCAATGAACGAATCAATCAATGTTTTATTTTTAAAACATCCCTAGTGATACTAATCAGAATGGTAAATAATACATACGACTGGACGGAGTGTGCATTTGCTGCTATTCCTTACTACAGATAAACAATGCTTTTTGTCTGGGATCAGAACCCCGGAATGCTATTTCCATACAATAAGAATGCATGTTTTTCAGTTTAATTAATTAAATATGATGTATTGATTGAGAAGCTATTTTCTTTTAACACACTCAGAATATAGCAAAATAAATTATTAAAATTAATTTTAGAAATATATTGCCAATGAAGTGATTCCTTATTTTAAACTGCTTCCATAGTGATATGGACACAGAAAAACCCCCCCAAAAAAACTTTTGCTCATTTCGCATCATACTCACCATAAACCCTCCTCTCACTCTCCCTCTTGGTTCCAGGACTCCAATTCCTTAGCTTGCTTTTACCATATTGTCACCTTCACCTCCTTGCGGAGGCAATGTGCCATCTCTGTTTCATACCAGTTCCCTGTTTTTTTGGTACCTGTAATAGCAAAAAAAGACTACAATGCTTAGTACCGTTATCTGTTCTGGTCAGTGAACAAATATGAATACAAAGCCCTATAGTGAGTGGTCTTCATATTGATTGGGGTCTAGAAGGGAACAGAGAAATTTACGTACACTACATCCAAAGCGACCACCATTGGAGAAAGTCTAGTTCTTGATCCTTTCCCATACATAATTTGATGTGACAGTAAGGGAGTGGACTTTGAGTAAAGTCTTTAGGGATTTTGTTTGGTAACATTTCATACATAAACATCTAAAGTTGTTAAATGGCCTACTCGTTGTGAAGCATATTTTAACACAGACACCTTTATTATTCATTACTAGCTCAAATGGTCGAAGGGCTCCGAAGTGTAGTCTTACCAAGAGACCTTATGCACAAGTTTCTGCTGCTAGCAGATGCCAATACAACACGGGGAATCGAGACCTGCGGAATCCTCTGTGGGAAACTGGTAAGAGTTGAACTTTTGTTTCTTTCATGTGAAATCTGTATTGTGTTGCGTTTATGCTGTCTTGAGCAGATAGAAAATCCATGTGTTATTTACATGTATCAGTGAAAAGAGCCGTATAATGCACCTATGTTCCTATTGGTGTTATTATTGAAATAATTGAAAGGATCTCTTAGTTTAAAGGTTATCTAGATTTCATTTTAATTTGTGCATTTCAAAATGTTGCTCTTCACAGTTCTGTCATTTCAATGGTACATAAAGTAAACCAAACTAAAAAGCAGGGACACAATTGGTTACACCGTTTTAATCTAAAAGTAACTGTGTTACATGCGTTATGTGCACTGCCTATTTGTGTGCAACAAAGGACCTCATTTTATTTATATAAGCTAGAAAGGTTGTTTATAGCTGACCATTGCACAATACAAATACCATTCGGGCTAGCTGTGCTCACTAGTTATAAGATGTAGCGAACCATTTCAATATTATTTGGGCTTTATTGTGCTAATCCTTTTCAATTAGTTGTCCATTTGTTGTCAAGTAGGTAGTAGGAGCTTCTAATAACCTAACTAATATAGTTTCCTAAAACAGATGAGGGGGCTTTTGCTGTAGCGCCCCTGGGCCCATTTAATTTTGATATTCATCTTTCCCTGATACTTTATCTCCGAGTCATTTACTTGGTCCTCTGATGGATCTTGAACTGTGCCAAGAGGGATTGGTCCTAGGGGATCCAATCCAGTTATCCAGTGCGTACCAGGATTTGGATAATCGACTTACAAGCTCGTAATTAGATTAATATATATTACTCTGAATACTACACTATGCAGGTACAGAATTATTATTGCTGGACCAAATCTCTTGAAAAAATATAAATGAGCTAGGATCATACAAACCAGTAACTTTGTTAAAGCAATAGTAACAATAGGATCTGTTGACTAGAAACTTCTCTATCAGAACTTCCATGCCTCTTTAAGACTATGGAAATGCCCAATCGATTATTGGAGGGCAGACATAGAGAGACAGAAACAGGCTTTTAAATGGTTGCAATTTATCAGCAAATGTAGGAAGTAAATACATCAACCTCAGACATTAAAATTTAAGAGTGTAGAATAATCAGATTTCTCATTCTCTGGCCATGAATTTCTAGATTTCAGGAAAAAGAGTTAAGGAAAGGTTATGGATCATATCTGCTCAAAGATTCTCTCCCATGGGGAAAAGAAGGCTGAGAATAGCACACACAGCATCTGTGCTAGCCAGGAGGGTCTACAAGACCTAGAGTTGTCTCCCAGTCTGATAGGAAGCAATCCTCATGGGAAAGGTGGCAAAAAGAATGTGTCTAACGAATGGCAAAGAGGATGTGTAGGAAGTGTGTTGTCTGATCATCAATCTAATGGATAATATAATTTCCCATTTCCGGGGTGGCACCTCCTGGGTCACCTCATCAGATCAGACCACTCAGTCTATTTGTATAGGATGTTTGTAAAGCAGCGTAAAGAAGACACTATTTTATAGGAAAAAGGAAGAAATCATCACTTAAGCTGTTGAATTATACAATAAGTATTCTTACGAACAATCAGTTTTAAGTGAAGTCACATGAGTGAGTTGGAAAGAAACTTTTCTCATGTCACATGTTCCCATTGTATCAATTTAGTTGCAAATAGTCCTGGTATGTGCATTTTAGGAACTTGTATTCGGAAACACAGTTTCATTCTACACTGCAAATGTATGAGACCTTATGAGAACCGATTCGAGCACGAGAAAGAAAATGCAAGCCTAAGTGAATTCTAGTTCATGAAATACATGATCTAAATTGATGAGAATACATGTTTCATTCTAAAGTTTCTGAAGCTCTATATACTTTGAAATCTATGTCATTTATAAAGCATTTTAATTCCATTGCAATTTGCACATGTACCTATGGCACTATTCTGCATTTCGAAGGTACCAACATATAGAATAATTTCAAAGTATAAGTCAACAAAATCGTTTCTGATAATTCTCATTAGTACATTCTCTGAAAGTTTCAGTGAAATTAGAATTAGCATTTACGTGCAGCACCATTTCTTGTTGTCGGTTGGTGCACACTTTAACATGAGCAAAGAATATTATTATAACAACTCTTCAATAATCCATCATAAAGTTATGTAATTTACATTTAGTTCTATTAATTCTTCACATATATATATATATCATTATCCAAAGAAGACTGGTTAAAAAAACTTCCACATATGTGAGTCATCACTTTCACATTTCTATTTCACATACAAAGGTTACCATGGAATCTTAGTAAGCACAAACCTATGTTATTCAAACGAGCAATTTCCATCTCGTCTAATCTTTTCTGCAGGCTTTTATGATGCAACAACTAAGTTCTTTATGACCTATTTCTCAAGACTCTTCAACGTAAAATGAGTACATAGTATGCATTTTTGTCCTTTTCATTTAAAAGATGTCAACATTTGATTTCATGTGTCAAGTAGGGATTCAGCAGTTTATCTGCTTCATCACTTTTTTCACTTATGTTCTTATTTATAGAGCACTCTGTAAATGCTTGATTATAATTTCTAAATGGAGTTGTTCCAATGTGTAGCACAGGGGTGAACACCATTAGTTTTTAGTATTATTTATGGAATAACATTTTTTAAGAAATTGTAGGTTTCATCTACAATAAATCTGTTTAAACCTAGAAATGAAAACCGTTTTATTTTCTTATTAATCTGTGCATTTGTAGTTTACATTCAATACATTAATATATACCTTCAATAGATCTCCAGTACCATCCCCCATCAGAACATAGTGCAACTGTATACTGCATCCCTGTAAAAAACAAAATGTGTGGTATCTTTTTCCAGTTTTGATCTTCAAGGCATGACCCACTTCCACCACGATACACAATTTGACATATGGTGATGTGAAGGGAGCGGCAATGGCTGCAACTAATATTCTTTGACCGTAATGTAATAGCTACTTGACACTTTCTAGTATCACACACAGACAATGAGAAATAGAAAAGTTGTGACATGTCCATGTGTAAGAAGAAGAATTTAAGTGAAATTACACATATGTGATTTTCCCATGGACAGTTGACTGCACAAGGAAATTTGTTCTGGAGGGCATCCCTCGAGTACAAACTCGTGCAAGACACTGCTTGCACAAAGAACAAATTACGATTTGGTCCATTGCCGAATCGAAATTTGGAATTGCACATACATACCGATATTTGGAAGGGGTGTGTTAAGGGCGTCCCTTCCAAATACAGAATCACACTGAATTACGGTTGCAAAACATTAATTTTAAAGCGACTCCTGAAGGTAGTGGTAACCATTCCATATGGGAAGAGTTCTCCAAGGGACCCCTGCCACTTTGAGAATGTAAAAAAAATGTATATTCTTAAAGAGCAGGCAGTTGAAAAATGAAACGTAAGTTTTTTTTTCTTTCTAAACACAACCTGTTTTCCTTTAAGGAAAATGGGCTCATTAAAAAAAAGAAGTTTGCTTCATTAAAAGCAATCACTGACATGATGGTCTGCTAACCTCAGCAGGCCACCATCTCTTTGATGGCTGCGATTCCTAATGGGTAGCAAATAGCGATTTACCTCATTAATATTCATGAGGTTGGGGAATTTGCGACCCACTAGGAATAGCTAATTAAAAGATGTATGTTTTCATACATCAGGAATTGTGATTTCCTAATTGTGATTTGGTAAGAATCTCAATTAAGAAACTGAATTCTAGATGTTTGTACAGCTATCCCTAAATTGTGTTTAGCACAATGAAAGCAAATCATTTTTAGGCTATTGTGACCAATCCCATTATCATCGCAGGGCATGTAGTAAATATGGTGCTGCACTGGATTTTGTCATATGCGCAATGCAAAGCTGCAGATTTCCGTGCTGAGTTACGTAAATCTTGCTAAATTTACGGCAGACCTATGTCACTGTGTTATGTGGAAAGGTTTCTCCTTCATCTTCTTTAATCTTTTCGAAGTTGAAAGTTGATGAAGTAGGCATTTTGATGCAATTGGAGTATTAGGAAAACTACTTTACTGTGCATCTAAATTGACTTTTCTTCAAATTAAGTGCTACTGTGGTAAATGCTTTCAGTCATTAATCACATTAATGTGTGATATTTGAAACCTCTGTGGTATGAATTTCTGGTTTCTGTCCATGCCTTCGTATTTTTCTTACAAACGTATTGTTCCAAACACACTTCTTGATTCCGCGAATCTGCTGGGAACACTTGCTGTATAAAAGGAAATGCCCTGTCTGACTTATTCCGTATAAAACAGAACTGGATGGAGCAAATCAATAAATATATTTCATGCACTCTTCACATTGGAGCAATATGTGGGAATGCACAAAATGTGCGTAATTTGTTATTGTGTTATTACATAAAATTCTGGAAAATTAAATAAAATATAAAACAGGTATTTAATACTATCTGTTTAAAAAAAAACATTGCCATGTAAAGTTTGGTCGGGGACGCATTTTGAGCTAATAAAAATAGAGCAAAAAAGACAAGTGTCACAAACAACAGCTGCTCGCCTTCTGGTCGTTCCTGTGCTGCTGCGCTAAAATGTATTATGCCACTTGGCGTAATGGTGTAGTTTTCAGGAATTTCGTGTAACCAGTATCATGTGGCAGCCACACATATACACATGACTAGGCTGATATAAAGGACATTTTGTCTGTGCCTAGAAATAAACCCTTTCTAGGTATGGTGTAGCCTGGCATTAACAGAAGAGTACCTTTAGTTGGCACAGCAAACAAAAGCGAGACCTGCCAGTCTGCTGGCAGTTTGTTTAGCTCTTAGTGGTGTTATTAATCATGTGCATTGATGCAAGAACCTAACACATCTGCGTTGTCCTTCTGCTATAACAGAACCACAATGAGTTCACCGTCACCCATGTGATTGTGCCAAAGCAGTCCGCGGGACCAGACTATTGTGACGTGGAGAATGTGGAAGAGTTGTTCAGTGTACAGGATCAGCACAACCTCCTCACCTTGGGCTGGATCCATGTAAGTGGGGTGGGGACAGATGGTACTTGATGCATGCAATTTCAACTTTTCTTTTTTTATGTCGCCTCTACATGTTAAAACAATATACTTGGCAATATAAGCTCAGGAATTGTGCTTGAAATGATGACCAAGTTTTTGTTTACACAACTTTCATTCTCTCACTGGATCCACTCCATGTATTATATGCCCTCACTTGGCAGGTTCTAGCTAACGTGAAAGTAGAATGGACACCTGTTTAATTGATCTTAAGATAGGCCAAGTACTTACTACAAATCATAAACAAAATAATAAACTTCATTGCCTAAATAATAAAAACCATTGCAAAACCTCATGGATACACACAATAACTCATAAAATAAACTGATCAATGTTAGGTTATGTTAATACATTTCTAGAACGTGACTGTTACCCTAAGGTGTCCTGGCGCTGAGCACTGCCTAATGGTTCCCAAGAAGCGAAACAACTATATTGTAAAAAGCCAGGTTTTTAGCCCTCGCCTAAAGGAGAGGAGCTCAGTTTCATTTCGAAGATGGAATAGTAGATTGTTCCATGCTTTTGCGACAGAGGCAGTGCAACTCCTGTCCCCCCCAGCAGGCTTTTTTGAACAAGGGAACCATCGCTATGTTTAGCTGCCTGGGATCGCAAGGTTCTTCTAGGGACATACCACTTCAACTGTTGTTTCAAGTAAATGTAAATGTACAGGAAATTATATAGCGCAAATCACCGAGCGGTTTCTAAGCGCTTGCTTAGGGAACCCGTCCTGGTATTCCCCTGTGAGATAACCCCGGCAGGGTATCCGCAAGGCGAAAGCCAGGCATCCCACCGCGAGGGGCCGTGTGGAGATTAAGCAAGCTATTGCCAGAGTCGCAGAGTGTGAACCCGTGAATAGAGTAGGCACCGGAGCGAGAATTGTCGAGTCCATGGACATTTTAGGACTCAAGACCCCGCCGAGCCGGGAATTGAACCCTGGTCCCGGGCTGACCTCTGCTTCCAGGTCTGCCTCCTCTAACCAGTGAGCCACACTTCACACACAAGTAGTCAGGGCCTACTCCATTTATTGCAGTAAAGACTGTACAGAGGGATTTAAATTGGGCCTGATGTTTCACTGGGAGCCAACGCAGCTGTCTTAATTCCCTCTTGACAGAGACAAACCTAGGCTGCTGACTTTTGGACTTCTTGAGGTTTGCTCACATGTCTCTTTTGGATAGGCAAATAGACACTCTTTCAGTAGTCTAAGCGGGACATAATGAGGGCTGTAACCACTGTCCTCAGGCTGTCACCAGAAAGAAGGAACTTTAATTTCCTGGGGTTTTGAGAAGATAGATGCAAGAAGAGACCACCCAATTTATCTGATCTCCAAAAGTGAGTTTATTGTCCATAATCACCCCCAAGTTCTACACTTTCTCAACTGATTCTGGGAGTGATCCCAGTTCTTTCAGCCACCAATCCGGTGTCCAGATATTCATATTATTACCAAAAATAATGACTTCGGTTTTTCCACATTTAAGTGTCAGGCAGTTGGACTCCATCCATCCTGATATGGCTTTCATCAGTCATGACATTTTATTCCGGTTTCAGATTCATGGCGATGCTGAAGGGACGGAACAATCTGTGTATCATCCGCATATGAGGTCAGTTGGAACCCGAAAGACCTTATAAGGGCTCCCAGTGGAGATATGTAAATATTAAAAAGTGTGGGGCTCAGGGAGGACCCTGATGCACCCCACAGGGAAGGTAGAAGGGTTTGGCCCTAGCCTTGTCCCGTTCCAATGTTTGCACTCTGTCCTTCAGAAAGGACTTCAAGAGATTCCAGCCCTTCCTTGAACTCCATTTCCTGCTAAACTATCCATCAGTACCCTGTGATGGACCTTATTGAAGGCCGCAGAGAGATCAAACATGATCAGAATAGTGACACCTCCTTGATCCAGGGCCTCCCTACCCTCCTCGGTGGATTTGATCAAATCCAACTCAGTGCTATGTTCAGCTCTGAATCCATATTGGTCTGGATCCAGTATATTATTGGTCAGCAAAACCGTCTGAGTTGCAGATTCAAGGCTTTCTCCATCATTTTTGCTGGTAATGGAAGGTGGGAGATAGGTCTATAATTGTTCGGGTACTTGGGGGTCAAGGTTTTGTTTTTAAGCAGAGGCTGAAAGGAAGCCATCTTCCATATTTTATGAAAATGCCCCGACTTAAGAATAGTGTTGAACAAGGGAGTAAGAGCTGCCCCAACATAATCTGGGATTTGTTTGGTCACAGAGGCAGGGCATGGATCCAAAGGTGAGCCAGATTGAATCGACATCAGAAGTTTGATCGAATCTTGTATCTCTAGGGGAGAAAAGCTATCTAGTGTCGGAGTTGTATTAGACACAGAAGACACCAAACCAGCGGAAACTTTGTTGTCGTGAGCCTGATTAAGAGCAAATGATGAGAAAATGGCTTCCACCTTTAACTGAAGAGAGGAAGCGAGATTTTCCCAAAGTTCAGGACTAGTTTCGATTTTGGACGTGTTGGGGGTCGTAAGTTCAACAAGAGTCCGAAATAGTTTCTTGGAGGAGGATTTAGCCAGATTGATTTGTTCAGATGAGAACCTCTTTTTGGTGTCTAAGAGTAGTTTTTATAGAGAGAGAAACTTGTTTTGTAAGCCTCTTTATCTATCTTCTGGTAGCCATCCTCCAAAGTAGCTCTAATTGTTTACAGGCCAGTTTTTGTGTACTCAATTCTTCTGAATACCAGGGGGTAGAAGGATGGACCCGTTTAGGGGTCCATCATTTTACCTGGATGAGTTTATTGCAAGCAGCCTCTAACCATTCATTGTAGGCCGCTGTTGCATCATCAACTCCCTCTGGTAAATTGCGAGCTGTGGCTTTCAGTAGCTTGCCTAGCTCTGTGCTATTAATCCCTTTCCAAACCCTAATAGCTGTCTTATCCTTCAGCTCAAAATTGCTTTGAGGATGCGTTGTCCGCACTAACTCAAATAGGATGGCAGAGTGATCTGTCCAAGGAAGTGGTAACACCTCTGTGCATGTCAAATTGGGATGATTGGAAAAGATCCCATCAAGGGTATGTCCAGCTACATGGGTAGGACCTTCTATCAGCTGCTTGAGGTTCCCATCACTCATCATTTGGCTCAATTTTACAGTGTCGGGGTCTTAACCATCTTCGAGATAAAAATTGAAATCCCCTAAAATGTTGACAAAATTTGAGCATAGGCCATCCTCTAATAGCGTCCCAATGGCCTCCAGGAAGTATTATGGAAAATGACTGCCAACCCTCCACCTCTCCTATTGGGTCTGTCTTGCGTGTGACAGAAAAATCCCGAGGTGGAATTGCTTTGACTAGGTCGGGCCCTGATGCTTTATCCGACCAGGTCTACGTTATGAATGCTAGCTTGATGATCAATAAAAATTTTCCATTGGGGGGTTACATTCCACACTCATATTCTATACAAGGCATTCACACTAGGCCAAAGTATACTTTACAATGGCCTTGTTCTCTATTAAATGTTCTTATTCATAGTTGATCTACTGGTGTGATGGGTAATCATGCATGTCAAATGTTTAAAATGCCAGGGATTGCAGAAGTGACACCATGCACCCTTGGTACCCCCAAGAAGCATTACATTACTGACACCTTCTCCTCTTTGTAGACCTTTATCAGCCTCTGATTTTCATGGTGAAGGGTTAAGAGAAGGACATGCAATGAAAAGTACAGAACGTAAACAGGACTCTTAGAACTGAGGCTACCGGTCATGCACAAGCAAAGTCAGGGAGATTTTGCACTCCGCACAGCCCCACTTTAGTAAATCCACTTTTTATTATGCATTAATGTGTTTTGTACAGCACTGCAAGTCACATTTCCTTTTCTTCCCACTACTTCAGAGCATTACTAAGAGTAGCAAAGGCAGTGCATAGAGAAGCAATGGTGAATTAGAGTCCATTCATTGATGGTACTGATGGTCAATATTCCAATCCCCATGAACCAGAGTTTAACTTGAAAGTGTGCCGTATAGTTCTGTCATCAGCCTGGGTTATGTGTTCCATAGTCAAGACCCTGAACTGCTTGTATACTTAAGTGTTCTTTGTGTACTTACATGAGTAGAATATTATTATTGTTATTAGTTCAATTTTGTGGAGCACTGTAATACCAAGCTAGTGTTTCCTGGCACTAAAAGCATTGAAAGTGGGCCCAAAATAGTAAACGAAGAGAGCCAGACTTCGCCCATAGAAACATCCAAGTTTCCAGGTGTTGCTGAATTGAAGGAGAAATTCAAGTCATAAATAATACAAGGGCAGCATTCCAGTTTGTTGGTGCCAGATACGAAAAAGCATATCAGGTACAAAGGATCCCTGGAACAGACAACCCTCTCTCTCTACCCCTCTCTATCTCTGCACCCCTCTCTCTCTACACCCCTCTCTCTCTACACCCCTCTCTCTACACCCCTCTCTCTACACCCCTCTCTCTACACCCCACTCTCTCTACACCCCCCTCTCTCTACACCCCACTCTCTCTACACCCCACTCTCTCTACACCCCACTCTCTCTAAACCCCTCTATCTCTACACCTCTCTCTCTACCTCTCTCTATCTCTACACCTCCATATATCTATCACCCTCACTCTATCTATCTATCTATCTATCTATCTATCTATCTATCTATCTATCTATCTATCTATCTATCTATCTATCTATCTATCTATCTATCTCCCTCACTCTGTCTATCTACAATCACGTCATTTGTATAGCGCCCTACTCACCCGGGAGGGTCTCAAGGCGCTGGGGGAGGGTAAAGTTACTGCTCGAACAGCCAGGTCTTGAGCTGCTTCCTGAAGGCGAGATGGTCTTGGGTTCGCCGAAGGTGGGTGGGGAGGGAGTTCCACGTCTTGGCTGCCAGGTAGGAGAAGGATCTTCCTCCGGCGGTGGCTCTGCGGATGCGTGGTACAGTGGCGAGTGCATGGCCGGTCGATCGTAGCTGGCGGGTGGGCGTGTAGAAGGTCATGCGGTCGTTGAGGTACTTGGGGCCCAGGTCGTGGAGAGCCTTGTGTGCGTGGGTGAGGAGTCTGAACGTGATTCTCTTGCTGACAGAGAGCAGTGCAGGTCTCTCAGGTGTCCGGTTATGTGGCTGTGTCGGGGGATGTCGAGGATGAGTCGGGCGGAGACGTTTTGGATGCGTTGGAGTCTTTTTTGAAGTTTCGCTGTGGTTCCGGCGTAGAGGGTGTTCCCGTAGTCCAGTCGGCTGGTGACGAGTGCCTGGGTGACGGTCTTCCTGGTTTCCGTGGGGATCCATCTGAAGATCTTGCGGAGCATGCGCAGGGTGTTGTAGCACGAGGATGAGACGGCGTTGACTTGGCTGGCCCTCACTCTATCTATCTATCGCCCTCACTCTATCTATCGCCCTCACTCTATCTATCTATCGCCCTCACTCTATCTACCTATCTATCGCCCTCCCTCCACCTATCTATCGCCCTCACTTTGTCTATCACCCTCACTTTATCTATCTATCGCCCTCACTTTGTCTATCGCCCTCACTCTATCTATCGCCCTCACTCTAAATGTCTATCTATCTTTCGCCCTCACTGTATCCGTCTATCTATTGCACTCACTCGATCGTTATCACTCTATCTGTTACCCTCACTCTATCTATCGCCCTCACTCGATCTATCCATCGCCCTTCCTCACTCGATCTATCGCCCTCCCTCACTCTATCTATCGCCCCCCCTCTATCTATCGCCCTCTCTATCGCATCACCACAGCATCACTCAGCACCACCGCAACATCACTATGCGCTACCACAGCATCACTGAACGCCACAGCATCACTCAGCACCACCACAGCGTCAATCTGTGCAACCATTCAACAACAACTGGTTCAAATATGTTCTCTCAATGTTTCAAGCTTTATTAGAAATGTCACAAAAAGATGTTAATATTTCACTTCTGTTCTTGGATTTTCGTCACAATAAAATACACTGAACATAATCTTCACAAAAGTTTAAGCTATTACCATTATCAATTACAATAACTTTTATTTAAGTATTAATTATAAAAAAAGAAGCCATTATTTGTAATATCAATACATCTAAGTCACGTAAATACAACACATATTGCATTACAAATGCTATAGGTGTCACATTTGCGAAAGTTAAAACTATTGGCATTGTAAATGACAAAGCTATTAATTTAGCTATTTTCAAAACCAACACATAAATACAAAATTTGTCATTTACAATACCAATAGCTCAAACTTTCCTAATGCGAGACCTATTGCATTGCTAATGTTTATTTCTATTGTTCTGTTGTGTGGTTTTGAGTGGTATCAGGATGTCAAAAACTTTGTGTAGCCACTCCTATAGATTTTTAACAGAATTTATTGTTTCTAGTTTGTACTGGATGTTAGTTGTGTTTCTAAGTGTTCAAAATTGAGTTTGTTCCACGGCTTATAGGTGGATGGATGTAAGGTAGTTTTAGGTGAGTCGCTTATTGTTGTTTTATGTTGGAAAGCAAGCAAGTGGTGGTCTGACCATGTGACTGGAGTTATAGTTTGAAAGGTAACTAGTTCAGTATTAGCAAAAATTACATCTAGGATATATCCAGCTATGTGTGTGGGTTTGTGGACAATCTGATGCAGGTTCAGTGCGTCTCGGCCAGTGATTTTTTTGGGATGGGTCATATTGGGTTTCTCAAACAAAATGTTGAGGTTACCCAGAACGCATAGGTTGGAATGTTTTGTTATCGGGTTTGAAACTGTGTCTAGAAGTGCGTCTGGGAATGTCGCCTTGCTAGGTGGAGGTCTGTAAAGGAGCAGGAAGTTAAAGGAGGAAGACGGTGCAGCAATGCATCTTGTTAGAAGAGCCTCAAAATTCTTTATGGAGATGTTGTCAACTTTCCTGATATGTAATGTTTGCCTAAACACAACAGCTAGACCACCTCTTTTTTTGCCTATACGATTTTGGGTGATCGTGTGATAGTCTAAGGGAACGGCTTCATGCAGGACTGGAGCCATATCATCTCCCAATCATGATTCAGTTATGAATCGTATGTCTGGAATTGCATCTGTGAGAAGGTCATAAATGTGATATTTGTTTTTAGAGAGGGATCGAGCGTTTATTAGTAGACAGTTTAGAGAATGGCCTTTGGTGATAGTGAGACTGTTTTGTAGAAGAGTGATCAGTATTGTGTGGGTTTGTAGCAAGTGTGTTTTTAGTGCTGGCATTAGCTGTATTAGGATAGCTAAGGCATTTTGATGGGTGTGTGTGTGTGTGTTTGTGGTGGCGATGGTGTTTGAGAGTGAGTTGGTGTGCTGTGTTGTTTTCGTGGTGTAACATTGTTGTGTAGTAGACATGGGGAAGCGAAGTTGTGAGGTGTGGCACGTTGCTTATATTGTTTGCATGTGTTTAAGGTAGAAGGTGTACGAGTCAAGGGTGGTGGTGCAGCATGTCGGTCATGTAGTAAGGTTCTAAATTGTCAAATGGATGAGAGGCGGTAAGACAACAGTTGCTGTATCTGTGTTAGGTGTGGTGAAAGAGAGAAAGCTTGGCATTGGAGTCTTCCTTTGTGTGGTTTGAAAGGTGTGTATGTTTGTATTTTGTGATGGTAAGTATTATGAGGTGTTGCACTTTGATTATCTTGTTGTGCTGGTGTGCGTGATATGTTTTGTTTTGAGTAGTAGTGAAAAGGGGTGCTGGTGTATTTGTCTCATACAATGGATTTGGTTGTATAGTATTGTTTGTGAGAGGAGGTTTTAAGGTAGAGGGGGTGGGGATGTGTTTATGAGTAGAGTTTATGTTGTGTGTAGGAGGGAATGAAGTAGAGGTAAGAGTCTTTGTCTTAGATTGGTTTGTTGCAAGAGTCAAAAAGTATGGTGGTGTGCAGTGTATGTGTCGTGCGTTAGTGTTCTGGTAAAAGGAAGAGGAGGGTGTTGGTTGGACAAATGATGGAAGGCTGATTATATGTTTGTTAGTTATAAAAGGTGGTCTGTTAGGAGTAAGTAGAGCAGGGAGCGTGTGTCTGGATGGGATGTAGGTATGTATGGTGTTGAATGGCGTGTTCGTGATGAGTGGATTGATTAGTGGCATAGGATAGAGTTGTGTACTGTTTGTAGGTAATGGTGGGTATGTGTGGTAGTTGGGATAGAAGGGTGTAGATGTGATTTGGCTGGTTTTGTTGTCTATGCTGGTACATTGGTTTGTGCATAGGGTTGTGTGTGGTGTACATTTGGTGCAAGTGTGTTAATATGTTGGTGGATAGTGTGGTGTGGGTATTACTGAATGGGAACATGGGCAACATTTCTGTCCCTGGTCCTGACCAGTCTCGAACAGGCTAAAACAGGCAACTGCCCTTGTCCTCTCCGGCCAGGCTGAGAAGCCCTAACCCAGGCATTTTGTAGCCCTAGTAATTAGGTGACCCCTTCAGGCAATGGGAACCCTAGCCCTAACACTATCCAGTCACAACACTACCCCCAAAATCTGGAACCAGTAGTAGGCCAGGAACCAGTAGTAGACCAGGACCTTACAGCCAATCTTAGCCCTAGTCCAAGCAACCAATCCGTTGAAAAAAATCCTGATCTCTACGTCCAGTAGAGGCCCTAGTCCTACCAGTAGTCCCAACCCAAGTCCAAGCAGCCATTGGCACAGGAAGCCCTAGTCCACACTTCCAATAGAAAGCCTAGCCATACTCTTAATCCCACACCTAGTTCAGCAACCAATAACACCAGAACCCCTAATCGCTACTTCCAATTAAAGGTCTAAACCTTGCCCTAGTCCCACCCTAGTCCCAACAACCAATAACATAGGAAGCCCTCGTCCCTACTTCCAATAGACATCCTGACCCTAGCCATAGTCCCAACCCTATGTTGAATCACAGACCCAGAAACCAATCAGAACCCTCAAATACCCAACCAATGTGGACACTAACCCTAATCCAACAGAAACACCAGATACAACCACCAATCAGTGTACACATGTACCAAACAATAGCAGACTATATAAGGTCCCAGCTACCTCAGACTAGGTTTGCTGGTCAGGGAGTTGGAAGCTGATTCTCTATTCAGGAATATTCTAGGAGAAAGACCAGCTCAATCCACACTTTGGACTTCTGCAGGTATGTAACAAACTCTTTCTCTAACAGTACTGTTTGAATAAAACCTTACTCCATCTCCTGGCCAAACAACGAAGTGCACGGCCCCTATTAAATACAGCTTAAACAGCACACAGCAGATTACTGCTGTCTCAGCGCACCCTCTGATGTACAAGATCCCTGTTGCCGGGGGGGTCTGGTTTCACTGACTTGTTAACACAAAATGGTGGCTGGGGGTGCACTGCTTAACATAAAGGTCTTAGTGCAGAGCAAAGGAGAAATTTGGAGGAAAAAACTGGTGGGCAATGGGAATGAGAGGGAAAAACTGCAGAGTTTGGACTGCCTCAAATTGTAAAGCGCTTCGATATCCTTCGGGATCAAGTTTGCGCTATATAAAACGTTATAAATAAATGCAAAAATAAAACAAATAAGGTCATGCAGATGTTGAGACATATGGACTGGAGTAGATTTAGTATTAATCTAGAATGACTTTTTAGATAACTTGAATTTCAGCAAGCAAGGTTTCAGAAATGGCCATATAAACTGTCTTTCCATAATCTAATCTAGACATTATGAGATCATGAATAACTGTTTTATGTACATTACTCAGGAGGTACTTAAAGATCCCACTCAGCATTTTTAGAATAGAAAAACAGGTAGCTGTTATCTTGCAAACATGTTGGGACATGGAGACCTCCTGATCCAAAATGATGCTGAGGTTCTTCAAAGCAAGTGCGAATGAGGAACGAGCCCCAAATTCTGATGGCTTATAGTCATTGGGCCAACATATACATAGACCATAAGGTCATGCTTGCTTTTAATGGGGTGTAGATCTGTGTAGTAATCTTTGGCTGTTGCCCCAGTACTCCATATGGACACTGCAGAGTACTTTAAACGTGATCCTATTGTTCACTGGGAGCCAATGAAGTGCTTTACAGGCTGCCTTAATTTGGCAGTACTTCTTCAGATTCAGGATGAGTCTGGCAGCCTGACTTTGGTGAATTTGCATCCTGATACTGACAATTTTTGGAAGCGTATTGTACACCATGCTGCAATATTCAAATCCTACTATCTCTCTTTATTATACAGTTAATAAAAACCGTAATGTACAAACAGAACAATGCATGTTAAATTAAAATGTTAAAATATATAAAAACATGATCAGGTTCTTAGTGCTGGGTGTTTATGCAGTGCAGTTAAAATAGTATTGACAAACTTCCCAACTCTTGCTAACGCCTGGGCTGAATTGTTGCTAAAACACAAAGTCGATGCTTCGCTGCAGTGTCTCAGTGATTGTTCCCGGAAGACGGGGATCAGTAGGCGACGTCGATCGGAGGCAAAGAATGGGCAACAGCAAAGCAGGTGGAGCCAGGACTCATGTTTATAGTTACAAAACCTGCAAGTGGGCTGCTCATTCCACCGGGCCCACTGGGGGTTAAAGTCAAAGATCGGTAGGGCTAGCAGCCTCATGTGTAGTATTTTGTTACGAGTCTGGGGGTTGAGGGAGTAGTTGAAGTATGTTTGAGGTTTTCCCTTGATATATGATTCGTTCAAGGCAGTAAAAAGTTCGTTTTTAGATAACCCGGCAACGTCGGTCTGAAATGAGACTGAGATGATTTGTTTTGTTATTGTTTTTTTCCATGTTAGCAGAGGAATGGTTGGGTTAATGAGAGAGGTTGGTTCAATCTTTAGTGTAGAGATAGCAAGATGCAGCTGTTTGTGCCAAGGGGAATGTTCGTCTTTAAACACAGCTTGTAGTTGTTCTTTCAAGGATTGTCCTGGTGCTCGTAAGGTGTGTATATAGTATTTGATTAGGTCGCCCAGGCAATGGAGGTTTGCACTGGTCAGGCCCAGCTCGAGTCTCATCCTCGACCTCCTCACGTGCTGCGGGACGGAGAAGATTTTCTTATAAGCTTTTATTTGTAGGTTTCCCAGAAATACGTCCATTTTCCCGGGAAAGGCCAAGTGGCCATAGGTCACTGCAGGTAATAGTTTGGCATGCAGCACCCTTAGGATTGGTTCGGCTGAGGGACTGTGCAGGTGACGATTCAGGCGCCTAAGGCTATGAATGATCCTCATGCCCTTGGACCTTAAGTGTCCGAGGTGTACTGCTTGATTTGCCCTGGCGTTGAACCAAACTCCTAGGTAGTTGTAGCTGGTGCAAGTCGTTATTTGTGATCCCCCTGCTCTCCAAGTGAGATTTTTCTTTTTGTAGCTCCCAAAGATCAAAATTTTGGTTTTTGATTCATTCATCACAAGATGGTTCTTTGTGTTATATTTATTGAGAGCGGTGAGCGATCTTTGCAATCCTGTTTTCGTATGGTCCATGATGATGATGTCGTCGGCGTATTGCATTGTCTGTAGGTGATCCTACTATCACAAAGGTTATTAATAACGCCAACTAGGTTGATAAGTAGTTCACAGTGTATACTGAAGAGCTCTCCTTTTTTTGGGGGGGTTGTTGCCTTGCTGATTCTATTTGCTTTGTGGTCCTTTTTGACCCTTAACAGCTGTATGATCGCTTCTTTCATGTTTCTTTCACTAGGCCTTATCATTGATCGAACATTGCTTAATGCCAGTGCCAGTGGTTAAGGTTGTTTATTTCAGCTTAGCCTGCTCTCCAGTGAACCACTTGTTTGGTAATTTCATTTATTGATTTTGTGGGTGAAATATTATGTTAAGGTTTTTGGGGGTGGGTTAATATTTATTATTTTAAAGGTCTTTGAGCATGACTTCAGATATACATACCATAGTTCTAACAGCTAAAGATGTGAGCATTTATTTTACTGGAGTGATAATCTGAAACTGCTGCAAGTATGATATCAATACCAATACCAAAACTATTGCTGCTGCCCCTTCTGCTGCTAATAATATTAGTAATGTGAATAAACAAATGTTTATTCTGAGTATTTGGCTTACAAGTATAAATATGGAACACCAGAGATCACTGGGAGCAAGTTGAAAATTAATGACCCCTTTGTCACCCTCAGGGAAATCAAGGCCACTCACTCTCTCAAAGGTAGAGATACCACTCGATTCCTATGACTTTATTATTGGACCAGTCCCTCAGTACTCTTTCAGGATATAAGGGTGAGATTAACATAGACTAAGTGTATCTGCATTTTCTGTATAAGGGTGCCACAATAGTTTCTTTGTACATTCACTCTTGTGGAGGGCTGTAGGAACATCCAAGCTGTTCGTTTTATGGTTATAAGGGAAAACAATGCCATTTGTTAATAGAGAATTTTACCTTTGACTTTATACCAACACCAGACAGAGGGTGACATGCCACTCCACCCCGCTTTCAATTTCATCATGAGTGAGTCTTGGTGTATAAGGAAGCATGCACCTTAGTGGAAACTGTGAATGTTGTGAAAACTTTGACCAACCTGAATGTTGTTGCACACCTCAGTTTCTACATTTTACCCCACATGGCCTTAATTTTCAGTTTTCAGTCCAAGTGAGATTGCACAGTTTAGAGATGTTGCTTGATATTTTTCTCGAGTAACTTACATAGGCTGTGAATGACAATTGGAAACTATTGTGTATTAGAGAAAAAGTGCAACACCTTCTGAATAGAGAGGTAGCGGGATGTGTTTGCTGCCAACTTGAGGGCTACTCTAAATATATAGGGAGTAGAGGAAGGGTTTAAATATTATATAGAGATATTATTCAAAATGGTGCCATTGTACATTACTCTCTGAGCCAACTGGTAGCAGCAAAAAGTTTTATATTTTCAGCATTGTTGAAAATTGGGTTAATGGTTGAGGGGGTGGAATCCTACTGAAGAAGCAACCACAATCTCTGTCAGGGTGAAACACAAGCAAACCCCAAATTAACATCTACTTAACATGCTTGTAGCTTAGCACAAAAGCAGCCAGGCTTATCACAAGAAAAATCCCCCACAATCTAAGACAATAGAGGAAAATGTAATAAGTTATATGAGACCAAATCGATAAAAAACCAATCAGTAGAACGGGGATATGCAATTTCAGAGATTTAGGTAAAGCATAGTGCCTAAAAGAACAAAGCACCAGTCGTGATTATCTAGTCGTGCGAGATCAGGAAAAAGTCACAACTTCAGGCTGACTGCGATGGCGTGGGAGACGGACACAGGACTAGGTTAATCCAGCTGAAAGAGTTACCTTTAAAAGTCCAGTGTAAAGAATTTTGTTTCTGATGGAGGGGCCCGCAAGGAGCAGGCAGAGCATCGCGGATGGTCATCAATGTAGTGTGAGAAACAGGTTAAGCATCATCGATGTTCATCTTTGTAGCGTGCAGATCCAGTCAGGCGTCGTTGACAGTTGTTACTGAAGCTTTGCTTTGGGGATTACAACAGGCTGTCGAAACAGTAGCGCAAGTGCAGCTCTTGCATTTCCTGTGGGGTTGGCGGTGGCTCTGTCATGAAGAGTAGCACTCATCAGAACTTTGCCTTGCCGTGCGGCAAGATCTTGGCACAAAAGGCTCAGTTGAAGTCACGAAGAGCCTAATACTTCAGAATTTCTCCTTTTCTTTGTGGTGCAGCTCCACTGACGCCACACCAAGGGTCCAGGACCTGAGAAGCTCCTCTTGGGTTTCAAGAACTCCAACTGGCAGAGGCCAGCAAGGCTAAGGCTGGTCCAGTTGCAATTCCAGGCAGCAAGTCAGCTGGTCAGATGCAGGAACCCTCAGAACAAGAGGTCAGTCAGCTGAACCCTTAGATTCACTTCAGCCTGGGATGAATGGTGCAGGTCCTCTCTTTCTTCTCAGCAAGCAGGGCAGCAGAGTAATACGACAGCTGGGAAGCAGTCCTTCTGGCAGCAACACAGCACAGCAATATTTCTTCTGTAGCATCCACAGGTCCAGATGTCTACTGAAGAGTTGGGTTTCAGTGTTCATTATTTATACCTGGTGCCCACTTTGAAGTAGGAGATGTTAATAGAGGCTTTCACCCCGAGCGAGGTGCTAAGAGTTTCCTACCTCCCTGCCCTGGCTGCAGCATGTCTGGGAACACAATAGCCTAGTGTCAAAACCATGTGTGAGTGTGGTGGGTAAAGCCTTTGTGATGTGCAAGTGTGGTAGGTTACCGCTCCTTCTCCTCATTAGAGTCAGAGGTGGCTCATCCTGCCAACACGAATTCCCCTTTGTCTCACTGTCTGGGAACAATATGCAAAGACCAACTGCCAGCTACACTTAGTCATGGGACCCAGCATAGACGCTGCAGGTACCAAATGGTTGGGACAAGAAAATGCCAACTTTCTAAAAGTAGAAAGATAAACGCAGCAAATATGCACTCCAGGTACTAATTCAAACAATCTGAATCAGATATACACATTTAGAAAAACTTCTGAAAAATCACATGTGCACCAGGTGAGGGGTTCTGCAAGCCACCTGATTCAATTCAATTCAATTTCAATTCAATTTCAAAGCTTTTATTCGATTTGTAAACAAATCATACAAGCAAACATGAAATCAATCCATTACATAAAGAAAAACCATTATAAAATACAGGGTTTATACAGGGGAATCCAGGATAATTCATGTAAGGGTAGGACACATACGGACCAGCGTTTACATTGGATCATGATTAAAACAAAGTTAAAATCGTACAGACAGGAATGAGTAAATTGGCACAAAATGTTTATCCTGGCAGCTGTACGTTGAACAATAAACCCCCACCCATAGTGGGACATGAAAGTTTTAAATTTTTAAAAATTTGTTAAAACAAGCAGAGAGGTATAGAAATATAGCAGCACTAGATATATCCTGGCAGCTGTTTGTTAAAAATATAAAAGGGTCAAGGAAAAGAAAAGAAGAACATGTACAGACAGGGTTAAAGATTAGTTGAGCACTACTAAAGACAATGCTCCCCCTGGCAGCTGTACGTTTTGAGAAGTACAGACAGGAATATAGAGATCATGACAATACAATACTTTTCCTGGCAGCTGTACATTTCAAAATATAAATGGCAACAAAAAAACATATGTCCACATTTTCTAAAGCTGACAGTAGCACAAGGGCATTCTTAAAAGACCGTATTTTGTATTTAATAAATATAGGTTTTAAATACTTAGTTCTTAGAAAATGATAAAATTTACAAAAAAGTAAGAAATGGCAGCAACTCTGGCGTGAAACGTTGTCACAAGGGCAGGGGGTTTCAGATTTCTGTTTCTGTACTGGGAACGCAACAAGATGGTGTGCAATGCCCAACCTAACGCGAGTTAAAACATATTGATGAGATGGGCGGCTGACATGTAAAAGATATGCTTGGAACCCCGGTGGCAAGTTAAGTTCTCTGTAGAACTTTACGGTAGTTAGCTTGCCATATACCTCTTCTCGCCCTTTCTTTTTATACAGCAAGAACATTTGTTTAATCTCTTTTTTGGGTATTTCTACTGCAAGTTCGGGGTCAGTGAGAACATCAATATCAAACAGAGTCTTAAACCAGAAACTAATATATTTCAGCCAAAGAATACGAAAAGAAAAGTCCAGGCCTATACAGTCAAGAATAATTTCTTGAGTGAATCGAGTTTCAGGCTTAGCCCAAATAGATCGCCACAATAAGAGTGGACGAACGGCTGCTAAGTCCGAAATAAACTCGACCCCAACCTCGTCATGAATTAATTGAATGGAGGCGGAGTGGGGAACACATAGCACTTTTCTTAGAAACTTATTCTCCTCTTTTTGGAGGGAGGTGCCATCTGTGTGACCCCACACTCCAGCCCCATACAATGCCGAGGGAACACAGCGAATATTGTAAATATTAATCATGTCACGAATGCTTCTTGAGCCGAGCTTGGATGAGAAACGAAAAACACTGCTGGTACAACGAGTCATTTTCGACCTAGCATTTTCAAGCTCTGATTTCCAAGACCCATCGTTAGCATAAGTGATTCCTAGATAACAAAAGGTCTTAACTTGTGACATTTTGGCGCTGTCGAGATAGAAGTTAGACTTTAGTTTATTGGCTGACTCACCGCACAACATGACATAGGTCTTAGATTTGTTTACACAAAGTCTCCTGTTTTGTATGAACAGCATAAAACCATCAATGAGACGTTGTAAGCCCATCTGAGTGCGTGATAAAAGTACTGCGTCGTCCGCATAAAGTAAGATTGAGACAGGATTGCCTCCAATCTGCGGGGCATCTGCTGGTATGGTTGCCAAAGTGCGATCAACACAGTTAATAAAAAGAGAAAATAAAAGAGGAGCTAGTACGCATCCTTGACGGATGCCCCTGGATACCTTGAAGAAAGGTGTGCATTCGCCATGGCTGCCATAACGGACTTTACAAGAGAGTTTCTGGTAAAGCCTAGCCAGGAAATGTACTATTTCTTTAGGTGCTCCTAACTCCAGTAAAACCTGCCAAAGGATGCCATGGTCAACTAAATCAAATGCGCTGCTCAAATCAGCAAAACATAAAAATAAATTACCCTTTTTGGCTACTGTGTATTTGTTAATTAAAAGATCCAAGTTCACGCATTGCTCCAGAGTGCCCATCCCCTTCCTGAAGCCGTATTGCACTTTAGTTAAAATACTCATATCTTCTGCCCAAGTTTCCAGTCTAATGAGCAGAATTCTGCTCATAACCTTTACTGAGGCATCCAATAGAGAAATTGGCCGATAGTTAGAGGCCTCGGATTTACTGCCTTTTTTGAATAAGGGCACGATCACCGATTGACCCCAAGAGGGAGGGAAATCGCCTACAGCTGCACAGTTAAATGTCCTAACCAAAATGGGGGCCCACAGGTTAGGTTCTGACTTTAATAAATCTATGGGCACCCCATCAGGTCCCGGGGCCTTCCCACCCTTGCTATTGGCAAGGCCTTCCAGTCCTTCCTGTAGCGTAATATCCAAAGGTAGAGGTGACCACAATGGCAAATCAACCGGGGGTTGGGTCAAAGATTCCTTTTCTGGGTTAAAAATATTAGTAAAATGAGAGACCCAGTCCTCGCACGCAACATAAGAAGTAATTTCTGGGACACCTTCCGAATTTAAGAATGGGCTGTTGACTATTTCCCAGTAAAGTTTACTGTTTTTTGTCTCAACAGCTTCATTCAGTTTATCCCAAGCTTCTCTCTGTAGTACCTTTTTCCTGTTAGAGATAGCCAGTTTGTAGTTAACCCTTGCTTCTTTGATGCTAGTACCGTCTCGGGGTTTGAGCCCTAAAACTCGTTTTAATTCCCGTAAAGTTGTAGTACAGGGCTTATCAAACCATCCCAGTTTTATCGTTTTATTAGCTGAGGGTTTTTTAGTAAAGATACCCTCAATGATGGTATTGATGTTAATAAACTGGGATATCAAAAGTTCGTGGTTAACAACTTCTTTAAGGCAATAGCTAATCTCGATTTTACAACTGACTATTACCTCCCTTTGTTTAGCCACAGAATTGACCCCCGTCCACTTGATTCTCGGGCCGTTTGGTCGTTGGGACACTATATCGGTGGTACAGGTTTCCCCAGTTCTTTGTTTGACACCCCTTAAAGGAAGGGTAACACAAATACTGTTGTGGTCGCTGAGACTCTCCTCTCTCACATACAGGCTGCAATAGTCCCCATTGCTTGAGAACAGGATGTGATCGATAAAAGTCCCGGCTTCCCTCCCTGTAAAGGTGGGGCAACTAGCGTTCTGTTTATTTTTGTCGCAGTTTAGTAAGGATAAATCTAGTTTAAGTAGCAGGTTATTTAAGGTGGAGCCGTAATGACAGTGCGGGAAGTGGGGAAAATCCTCACTCCTTCCCGCACCCCCATTAAAATTATCCGCCTCCACTCCAAAACCGCATGGGTTACCCTTAGATAGCTGGCATGGCTGCAAATTAAAGTCTCCAGCCCATAGAATGTCTAACTGCTTGTTTGAGATGCCTATAGCCTTTGCAATTTCTTTTTCCAGGGGATACAGAATATTCCCTCTGGAGGCGTCAAAGATGTTGTTGTAAAAGTTAACAAGTACCAGGTCATTACCCTGAGCACATGCAATCCGCAGTACCTGGCTGTAAGCTCCCACATTTATGCTACTTCTGACTTTGAAGGTTTCCAATCTGTTGGAAAGGAGAATCAGAAGACCCCCCTTTGCCCTACCAGAATTGGATTTAGTGGCATTCAAGCAGTATGAAGAATAACCTTCAACGTTAATGTCTTCCTGACTCCAGGTCTCCTGGAGGAGGACTATGTCAAACCCTTCTCCTATGAATTTAGACCAGAAAGGGGTATTTAATTTCCCTGCGATACCAGCAATATTCCATGATATCAAAATAAGGTCGCCAGGCTTATTTACATGAGCTGGTATCTTGGAAGGTCCCGTTACTACCCGACAAGTGGGGGATTGGGTGTTAAGAGGGTGGGAACAAGAGGGGGGTGATTGAATAAAAGAACTTTCGGGTGCTGTGATCTTATGTAAGACCTTGTGACCACTTGAAGGCACAGGGGTCACTGCAGGAACAGAATTAGGGCTGGCAGGGTCAGATCGCACAGCCACATCAGATACTGACCGCCTGTTGTCAGTTGAGATCAGTGAAGATGGAACATGAAGTCAATCAACCATCTCCAGGCAGTCAAATCTGTTAGTGGTTTGGATGCCCTGCCACCCGCCGTCTGTAAAGCGGTTATTGTTGGGATACCAAGGGCGAGGTACCCAATCCCTACCTCTAGGTTGTTGGATTTGCCATGGGTCGCCATAGTCCCATTGGTGTTCTTGGTTCATAGCCCAATTTGGCGGAGGAATTGGGTAATGATAATTAGAAGTAGGGGGGTAGAAAAAGGAGAGTCGATGGGTATCGATTCCTCCCTTCTTCTCTAGTTCAGGCCATGAGCATATGTGGTTCACAGTAGAGGCATCCTCACATGTAACAATGACACAGTCCCCTTGGATGCTCTTGGGGATCTTACCCACCCAGGAAACCCTGCGTACCGAGGATATTCTACAGGTAAATGGGGGCTTCAGAGGCCTATGAATGCAAAGCCATTGCAGAATTTTATTCCGGAGGGACCATTGGGGTTCATCGGTTCCCTCTGGGAGTTCCGGTACTCCTGTTAAAATTGCCGTGAAAGGAGATACCTCTGGGGCCAATTGAAAAGGGCGTTTAGGTTTGGGCCTCTTTTTGTCTGCATGGGAATTAGCTTTAGCTTTTGAGGCCTTATTGTTGCTAGTGGAGCGCTGTAAGGGCTCATTAGTAAGATTACGGTTAGCATCATTGGAGATAACTTGTGGGGCCTCAACAGCACAAATTTGCTGACTGGATGACGGTGTCTGGGGTGGTAAATTAGCTTTCGGCTTAGATTTGGAACAGTTAGTGCAGGTATTAGAATTGGCCGAAGATTCGATTATGGGATCCTTTGTTACGGATTTGGTGTTGAACTTAACTGTATTACCAGGTGGTTTGTCTATATTGGTCTTAGCTAAAGGAACCCCCGGACAGGACGCCACGGCTGAAACCACTGGTGTGACCCCCCCGGATTTAGCTGTTCCTGCCCTTGAATAATTGGTGGATTTATCAACAAGTATGGCGAGCTGTTTCTCAATGACCATGATACTCCGTTCCAGGGGCATAAGTTGTTGTTTAAATAAATCCCTGAGTTTTGCAAATAACTGGATATTATCGAAATCGGATGTACCAGGTGCACCCCCCTGGACAGTACCATTTAAATTACAATGAGGGTTAAACAAGACAGATGTTGTGGGGTTAGTACCAGCGGAAATGTTCGTGGCTGGTGCTGTAATAGTCCCTTTCTTTTTCTTGTTATTGGGATGTTGGTTAGCCTTATTCCTTTTATTTAACTGCTTAGGAATGGCGCCTTCTGTCACCCCCATGGATTGAATACCTTGAGAGTGGTCGTCAACTGCAATCCGCTCTAAATCTGGAGTAGTCTCAAGGTTCTCAGTAGAGTCTAAACCCAATGACAAGTTTGTGGCCGATAAATCTACGGCATTGGGGATAGAGTGTAATTGTGCTATAACATTTCCAGGTTGAGAAAGGCTAGGGATAGATGAAACTGCTGGGACTGGGGTTAAGGCTGTAGCTATGAGACCCAGGGAGGATCTCTTAGCGAACGCAAGGTCCTGGGATACCCTGCGCTCTAAAAGGGAAATGTTTAAATTGATAGCCTCAGTGGTAGTGGAGATGAATTTGTCAATAGGACCTATAAACTGTGCAGTTCTAAGTGCAGTCTTGCTTCTGGATCCCCTTGTAACTGACATAATGTGGATATGCAGGCACAAAGGCAGAGGTCCAATATGGTCGCAATTTCAGTATCAAAGAGTACCTTTAGGTGAGGAGATAGTCACCAGACGAATTTGGTCCGGACCGAAGGGGGGGGGGCCCAGCCCTGCCTGGATCTGTCTGGAACGGGCTGAAACGGGCCCGCCCTTGGCCCGGGCTTCGCCCGGCGTCCCGCTCGCGTCCCGCGAGGCGGGGCTGACCTCGTCTTTAAGCGCCTCCTGGCGCGGCTTGTAGCGTTGCAGCCCGCTTGGGCTGATGGGGCTTGTAGTCCCCTGACCCGCGCTCCACTCGGCGGCTCAGCTTGGACAGCGAGCGGCGGGAGGCGGGCAGGGAGTGCAGGAACGCGGTGTAAGGCTCCCGAAATACGAGGCGTCTGCTGAAGCGGTAAGGCACTCCGACCTTGTGGCAAATCCGCTGTTTGTCGGGCTGACCTCGTCTTTAAGCGCCTCCTGGCGCGGCTTGTAGCGTTGCAGCCCGCTTGGGCTGATGGGGCTTGTAGTCCCCTGACCCGCGCTCCACTCGGCGGCTCAGCTTGGACAGCGAGCGGCGGGAGGCGGGCAGGGAGTGCAGGAACGCGGTGTAAGGCTCCCGAAATACGAGGCGTCTGCTGAAGCGGTAAGGCACTCCGACCTTGTGGCAAAAGCCACCTGATTCAAATTGAAAAGAGAATACCTAGAAGTGTATCCAGGTTAACCCAGTGCACTACAACTGTGTCACATAATAGTGTACGCCCTTAATCATGAAAAAATCAACAACATACGCCAGTCAGTCAGTCGAGAACTTTATTTCGGTCACAACGGACCATAAAAGTACAAGGTAAAATACATACATAAAGACAATACAATTAATAAATAACATTAAACAATACAGGGACATTCATATATATACATTATTAACAAGGTTAAAACTATACATTTCTCAACCCATCATAAAATTAAGATCAAACATAATATAATTATCGACAATGATTGTTAAGTTTTGTGCTAATATTGCAGCTATTCAGTTATTACGCCACTCGATACTTTCCCTTAAGCCGGAAATATAAAAACAGAAAACAGTTTCACCACAGAAGGCGATTATTTTAAAAAACTCCTACGTTTATGCCACATCCCATTTAAAAAACTGGAAACTGCAAAAACAATAGTGGGATGGGTGTCGTACTTCAGGACTCTAAGAGCTTGGGAGCAATGTCTAAAACCTAGGTTTCTACAAATAGGTAACACCCAACGATTACGTGCAGCACAATAACCCAGACAGATAAAGAAGACATGAGTTTCATTTTCAAGATTGTGTTTACATGCTGGACACTCAGTGTTATTTTTACTGTCTCATTTGCTAGTAAACGACATGAGAGGAAGACTGCCCATCCTGAATTGCACGTATAATTTCCTCGCCAATGGTGGATAAACCAAGTCTAGGAAGTCTTCCTTTCTGAAGACGCCTTTGACTCTAAGAAACTCAATTGTCAATCTTCCAACTGTAGAATTCTCATGGAGAGACAATCAGTTTTGATGCCTACGGTGGCGGACCATGTCGACCCTAGTTATTGCTGGGCATGCTACATCTGGTGTTTCCCAGAGCTCGGGCAACCACAGTGTTTTCTTAGATCTCATAGCAGCCCAGACCTCCCTAAATTTGTTTCTGTAGGACACTAGTTCAGGAACTGACCATAATCTTCTTCAATAAGTAAGTGGCCGTAATGCCACTTCCTCCTCAATAGGGAGTAACCCTAGGTCCATACGGAGGGGTACTAGTGTGGTACTGACTGGAAGTCCCAACATGTTCCTCATGAATGTATACTCTACCTTCATGAGGTTAATAGGCTTTTGGTGCCCCCAGAGTTCCACCCCATACATTGTGGCCGCCCTGGCCTGTAGTTTATTGATTTCGATGACAGGGGCAGCTGGCTTAAACTCAGACACTCTGTGCATTTTCTGTAACCCCCCACCTTGGGTTAGCTTTACTGCTGCCTTTGCTAACTGGGTATCCCATTCCAGGTGTTCCGATAAGGTAATGCCCAGATACTCAAAAGTCCTCACTCTCTCCAGGGGAGTACCGTCCAAAAGCGGGTTTGGGCAGGTCAATCTAGGAAGGTTGAAGATCATAAATTTAGTTTTTGTAAAATTTATCTTCAGGCCTCTCCATGCACAAAAATCGGCAAAGCCGTCCAGGGTGTGTTGGATACCCGTTGATGTCTTGGACAACAACAGAGTGTCATCCGCGAACATCAACACGGGCACCCGACCTGATACTAGCCTCGGGGCATCGATGTCCTTAACTCCAACTATAAGCCCATTAATATATAGACAGAATAATGTGGGGGCCAGCACACAGCCCTGGCGCACCCCCGAGCTGACAATTCTCCATGCTCCCGCACCTAACTTGTGCATAAGTCTCCATAAGGAGCCTCATTATTACTTCCAAAAGATATGGTGGGATGCCAAGATCACACAATACACTCCACAGTTTTTTCCTAGGGACCAGATCAAACGCAGACTTCAGGTCAACAAAGATGAGGTTGAGGATGCCACCCTCCACACTCACCGTTTTCCAATATAAGACCTGAAGTCTGAAGATCTGGTCAATAGTCAATGTACACGTCCTGAAGCCAGCCTGAAAAGGACTCAAAATCTAATTTTCCTCGATCCAACCCTGGACTCTGTCTAAAATAATCCGTCCCATCAATTTTTGGGTATTATCTATCAGGCTGATAGGCCTATAGTTGGACGGTAAAAGAGGGCAGCCTTTTTTGTGGATTGGGACTATCTCTGTGCCACGCCAGGTGTCCGGCGGGTCCTTGCCCTTTAGGATGGTATTAAACAGAACACACAGGTATGGTGCCCAGATTTCTGGTTCGGACCGGAATAAATCCCCGGGGAGCTTGTCTAAACCGGGTGCTTTATTTGGTAGTAGTTTAACGAGGGCGGATTCTACCTCTCGGGGAGTAATCTCCCAATTCCCCTCCAATCGATACTCATGGAGGAGACTTGTTCTCCAGGCTGGAATACCTTCATTGCCCAAGTTTGCATACAAAGCTCCAAAGTGAGCTTCTCAGACTGCTGGGGCTATGTTGGGTTCTATCACTGAACTAAACTCCCTCCCCCCTAGAGCTAAGTATTGCCCAGAATGATTTCAAGTCCTTAGACTTGAGGGCAATTCTGAGTTCCTCCCATCGATCAGCTTCCCACTCTTTCTATTCTGACTGGATAACCCACTTATACTTAAGCCAGCAATGCTTACAACATATGCAAAATAGTACAATAATCCCACAGTAATCCGAATCGATTTTCATTGAGTCCAAAAGTGATGAATATATTCTTCAAAACCAGAAGCAATTTGGGATCTGCTTTTTATTCAAAGTCCAGGCAGATCAAATCCAAAAGTAAAGGAGTAAATACAGCTTGAGTTCAGCATGCGAAAACAAACTTCATAAATTCCCAATGCATTTTGTGCTAATAACAGTAGCCCTTCATCAGGGGAATCTGCAACAGGTAAACAAACAATTGTGGTGAAGATATATACAATGAACTGTCATATAGCGTTATGTAACTAACATTAGGCTAAAAAATAAGAGAAACATATGGCCAAGAAACACCGTTTTCCCCTACTCCATGTAAACCAGTGTTCAAAAGAAATGTGGTAGAATTCCGAACCAATATCCAAATATAAGACACAGAAAGTGCAGGTTGTATTGAAAATGAGTAAGAGAACTCAGCACCCAAAGACGACACTAATCCTAAAAAATACCAGAGGGCAAAACTGCAAGCGCATTCTGCCAAACTACATGACCAGCGATCAAAAAAATACTAAAAGCTGCCAAAACAACCATGAACAAGAGTGAATCAGAGGTCGTGCTCCACAACGCTGATGCCTAGTTGTGACCTAAACCTGAATTTGAACCATTTACCTCCAGCGTACAGTTCGTCAGTAGTACTATTGTGAAATGGTACCACAGGCACCTGAAAACCAAAACCCCGACATTCAAAGCTCCGGTGGACACTCAACCAGAATATAAACAGATGAAAACACAAGAAGAAACCCTTACCGCTCGCTACACAGGTAGCACTGGAAACTAAACAACCTCTTCAGAAATGCTGACTGTCTGTATGATCCCAGTCTCTGGGCTCTTTCAGGTGAAGCAGTTTTTTTTTTTATTATGCCTTTACTATCTTATTTTGACTTTTTAGACCAGGAGTATGCGTCTATTTTACTTTATTTTATTTTATATATCGTGCTTTGTTTGCATATTTCATTCGTAATCTGTGCCCTGTTTGTAATGGAGGCTGTTTACTTCCGTCCCCTTCTATGCATATGGTTAGGCATGCTGAATTCCATATTGCCGTTCACTAACGCAGCGCGTGTCAGTTGCAGTCAACGTTTCTGAAGAGGTTGTTTAGTTCCCATCGCTACCTGTGTAGCGAGCGGTATGCGTTGTGTGGTATCTTGTATTCAATATCATACATCCTTCCCATTTCCCTGCCTTGCTGCTCAGCCAGAATGCATGTGTTGTGAGTGGATGTGTTTTGGAATGCTGGTGTGTGTGATGTAATGGAATGTTTGGGATGCCTGGTGAGAAGAGTGTCAGTTGGAAGTAAGGGGCTGAGCAGAAAGGGAGTTGCTCCTGGTGGGGCTCACTGATTGTCTTACTTGATTATTACCATCTA
This sequence comes from Lissotriton vulgaris, assembly GCF_964263255.1. Taxonomy (NCBI): domain Eukaryota; kingdom Metazoa; phylum Chordata; class Amphibia; order Caudata; family Salamandridae; genus Lissotriton; species Lissotriton vulgaris. The sequence continues at coordinate 516,295,068 of NC_141693.1, read as the reverse complement.
TATCTCCATCAATAAATCATCCTCATGTTTCCTACACCTCGGCATTTAATGGACTTATTTTCATCATAACATTTGGGGACAAGGATGGGATTGAATCTAAAAGTGCACCTGAAGGATTCCTGAAATCTTGAAACTGAAGTAACCCTAAGGTAATGAACTAATTAATCATCATCTACAATTTCGCATTTACAGCATACTGGCACCCCTGAGAGCCCCACCAGTGACCACTTTACCGGTCGCCCACTTCCCAAACGTGCCAGTCCCTGCTGCATTTCATTTCACTGCCTGCTGTTTATACTGCTACCTCCATGTTTCCTGCTACCTGCATGCCTTCAAGCTTGAAATTTTCCTGTTACTCTAATTTACTTTTCCTGATTTGAAGGAGCGAGCTGCGTGCGATTTAGTTGTCTGGCAGGGCGTGCAGTCAAGTATGAAAGGGGTCCTCTATTGTCAGCACGTCTGCCACAGCGCATGTGACCAAGCCTTATGAACTCGTGTTTATGATTTTACGATAAACACTGCCCTTTTGTTCGTGCTTCAGCGCTCTTCCTAATATTTTAAACCAAGTCTTTTATTTTTTAAACTTTCAATAAAGCGTGAAATGAAAGCTAATATTGCAGAAAAGGAACACATATCCCACAGGCATTTTTTTGGAACTGCTGTTCTGTTTTAAATGCGGTGACATTTTGGCTGCTTGTAATGAAAGTTTATTGGCATTTTTATTTGTTTCCATTTCTTGGCTCGGGACTTGGATACATCCTTTACAATTTCAGTTTAACTGCCATCCCTCTTCAAAAATGCTGGCACGAGCTCTTCGAGCATGCACCCTTACCTGCCAGTCTCGGAGCTCCATGATGCTTTCTTTGACGTTCTCTGCTGCTTATCATGGGACGTTTTTGGTGCATAGGCGCACCGAGAGCCACCCCGCATCACGTAAAAAACGTGCCGCCATTTAATGGTAAATGCAAAAACCACAGTTGATGGACAGAATGCAGAACAATGTCATACATTCACCCCAGTACAGAGATCTGGGCCTAAATCCATCGTTTTTTGCACTCCACACCACCACAGTTCAGACATGGCCATCTGCAAATCAGTCTGACCCTGTGCCTCATGGGAACAGTCCAGCCCGAACTGCCAAGCCATGCCTTTCCTGCACCGGAAACAAGCTTCCGAGGACCGGTTTCTGGCATTACAGCTGTCTTCAGCCCGGCTTGCTTGAATCCAGTGGTGTGGAGTGCATGGGACTCACGTCTGAGCATACCCATCCCACTCGGGGTGACAAATGCAAAAACCACAGTTGATGGACAGGATGCAGAACAATGTCATACATTCACCCCAGTACAGAGATCTGGGCCTAAATCCATCGTATTTTTGCACTCCACACCACCCTAGTTCAGACATGGCCATATGCAAATCAGTCTGACCCTGTGCCTCATGGGAACAGTCCATCCCAAACTGCCAAGCCATGCCTTCCCTGGACCGGAAACAAGCTTCCGAGGACCGGTTTCTGGCATTACAGCCGTCTTCAGCCTGGCTTGCTTGAATCCAGTGGTGTGGAGTGCATTTTATGTTAGGCATTTTCACATCTGTCTAAATGCCTCTTCATGTTTTATTACGTGTGTCTTGACAGCCACGTTTTTCTCAAACAAACCTTCCTTGTTGAAACTTTACAGATGTCATCTTTTTCCACGGGAGAACTTTGGATTTTTCACAGCAACAGCAAGTATTCTTTGTCATCAAATGCAGCAGTAGGTACTTTGCTTTGCTAACATCTTTGTTTTCAATCTGGAACTGCGTCATGCACCTGACTTTATTAGGCTTCATATCTACATCAAATTTCAGCGTATTTTCATTGGTTTCTACAGTTCAGATGGATTTCAGGTGAGGAGTCGCTCACCGGAGTGGATCATCACCTTTTTAAAACTGTTCTGCTAATGTTTTATGCTTGTTATGCTGTACAATGCCTTACTACTGTTGCTTATCTCCTTTAATACTTTCTCTATTTTATTAATTTCTTAATGTTTTGCGACTTTCCACCTTCTGCACAGATATTTGTGCGTGGATAGGTCATTATAATGTAAGTTTATTCTATGATAGTCTCTGTAGATTGTGACTCTACAGGTCATCTACTTTTGCTGCATGCTCTTGAATTAATGTACTTTCTTCAAGTTTTATTAAGGGATGTTTACTGCTTGAATTACGATTTGTTATAGTCTGCTAGACTATGTGACTCTCCGTTGTCACCTACTTTATTTATTTGTTATTTGTTTGATGCTTATAGTCTTTATGACTTTCACTCTCAGTGGTCACCTACTTTATTTATTTGTTTGATGCTTATAGTCTTTATGACCATGTGACTTTCTCTGTCACCTTCTTTACGTTATTACTATGATGATTATAGTCTTTATGACTATGTGACTTTTTCTTTCACCTTTATGTTATTACTATGATGATTATAGTCTTTTTAGCTATGTGACTTTCCGCGTCACCTACTTTACATGATATGATTTTACTTCATCTTTCAAGCCTAGTTACATTAAGGTTGTTCATTGAGATATGTAATCATTTCCACCTTTCGCAGTTTATTTTGCGTGGAATTTTCACTTTGTTTACCTATATGATACTTGTGCTTCATTTTTAAATTTGGTTTTCTTGCATATTTTTCTTTAGTGTACCCCTTTCTTGGTGTTTAGTTTATAAGAATATAGCATTAGCTATGTGACTTTGCATCTTTCTAATTATTTGCTGGTGCAGTAGTCACTAATTTCTTAGTTTCCATGGTTGGGAATGTATTTCCTTTTCAGATATGTGATGCTATGGCTCCTTAGCCATGTGACTTTTGGTGCACTTTCTGTGTGTGTTTAATTGTCACTTTTTGTGGTTACTGCTTATCATTCTTTCTTTTCATACCCTTCATGATGTTGCATTGTGTTTTATTTATGGCGTTCGCTGATTATTCCTTTACTTGCTGGTCTGGCCAACTGGTTCGTTCTGGTGTTTTCTGTACGTTTTGCCCTGTGTTTTTTTCTTCACTTGCGTTTAGTTTCTGTGTTGGTGTGAATTTTGCTTCTTCCCATAATCCTTTTAGTTTTTCTGTGTTTCACTCCAGCTTTCAACTGAAATTTTATGCTTCCTTCGTTGAAACCAAGTTTGCATACTGTTTTTCTTTTGTTTTTCCGAAAAGGGGGAGATGTGTGTCGTTATTGATTCATCATTGATTTATATTTTCATTGTCTTCTCATTGCTTATTGTGATCTTTTAAATTATTTCATTCTATTGCTTTATTGATTGCTTCACTTTGCATGCTCATTTCTGTTTCTTTTTATGATATTGTTGAGCATCATGTTTTTCCTTGTTTTCATTGGTAAAGAGGGAAGAAGTGTGGTATCTTGTATTTCATACCATCCATACTTCCCATTTCCCTGCCTTGCTGCTCAGCCAGAATGCATGTGTTGTGAGTGGATGTGTTTTGGAATGCTGGTGCGTGTGATGTAATGGAATTTGGGATGCCTGGTGAGATGAGTGTCAGTTGGAAGTAAGGGGCTGAGCAGCAAGGGAGTTGCTCCTGGTGGGGCTCACTGATTGTCTTACTTGATTATTACCATCTATATCTCCATCAATAAATCATCCTCATGTTTCCTACACCTCTGCATTTAATGGACTTATTTTCATCATAACACGTTTCTTCTTGTGTTTTCATCTGTTTATATTCTGGTCGAGTGTCCACCGGAGCTTTGAATGTCGGTGTTTTGGTTTTCAGGTGCCTGTGGTTCCATTTCACAATAGTACTACTGACGAACTGTACGCTGGAGGTAAATGCTTTAAACTCAGGTTTTGGTCACAACTAAGCATCAGCGTTGTGGAGCACGACCTCTAATTCACTCTTGTTCATGGTTGTTTTGGCAGCTTTTAGTATTTTTTTTTGATCGCTGGTCATGTTGTTTGGCAGAATGCGCTTGCAGTTTTGCCCTCCGGTATTTTTTAGGATTATTGTCGTCTTTGGGTGCTGAGTTCTTACTTATTTTCAATACATCCTGCACTTTCGGTGTCTTATATTTGGATAATGGTTCTGAGTTCTACCACATTTCTTTTGAACACTGGTTTACATGGAGTAGGGGAAAACGGTGTTTCTTGTCCATATTTCGCTCTTATTTTTGAGCCTAATGTCAGTTACATAAGCTATATGATAGTTCATTGTATATATCTTCACCACAATTGTTTGTTTACCTGTTGTAGATTCCCCTGATGAAGGGCTACTGTTATTAGCCCGAAATGCATTGGGAACTTTTGAAGTTTGTTTTCGCATGCTGAACTCAAGCTGTATTACTCTTTTACTTTTGGATTTGATCTGCCTGGACTTTGAATAAAACGCAGATCCCACATTGCTTCTGGTTTTGAAGAAAACATTCATCACTTTTGGACTCAATGAAAATCGATTCTGAATACTGTGGGATTATTGTAGTATTTTGCATATGTTGATGTTTTCATGATTAAGGGCGTACACTATTATGTGATACAGTTGTAGTGCACTGGGTTAACCTGGATACACTTCTATGTATTCTCTTTTCAACTTTCTAAAAGTGGCATTTTCAGAATTGTGACTTAAATCAGACTTTACCATTAAAGACGGTTTTAAAGTATAATTTGTTAGACAGCAAATTGACATTCCTACCTACTCCCAATTGGAAGTTATAACTTATTAAATGTAATAAGTTAACCCTCTGTTATCCTATGGGCGAGACTGCCCTTTTTCACTACCAGGATATGTAAACGTTAAAAGTACATGTCCAACTTTTTAAATATTACACCCCAACCTATGTGCTATTTGGGGCCTACCATAGGGGTGACTTATATGTATGAAAAAGGAAGGTTTAAGCCTTGCAAAAGATTTCTTTAGCCAGGCCAAAAAGGCAGTTTAAAACTGCACACACTGACTGCAATGGCAGGCTTAGGCATGTGTTTAAAAGGCCACTTTAGTATGTGGCACAATAAGTGCTGTAGGCCCACTGATAGCATTTAATTTACTGGGCCTGGGCACATGTAGTACCACTTTATTAGAAACTTACAAGGAAACTAAATGTGTAATTGGGTGTAGGCCAATTTTACTATGTTTGAAGGAGAGAGCACAAGCACTTTAGCACTGGTTAGCTGTGGTAAAGTATGCAGAGTCCTACAGCCAACAAAAAGATTAGCAACAATGGAGGAGTAGGGCAAAGGGTTTGGGGGACAGATCTAACAATGATACAAGCCAAATGTCATGGCAGCCAACAAACTTGTATTCAGCAGAACTATAGTACTGAAAATGTCTGGTTCTGCACCAGTTACTGGTCAGAAGTGGATATGACCCAAAAATGCCAAATAAATTGTCCCTCACTTCAAAGAAATATATGTGGTATATATTCAGACACTGATGAAGTGTTCCCAGGCTCTCAAGAAAACCAATTGAACACTAGCAATTTAATTTCTGGCATTGGCCCTAAGATGCAACCTTGATAAAAAAAATAGCCTAGAATGGAGGTGTAAAATAGAGTGATTCTAGTGCATTATTTTCTGATTGTGGGATCTGACTATTAAGAATAATTTCACTGAATAGGCTGTTAAGCGAAGGAGCTGGGTGTTTTGGTAGAAATGAAGATAGACCAATTAGCTAACTGCCGGGAAGAGGATTTGGAGATGAGTAAAATATGGTGATTTCTTAAGGTTGCAAAAATAATCTAGTTAGTGACATGAGCAGAAACCATGCAAAGCTTTAAAGGCACACGTTTCTCATCTCCTCTTTGCCAGACTGAGGCAATTATGAAATGGAGTTTAAATGTCAAGCTCTTCTCTCCATAACAGACATCCTCCATTAAAGTTAGGTTTAGTATGATCCTATTTCCAGCCAGAATTTTAGACTCATCAGATTTGTGTGCATACATGAATCTAAATGCTACTTATTTATGTTAATTTAACAAGGGAGGGAGGTAGAGTACAGAGGTAGGATTCTTACTACACAAGCATAGATACATAAACAAGGGAAATCCTACTTACAGGGACTGGGAGGATGTTACCCACAAGGGTGTGGGAGCACTTAGTGTTTTGTAAAATACCCCTCACACACCAAAAGGCCCCTTGGTGTCATGCTTCATCATAGGGGTCTTCGCACCCCTCTAACGGGATGCGGCGTGCTGCGACCTACGACTACGCGGGAGCATTGATAGTAATGACTATGTGTGGTGCGTGTGGTGTAAGTAACAGGGATATTTATGTGAGTGGTGGGATTTAGTGAAGGGTTAAAAAGTACCTGGCTCGTGGGTGTATATGAAAAAACTTTATTGATAACCCCGGGCTGGTACTACTAAAAGAAGTGAAGTGCGAGGTTATTATCTGTCGTGTTTATGGACAGTACCTCATGTGTGCGTCGACATGTTTCGGAGCATGTGCTCCTTCTTCAGGACAGGGGCACAACTTCCCCACCTTACTCACGTTTCACTACTTTGTATTGTGTAAATAACAAAAAGTGAAAAATATATTTTTAAGTGTATTAAAAATATAGGCTATAGTGTGCCTACAGCGGGTTTTTTTTGGCTCAGGATACATGCATTTGCATGACTTGAAAAAAGGAAAAGAAAAATGGATATGGTTACCCTAGTTGTGGGTGGCTCAAACAGGTGCAGTCACCTGGAACAAACCATTTGCGCAATTGGCCCTGTAAAAGAAAACGACAGACAAGACATACAACATAGAGAACACACATATTGTTTGTAAAAGAAGTAGTTTTGGTCATACTCATTGGATATAGCTTGCTTGCTTCATGAGCACTCTAGAACGTCTGGGGTTTGATTGCTATTTGTGCAATCTAGATGGATAAACAGATTGGGTTTTAAAAGCCTGTTTTACTTACTTTGTCAGAAGGAATGCTTCTTTTTGCCAAACCTATACTCACAAACTCGGGATGAGTTGTCCTCCGTACTACCCCACACGCTGCTCCGCTGGAATGATTGTGGGAGTCTGCCGTATGGTATTTATACCAGGTCATCCTAATTGGTGTGGTCGTTAAGGGATCTCTAGCGGATACGATGTAATGCCCAAATAAGGGTAATCTGCCGTAGTTGCAATAATTGTTAGGCTGATTGTAACACCTTATAGGGCAGATCCGGTAGTACCGGCATTTAACTTGGTCCTGTGTCATTGTCTGCGCTGCCGGAGTTTGTCTCAGCTTCGCGCATGCTCAGATCCATCTATCGTAACGCGCATGCGTTGTGTCTTTCGTATTGCGCATGGGCTGTTTAAAAGGCACCGGACACAGCGCGAGTGCTCTTTTAACTGGTTAAGCTGAAGGTATTACTGTAGCGGTCTATAGTGTTATCAACGTCAGGCATTTTCATGACAATTACGAACTGTAAATCGCCATTATTTGTTGGTCTTTGGTGGGAAGAGACACATAGGTCCATGTTTCTGCTACTAGAGGTCTATAGGTTTGGGAACATTTTATTTATGGGTGTGATTGTTAGTGGGACAGCTGGACCCAGGGGACGTCATCGTTGAGTCCCTGGATGTGTGTGCCCAGACGGAACACCCATCTTTGTTCCTTTTGGAATAAACCTGATTCTGATAGCAAGTGTTCAATTATTGTCCATCTTAGATCATTTACACAATGTTGTTTCTCAAGGTAGTGTATTGCCATTATGGTTGTGGTCTTTTTGTAACGAACATTAGTTTTATGCTCATTTAATCTCGTTTTTGCAGCTCTGGTGGTCATGCCCACGTATTCCAAACCACAAGGGCAAGTAATCATGTAGACTACATTCTTTGTGTTGCAATTCGTGAAGTGTTGTTGTTCGCAAGTGGTACCATTTTTGAATGTTAGGATACTGCTTTTCTGTGTAAGGGGGCAGCTACTGCAGTTGCCACATGGGAAGTGACCTTGTATCCCAATTGTGTTCTGCCTTGTCGTATTGTTCGATTTAGGTCTAGTGTGCACCAAAATGTCTTTGAGGTTTCTACCTCGGCGATGCGCGTACCTAGGTTTTTCTAGGTTAAGTGTACCGCAGTTCAGTATCGCCCAGTGTTTGTTTATGATTTTGGACAGTTCATTGGACACAGTGGAGTAGGTTGTGACGCATATTGGTCGTCTGTTTTCGTCTTTCTCTGGTTGTTTGTCCTCCAGAAGGGCCTCCCTGTGGTTGTTCTTAGCCCTCTTCATGGCTTTGTCGATAATTCTGATTGGTTATTGCCTCTGTATAAGTTTCTTTTTCAAGTCACAGGCCTGTGATCTGAATTCGGTTAGTTCAGTACAGTTGCGTCTCAGGCCCTGAGGTCCAATGAAGTGTCCAAAATCATAAACAAACATCGCCGAGGTAGAAATCTCAAAGACATTCTGTTGCACACTAGACCTAAATCGAACAATACGACAAGGCAGAACACAATTGGTATACAAGGTCACTTCCCATGTGGCAACTGCAGCAGCTGCCACCTTACACAGAAAAGCAGTATCCTAACATTCAGAAATGGTACCACTTGGGAACAACGACACTTCATGAATTGCAACACAGAGAATGTAGTCTACATGATTACTTCCCCTTGTGGTTTGGAATACGTGGGCATGACCAACAGAGCTGCAAAAACGAGATTAAATGAGCATAAAAGTAATGTTCGTTGCAAAAAGACCACAACCAAAATGGCAACACACTACCTTGAGAAACAACATTGTGTAAATGATCTAAGATGGACAATAATTGAACACTTGCCATCAGAATCAGGTTTATTCCAAAAGGAACAAAGATGGGTGTTCCGTCTGGGCACACACATCCAGGGACTCAACGATGACGTCCCCTGGGGCCAGCTGTCCCACTAACAATCACACCCATAAATAAAATGTTCCCAAACCTATAGACCTCTAGTAGCAGAAACATGGACCTATGTGTCTCTTCCCACCAAAGACCAACGGATCTATGATGTTACAACGCGTTATTTTACAACGCATGCTGTAACATCGCAACTTTTACAACGCAGGTTCCATTACATCGGATGCCATTACAACGCAGGATATTACATAGCAGATGCTATTACAACGCATACCATTACATCGTAAGTATAGGTAAGTATAACTTTTTTTAAAAAAAATGAAATTAAGTTAATTTTATTAATTTTATTTTACTAATATAATTAAAATAATTGTAAAAATGTAATTAATATAATTTATTTAAATAAGTTTAATTTAATTTTAAATAGGAATTAATGTAATTTAATAAATTAATATAATTTTATTAATTTAATTTAATAAATTTTATAATAGTAATTATTTAAATTTAATTAATTTAATTAAATTAATATAATTTAATTAATCTTAAAATTGTAATTAATTTGATTTAATAAATTTAATTAATTATAATTTATTTAATTATTTTAATAATAAACCCTAAAAATACCCCTGAACCCCAAAACCCAAACCCAGCCCTAAAACCTAAAAATACCCCTGTACCCCAAAACCTAAACCCAGCCCTAAAACCTAAAAACACCCCTGTACCCCAAAACCCAAACCCTGCCCTAAAACCTAAAAACACCCCTGTACCCCAAAACCCAAACCCTGCCCTAAAACCTAAAAACACCCCTGTACCCCAAACCCCAAACCCTGCCCTGAAACCTAAAAACACCCCTGTACCCCAAAACCCAAACCCTGCCCTAAAACCTAAAAACACCCCTGTACCCCAAAACATATACCTCAGTACCCCAAAACATATACTCCTATACTCATACTTATTTTAAAAATTACTTAAATTAATATATTTAATTTATAATATTAAAAAACATAAATAAATATATTTATTTATAATTAATATTAATTAAATTAATTAAATTAAATTAAATTAAATTAAAAAAAATTATATACTTACCAATACTTACGATGTAATGGTATGCGTTGTAAAAGCATCTGCTATGTAATATCCTGCGTTGTAATAGCATCCGATGTAATGGAACCAGCGTTGTAAAAGCTGCGTTGTAACAGCATTACGACGTAAAAGTTGCGTTGTAACAGTAACGCGTCAAGACCAACAAATAATGGCGATTTACTGTTCGTAATTGTCATGAAAATGCCTCACGTTGATAACACTATAGACCGCTACAGTAATACCTTCAGCTTAACCAGTTAAAAGAACACTCGCGCTGTGTCCGGTGTCTTTTAAACAGCGTATGCGCAATACGATAGACACAACGCATGCGCGTTACGATAGACGCATCTGAGCATGTGCGAAGCTGAGACAAACTCCGGCAGCGCAGACAATGACACGGGACCAAGTTAAATGCCGGTTCTACCGGATCTGCCCTATAAGGTGTTACAATCAGCCTAACAATTATTGCAACTACGGCGGAATACCCTTATTTGGGCATTACATCGTATCCGCTAGAGATCCCTTAACGACCACACCAATTAGGATGACCTGGTATAAATACCACACGGCAGACTCCCACAATCATTCCAGCGGAGCAGCGTGTGGGGTAGTACGGAGGACAACTCATCCCGAGTTTGTGAGTATAGGTTTGGCAAAAAGAAGCATTCCTTCTGACAAAGTAAGTAAAACAGGCTTTTAAAACCCAATCTGTTTATCCATCTAGATTGCACAAATAGCAATCAACCCCCAGACGTTCTAGAGTGCTCATGAAGCAAGCAAGCTATATCCAATGAGTATGACCAAAACTACTTCTTTTACAAACAATATGTGTGTTCTCTATGTTGTATGTATGTCTTGTACTTCTTTTACAAACAATATGTGTGTTCTCTATGTTGTATGTCTTGTCTGTCGTTTTCTTTTACAGGGCCAATTGCGCAAATGGTTTGTTCCAGGTGACTGCACCTGTTTGAGCCACCCACAACTAGGGTAACCATATCCATTTTTCTTTTCCTTTTTTCAGGTCATGCAAATGCATGTATCCTGAGCCAAAAAAAACCGCTGTAGGCACACTATAGCCTATTTTTTTAATACACTTAAAAATATATTTTTCACTTTTTGTTATTTACACAATACAAAGTAGTGAAACGTGAGTAAGGTGGGGAAGTTGTGCCCGCGTCCTGAAGAAGGAGCACATGCTCCGAAACATGTCGACGCACACATGAGGTACTGTCCATAAACACGACAGATAATAACCTCACACTTCACTTCTTTTAGTAGTACCAGCCCGGGGTTGTGAATAAAGTTTTTTCCTATACACCCACGAGCCAGGTACTTTTTAACCCTTCACTAAATCCCACCACTCACATAAATATCCCCATCACTTACACCACACGCACCACACATAGTCATTACTATCAGTGCTTCCGCGTAGTCGTAGGTCGCAGCCCACCGCATCCAGTTAGAGGGGTGCGAAGACCCCTATGATGAAGCATGACACCAAGGGGCCTTTTGGTGTGTGAGGGGTATTTTACAAAACACTAAGTGCTCCCACACCCTTGTAGGTAACACTCCTCCCAGTCACTTATTTATGTTGCCAGTTATCCTGAAAATATGGCCTACATCTAAACCTCCTTGATCTACGTTGTACGTCCTTTTCCTAGCATGAATTGTACCCTCTGTGTACCACGTTGAGACTAACACTACTGTTAGTCCACTGTCAGGATAAATGAACGATAAAACGCACCTTTGATTACCATGCTATCTCTTCTCCTCTTTGATCTGCCTACGGGTCCTAAATTTTACTTAGATTCTAGAGATCAATCTGTATCTAATGCAATTAGTGTCCTTCTTCTACCCTCCTTATATTTCCTGTCAGATCTTTTCGCTTTTGATTTCAGCAGAGAATGATACTACAGAAAAAGAAAAGATAAACATTTTAAACAGGGCAAACAGTGTAGTGGCTAGGTGACCTAAACTCCTTCTATTGCTGGGGCCAGGGCACCTGGATAACCTGGGTTTGGTAGACGCTAATGTTCATTTATGAGCTACAGCCCAGTTCTATCTGAGATATTTAAACTGTGACACCTGCACTAAGGTGCACGGTGAGAAAGTTTTCACCTGCTCCTTCACACAGCCCCTTATATTGAAGATGTTTGATTTCACATGCATTGCTATGAACTTCGAATTCCATGGAGTAATCCTCATATCATATTTCAAAGAAGCTTCTTCCACACCTTTTCTCGCACCATGCCTGATGATATGCCCCTTGTTCCCTGCAGTGTGGGGCCAGCAGAACAAAGGAATATTTCAGTCCTCAGCATCATAACAAAAGCAATAGGGATGGGCGTAGCTTGGTTAATTTGCTGTAGCGCAATTATGTAAAATTTATTTTATTTATTTATTTATTTATTTATTTTTGGCATTTATTAAGCGCGAACAATTGCCCGCAGGCGTCTCGGCGCTGTACTGTTTTACCCTCCTATATGATCTGTATAGTTTTCAGAGATTAAATAGCCAGGTTTTCAATTTCTTCCTGAAGGACAGTAGATTTGGACTTGATCTTATATTTTGTGGGAGCATGTTCCACAATCTTGGGGCGGCAGCTAAAAAACGTCTGTCTCCCCAATTGACCAATCTGGTTCGAGGCACTATCAGGTCATTCTGTCCTGCAGATCGTAACATTCGAGTGGGAATGTACGGGACGAGATGGTCACATAGGAACTGAGGCGCTTGATGGTGCCGTGCTTTGTAGACGATACATAGCGTCTTAAACTTAATTCGGTTCCTAACAGGTAGCCAGTGGAGACTCCTCAAGGATTCGGATATAGGTTTGAATTTAGGAATGTTGAGGAGAAGTCTGGCTGCTGCATTTTGGATTGTTTGCAATTTCTTGATTGTCTTCACTTGGGCATTGACAAACAAGCCATTGCAATAATCCAGCGCTGAAAGGACCATTGCGCTAACCAATGTCTTTCCCACATTGGTAGGGAGAAACGGAAGAATCTTCCTTACCAATCGTAGCTTGTAGAAGGCATTGGAGGCTGTCTGGTTGGCGTGAGCCATGAAATTTAGGTTGTCATCAAAGATGACACCCAAGTTTCTCACCTTCGTAGCTGGTTCAGGTACAGCTCCGAAAGATGATGGCCACCAAGTGGGGGACCAGCTTGGGCTGAGGTGGCCAAAAATGACCACCTCGGTTTTGTCGGAATTTAATTTCAAGCAGTTTTCGGACATCCATTTTCCAATGGCCAGCATACCTGTCTTGAAATTTTCCGCCACTGTTTCCCCGTCATTTCTGACAGTCCGTATCAGCTGAGTATCATCCGCGTATGAGGTAAGGTTCATCCCGTGCGCTTTGATGGTATTTGCGAGGTCCGACACATAGATGTTAAATAGTGTCGGACTAAGGGATGAACCTTGTGGTACCCCACACGGCAGTGATAGTTCAGCAGATTCATATTGGCCCAGTATGACTGCCTGGGATCTTTCTGCTAGAAAAGACGCTATTAAGTCTTTCGCTAGGCCTTGCACGCCCATCCTTTCGACACGGTTGACTAGGATCTTGTGGTCAACCGTGTCGAAGGCAGCTGATAAGTCTAAGAGCACCAGTAGTGCAGTTCCACCTTGGTCTCTAATTAATCGAATGTCATCTGCTGCCTTTATGAGGGCTGTTTCCGTCCCATGATATTTACGGAACCCGAATTGTGTTTCATCGAGCAGATGGTGTTGCTCGATGAATCCCGCAAGTTGAGCGTTCATAGCTTTTTCAATTACCTTAGCGATAAAAGGTAGGTTGGCTATAGGCCTATAGTTTTTTAATTCTGCTTTGTCCAAGCCAGGTTTCTTCAAGAGTGGTTTGAGTAGTGTTTTTTTCAACTGGTTAGGGAAAAATCCTGTGTGGAACATGAGATTGGTCATTTGAGTAATAACTGGGATTACAGTGTCTATTAATGACCGAAGAGTGTTTAAAGGGCAGGGGTCCAAAGCTGATCCGGATTTGATTGTTTTCACGATGTCCTGGATGTTGGCATCTGTTACCTCTGCGAAGCAAGAAAGGGTATTGCTTGGAGGGGAGGTATTTGTTTTCCTGATCCTTTGATCTTCACCTTGGTTAAATGCTGAGAATATGTCATTTACTTTGGTGAAGAAGAATGCTGCTAGTGAATCGCAGAACTCTTGTGAGCAAGGAGGGTTGAGATCTGGGGCACATCCCGCAAGATGTTTAGTTATTTCGAAAAGCTTTTTATTTGAGTTTTTGGCGCTTTCAATTTGCTCTGTAAAAAACTTCTTTTTAGTCTCTATTATTAGAAGTTTATATTGGGTTAAGAGTTCCTTGTACGCTATCTTATCCTTATTATCATACTTTTTCCTCCATATTCTTTCTTTGTTTCGACATTGCTGTTTCAATTTTTTGAGCTCTTCAGTGTACCAAGGGGCTGAAGGGGTACTTCTATTTCTGGACATTCTTTTTTCAGGTACCAGTTTGTTGGCCGCCTGGCCTACCCATGTGTGATATTGTTCAACAGCGGTATCTGGGTCATCTGCCCATTTGGGAGTTGAGTTCAATAGCGCCTCCTTGAAGCAGGGAATATTGATATCTTTCCAGACCTTGAACAATTCTCGCGGAGACGATGTAGAGGGTGTTGTGACTTTGTTTATTTGAATGGTTGCCAAAACCAAATAATGATCGGACCATGCCATAGGTAATATATCAGACACTGATATATTTTCCAAGTTGGTAAAGATACCATCTAAAGTATGGCCTGCCTTATGAGTAGGTCCTTTCACCAGCTGAGATAGACCAAAGACCTCCATTTCAGATTGCAATGATATGGTGTCCTTGTCTTCGCCACATTCCAAATGGAAATTAAAGTCACCTAGCAAAGTTACCGAGTTGTCAGTGCCAGAAGTTTCTAGGATAGTAAGTATTTCTGTCAGGAAGTCTGCCCTGGTTTCTGGTCTTCTATAAAGTAATGTACCTTTAAAATTGTATGATGGGGAGAGATAAATATCAAATTGAAGCGCCTCACATGCCTTTAAAGGTAAGGCAGTGGTGCGAATTTTAAAAGAGTCACGGGCAATTATTGCAACCCCACCACCTCGTTTGCCAATTCTATCTAGTCTGTAACAGTTGTATCCAGGTGGAACGGCTATCACGAGGTCTGGGTCCGAGGCTTTGTCCAGCCAAGTCTCTGTCAGGAACATAATATCTATGTTCCTGTCAGTGAGTACATCGGCTACCTCTTGCCTGTGTTTGGGTAAAGAGCGCACGTTAATCAAGGCTATTTTGAACATTTGATTTGTTTTATTCCCGTTGTCGCCACCTACTCTTTTATTTAGTAGAGGGGTAGACATTTGACAATGTATACAGTGCAATTCAGTTTTCGATAGCAGGGAGTCAGGGCTGTACCTTGTACAATGTTGCGAAATTTGCGGGCGTAGATCTGTCAAAGCCGAGCGTGGATAAGAGATGAGGCTTGCGTGGACATTTTGACCAGGGGGGGTGGCCCTAGGCCCGTGTCTGGCGCGGACGGGCGCAGACGGGCCCGCCTTTGGCGCGCCACCGGCGCGCCCGCTGCGCCCGCCCGCTGCGCGGACGGAATGACCCCATTATTTTATATCCTGCCGAGGAGGGTGGGAGGCGTCCTGCCACTGGACCGCCAACCCTTCCTCCCTCCAAGATGGCGCCCCTGTCCCGCGTCGTCAGCCCGCAATTGGCCACGCCGGGATGAGGGGGTGAGTGAAGCACGCCTCGGTGCTAAAGAATTGTTGCCCTCTAGCGGACTTTGGTTACAGCAATTAAAACTGTAGCAGTTTAAAATATATACAGATTTTAAAAATTATGCAGTAACAGCGCTAGAAATCTAGCCAAGTGTCTGCGCGCTTCAGCAAAGAAAAGTGTGAAGAACCCCCGGCTTTTCGCCTCAGGGGAGAGTAAGCAAGTACAGCGAGCCTTAAAAAAACAGCTCCTTAAGTATCCGGGAGGGCGGGAGGCGTCCTGCCACTGGACCGCCAACCCTTCCTCCCTCCAAGATGGCGCCCCTGTCCCGCGTCGTCAGCCCGCAATTGGCCACGCCGGGATGAGGGGGTGAAAAATGACCGCAGAATTAGGCAAGATTGTGCAAATTTAGGCGAGGAGACTAACCCAGTATTTATTGATATATTGTTAATGCATCCAAAATGAACCGTAAGATGCTCATTGCACTAAGAAAAGGCAAATAAAGGTAACAGAACATGAATAGCAGCAGCCGCTCGCTCTCGCGAGCCTCATTGTTACAGCGCTCCATCAGTAGCACTTTGTGCCAAATTATTCATAATTATGCACACACTGCATAATTTTTGGTAATTTTATGTCAAACGAGTTGAGCAGATTGACTCCAATTATACTGGTGTATCAAATTTTGACCCTAATTAATCTCCGTAAATAAAAGGGCTGCATGTAAACCCTTTGGTGTTAGTCCAGGGGAATCGCCAATGGAAACCCTGACCATCTGAATGGATGAAAACCTCAATCCACTCTCCTGGAGCCTTTCAAATAAACTGTTGTTACATCTGTTTCCTGAATGGAGTTGTGAGTTTACAGGACCCCTATGCAGGTCGAAGAGGAAGAAGCACTGTTCAGTTTCTCATGCAGCATATTCTAAAACATGGGGACTGCTTTTGTGTCTCCATGCTTGCGTCCTGCTAGATAGGTGTTGCACAAGCTGTCTGAAGTACAGGGGAAAAATGTCAGCCACAAGATTGTGGAATGCAGTTCTGGATGATAGATGTCATACTTGGGCCACCCCTTCACTTATCAATCAAACTCAATGATTTCCAGAATGAGGGTGTGGTCAAGCCTTATATTATGCCTTTCCCAAGAAGGTCTTGCCATAGCCCATTATGAGGATGTTTGTCCAATATGAAGTAAGGGCTTTTTCCGGTGATGATAGTTCATGTTGGAACAGATGAGAAGGAAATTCTAAGTGAAGGATGCATTGTGTCACATCTGTTCTCCTTATTTTTCATCACATTTTTTGTCCACTTGCTTCCATTTTTGTCCCTGATTTTTCCGCCTGCAGTTGGAACTGTCTACATCTGGCCTGGCTCATTTCACGGTCATGTTCCTCAGGATAAGTTTGGTCTCTTGATATTCCCTTCATTTCGAATCTTCAATCATGATGCATAAATTTGCCAAATATGTTTTTCCTTTTATGGATTTTTCCTCTGATTTAGGACTCTTTAGAATAAATCCTTGACATTTTTCATGCATACTATTCTATGCAAGATGGAACTGTGGCCACTGGGAGCAGTTGCCTTTCTTTGGTTAGTTTAGAAGGGACTAAACAGATCACCTAAGCATGCTGTCCTTGACACTGGTATGAGAAGGTCTTAATACCCGTATTAGAAGTACAGCAATGTAGTTTCTTTTCTTTGCATGGTAGTTTTGTTTGTGTGGATCCGCGTTGATTCTACTTGATTTTCACAGCAAATTGTGTATGATCGACTGCATAGTGTTAGGTAAATAGAGCTTTCGAAGTACTCATATCATTTATTTTCTCACTGATGACATCTTCCCAGTCCATTGAAGAACAATTGAAGACTAAAAAGCACCTGTTATTGCGGCTAGAAATAAAATAGAATCTGTAATAGAAGCTCATGGGATATTAACTTCATATGAGCTTTTTACCTGTTACTTAACTACTTTAAGTTATTTTCCTTCATTGTTTTGTTGTATAAACAAAATGCCATTGAATTCGGTTTCAAGCTGCATAAGCCTCTGAAGGAGAGTCACTGCATAAGGTGCAGTAACAGAGATCTTAAAGAGAAAGTTCCTTGCACACGTGTACGGAAGTAACACCTGATGGTGTAGAGAACTTGGTGCATGTCAAACTTGGTGGGATTCTCAGTGCTTCATAGAAGGAAAGCCTGTTGCATCTCAACGGATTATGAACTTCTTTTTACTCTGCTGAAGTTTAGCGGAGTAACCGGTACATACACACCTTACAACCCATCATAGTGCAGTGACATGTTTTCCCTCTTTACATGGCTATTTTCTTTGTGTAGGTCTGCAAAGAGTCACAGTGGTTTTCATTACAAATGTTGTTGGATCAATTGCTTTAAGATAAATCTTGCTTTTGAAGGAGTATTGCAGAACCTGTTCGCTCTGAGACATCTTCCCAATCCATTGCCATTTGATTAAAAAAGACTGTGATGAACCTCTTATTGAGAATATAACTTAAATATGTTATAATGGACGCTCCTAGAGCATAATCTTTCATGTGCTTATAGAAAAAAGATCCTCTTAACCATTATTGCTTAACTGCTTTTGGAACTGTTTTCTTCAATGCTCGGTTGTCAAAAGACTACGACTGAATTCTGCATAAAGTGTAGTACGAATGGTCTTACAGTACATGCTTCTTCCATGAAGATAGGAATTTGACTGTTGATGATTCCCTCTAGTGGAAGGTTTTATATTTAGAAAAACACACATTCATTTGGGGAAAGAAATGCATTTGCCTTTTTCAAACCAAACAAAGAATACATCAACATGGTGCACAACAGTGCCTAATACACTTGGTCAGATTATCTGTGCAATTACTACAAATGCAAACATCAAAACCACACAACCAGTGAATTTCACCTTCCATCAGACGCCACATTCTACAACGCCTCCGCGGCTGTCAGCAGATGTGTAGTAAGGGGGTCCCAAATGTCTTTTGGCCTTGAGGGCCATGGTAGTTTTCCGCATATAGTTCCAGTTGTTCCCTGCAGTATGCCAAATCAGAGAGCCACTGCCGGTTGGTGGGTTCTGCTCATTTGCCCCAGTGAAGAGCAACTCTCCACTTTGCCAGCAACAGGGCCACTGTCACAAACTTACGATTGGCCGATTGCAAGCCTTTGACCAGTCCCAGTAAAGACACTCCAGGGCGGCAGTCCACCGGCTCCAACACCACAGCCACCAGAGCCTCTGTAATTTGAGTCCTGAATATCCTGACAGGAGCACAAAGCCAGGCCAGATGCATAAAATCTGTGTCTGGTGTTGCACTGCGCATATAGTTCACATCACCCCTCAGACCATATTTGCACAACTTAGCTGGTGGATAGGATTTGGTGTAGATACCTACAGTTTATAATGCTCAAGTTACAGTTGGATGTAAGCATAATAATCTGTGTGCAGTAAAAGTCTCAGCCAACCAGTTCAAGCAGCCTATCAAGTACTTCATTCCATTTCTCCAGTGCTTGATCTCTGGTTGTTAGTCTATCTGTTTGCGGCACATCATATAGTTTAGTGATCAGACTAATGCGCGTGATAGTAGTGAGCAAGGTTTTCAGTTCACAAAGTGCATCAGACTCTCCAGGGAATTGAAGCTAGAACTTGGGTAGAGCAGCTCTAAAGCAATAGTATGTGAATGCCAGTAATGGGTTATGCCTCTGTATGTGTGAGATATTGTTAAGGGCTATGTAATTGTCATTAGGGTAGGCATCACCCACGGATTTTAGGCCAGCTCGGCCAAGCAGTCCTAACGTAGACCGCTCCCATGTGACAGATATGCCGGGTTGAATCTGCAGTGGGAGTACTGTTGCACATAAAGGGGTCTTTCTGGCCCACGTTCTGAGCGCCTGCCAAGCTTTCATTGTGGTGTGGACCATGTTGATTTCGGTTTGTCTCACTCTCTTGCGTTTATGTGGCAGTATAACCTGGAGTAGAATGAGATAAACATCATCATGCCCCACTGCAAGGTGTGGCACATAATCATACAGAGCATACCAATAGTGTGCGAATTGGGCCTGGGCTCATAAATGGTATAACTGTAAGGCCGATGCCAGTGTAATCATGTGCACCCTAAGTGTTTTAAAAACGAGTTGTGATAGTACAATAGGAATATTAAGAAAAAGATATAGAAACTTGGGCAGCATCACCTTTTTCATGACGACTCTCCTGTCTGCTAAAGGCAGCAGTAGTATCATTGAAACCCGATATATCCTGGCGACAAAGTGTGTTGGAGGGTGCCCTGACATACACATCATATTGTCCGGTCATAAGGAGATACTAAGGGAATGCTGCAGAAAATGAAGTGCAGAAGCAGCATGCTGTTGTTGGATCACATATGCCAGTGTCTGAGTGTTAAGGCAAATAATGGCGACAGAGGGCACCCCTGTCGCCTACCACTATGGATAGAGACCCCCTCAGATGTGCTACCATTAATCTGCACCGGGCTGTCAGGTTAGTGTATAGCAAGCAAATCTATCGCAATAATGCAGCCGGGATTCCCATACGGGTCATTATTGTAAACATTTATCCACATGCGATGGCATCAAAAGCTTTGGAGGCATCTAATAGGACTGCCGTTGCCTGCTGTGAGGGATTCACCTGGTGCAATAATGCAACAAGGGTGCGCCGATTGTGTGTAATGGAATGGGCTGGTATGATACAGGAAGGGTCCGGCAACACCAGATTGGCCAGTAATGGCTGGAGCTGGGTTGGCAATATCTTTGACTAGGATCATTGCATCAGTATTGATTACAGACAGCGGTCCATATGATTCACAGTACTCCTCCGCTTTGTCAGATTTTAGCAGCGCATCAATGAGAGCGTCTTGCAGTAAAGGGGATAATGTCTGCTCAATGTACACTTCGTCATACAGGGCGTGTTGGTGTGGTACCAGAAGGTCCGAGAATTCTTTATAGAACTCACCTGTTATACCATCCAGGCCTGGAGCTTTACCAATAGGGAGTGATCAGATGGCATCCTTGACTTCCTTAAGTGAAATAGGTTGCACCAAATATTCTCGATCTGAGGGACAGCCATGTCAGGACCACATCCCCAAGGTAATCTCCGATTTTAGCCTCCGTAGCAGAATTACTGGTACTGTATAGACGGGTATAGCGGTCCATAAAATCAGTTAGCACAATGTTGTAATGTTCAATACCCTCTGGGGTAGTGGTCCTCACTTTTGTGTGTCTGCCTCCATAGTGATCGCAGCTTCGCAGCCAAGCTACGTCCCAATCATCTGCCCTCCCCATATGTCTTATCAATGTGTCTCTTGGAGAATACGTTTTGTTCCTGTGTAGCTAACTCATTGAAAGTGGTGATTTGCTTCCGAACTGCAGCAATGGTGGCAGTGCGAGGGTTAACTTCCTAGCCACATTCTAGGGATCGCAATATGTTCTCAGTAGTTTTCAATTGCGTGCGTATTGCTCTCAACACTCCTCCCTGTGTGCTAATTAAGACAGCCCTGATTGTGACCTTTAAGGCTTCCCATTGTGTATCCATCCCTTCCACAGAGCCGACATTCCTGTCAAAATAATCCACAATAGCTGAGCTGAGCCCATCCCGGAATCCAGGATCCAGGAGTGCAATCGCTTAGAATCTCCACATGTATGGGTGGGGATTGGGATCACTAACTTTACTGTGCATGGCCAAATACTCTAAGGCACGTATGTGACCTCTGTTGTTCAGGCACATATCTCCGGGGATACCGACCATTAATCTAGTCAAGACTATGATCCATGTTCAAAGGAGGTGAAAGTAGCTTCTTGCTGAGACTGATTTCAGAACCTCAATATGTCCAGAATCCCATATTCTTCCATGCTATTCAGCGTGGGGTCTAAACAGGTGTTTAGACCCCACCTCCTACATAATAGTCATTGGTGGAAGGTGTGAATGTAGCACCAAAGTTTCATATAAAAACTAGGATCAACCACGCTGGGTGCATACGTATTTTAAGAAATTATTTGTTGCTGCAGAAGGAGAGCTAAAAGGTGAGTGCCATATATAGCCTATTCTATCTAAAGAATATGGTTACAATAAAGAAACTTTACCATTTGGTTTTCTCATTGGTAATTTGTGGGCTTTGCTGTGTGGTCATCGTCTAGAAGAGCTTAAACCTCTTAACCTTCATTTTACAGACCCATCCAACACAAACAGCATTCTTATCCAGCGTTGATCTTCACACGCATTGCTCCTATCAGTTAATGTTGCCGGAAGCCATCGCTATTGTTTGCTCTCCAAAACACAAAGAGTAAGTGCCTTTCTTTCCAGAATAACTGCCTTATACCTGGCCTTGCACTGACACCCTCACCTTGTTTTCTTAGTTTCGTTTGTACAACTTCTGAGGGTGAAACACGAGAGTGTTAGATTTGTCTTTCTTCTCCTTAACACTATATACCAGAAAAGTGTTACCAAGAGATGACAACTTTGCTGACCACACCTGTGCATGAACCATATTATGTGGAAGGTATTTTCTAACATTCAGGGACCACTCACTATATAAAACGTTTTGTACCAGTAATTTTAAACTAGGCGCACAGGAAATTGGTTATAGTTTCCAAATACATTTGGAAATATTGTGGCTAACATATTCATCTCGGCACTGGGGAAAATCCATTAATGTGTTAGGTTGGTTAGAGTAATAGCTTTAACTTTAATGTTGGGCACCTCAGTTTATCGACGCAATTGGTAGGAGTGCGGGCAGGTAAAACACTTGGCACGCCCACAAGGCCTGAACTTTGTGGCAGTTAAATACGTTTTCCACAACTATTCCTATGTTTGAAAATCACATAAATGTACTCCTACAAAAGGACTAAGAGTCTTTCCAGGATGAAAGAAAATTCTGCATCACATCTGTATTTCAGGGGACGTAGGGAAAGCTGTCTCCTATGCTTATTTCTGCCGATTGTCCTACTTACACACAGGAGAAATCCTAAGGCTGTATAAGTATGCATGGAAATCTGTAATTTGCATAGATTTCAATTTGTGTGCCTGTTTTTTTGTGGTGTGCTATCAGAAATGTATGAAAACCATAGCCGGAAACTATTGGTGGTTTACCTATTTTTCTTTTAAAAGAAAAAAAAAATGTTATTCAGCCCCTGAGACGATATTCTGTAACTGTGTGCTAGGTATGACATGCTGTGGTCTGATCTCCAGTTATCAATGTAGAGAATATATGGATAAGATTAACAAACTACAACACTAACTAAACCCAGCTTTGCAAAATCATTTCTCCTACAGCCTGCATTTCTTCTGAATGCCAGTTTGTTGATTGCTGTCAGTAGATCCAAAAGTGTGATCATGCATGAGTGGCCTTGGTCCACCTAAACAAGTAAGTCATCCCTAGTGTTGTTGGAGGTGACTTGTATCACTTGGATGAGCAGACACCAGGCTGAAAGTGGCTGAGCGATAATTATGGCGCCAGGTGAGACCAGAGCCTCCTGGACCTTGGCTAAGCAGGGTAGCACCAACACAGATTATGAGTGCGCTAGGAAGGCTGGTACCACCTTTTTTTAAAGCTTGGAGTAGCAGTGGTGTGCTTGAGTTTAATGAGCCGTTCAGTGACCAAAGTGGTGCAGTTGAGGAGACATCAGATTTAGGTCAGTTAAGGCAATGTTGGTTCGAGGACAGAAGGGATTCCGGTTACCTCAGCAGGTATTTATGTTGCTGATGACCGATCATCACCACTTGGTGTAACTGGTTTGGCGATCATGGACCATATGCTTGAGCATTCCTTGATTTGAAAATGAAAAGCTATACAATCTTTGCCAGGCACCTGGTTGATAAAGTGACAGGATCTCATGTTTTTTTCAGATCGTAGGTAATAGCTATCTGGAAGCTCCTAGAATTCTTGCAGGAAGATAGGTTTTTTATTCTTATCATCACTAGCTTGCATACCTTGTGGAGTATGCGGGAAGGTGTCAATTCTAAGGGAAAGGATCTTCACCGGTATATTTCTAATTTTACTAATTTTAGGCCTCATGCATCTGTTGGCACATGTATCGGCAGAATATCAAGCATATGCTAATGATTAGCTCATCTAAAGTTTGAGCAGTGCCATCTGGTCAATGCTCGTTTTGATACCAGTGTTCAGTGTGACCAAGTTCAGCATTGTTGTGTTAAAGAAGGCATTTAGGAAAGAACTGGGGTCGATGTGATGTGAGCCTGCTAATAAAGGTGATGGAAAATAGGATGAGTTGGCTGTTGTCATTGTACTAAGAAATCAATCAATAGAGGGCAGACTTACACATTGCCACTTAGTGAAAAGTAGGAAGGTGGCATTGCCGTACCATAATTTCCATGTCTCTACTGAGAACATCCGATGTCTGATGTCTGATGTCTTGGCACCGGTTGTGCTTACGGTGTCGGAGCAGATGAATTGGTACGTATCCCAGTGGCGGCTGATGCCGACTAACATGGGTGAGGCGGGGGAGGGAGGGAAGATTGAAAAATAAATTTAAATAAACGTACCTTGCAGCCGACCGCCAGACAGCCGCCTCGCCTTGCATTGTCCTCTGAAGCAGGAAGTACAGTCTCCCTCCCATAACCCAATGCAATGGAGCACTGTGATTGGTCTTAGTGTCGCAGATTGGCGTTCAGGCAGGGAATGGGAGCCTGTACATGTTCCTCACCAGGTTGGGTAAGGCAATCTGGTGAGGAACATGCAAAGTGCATAGGACTGTTTGGCCAGCGCAAGCAGGCGGACCAAACAGTCATGCTTATGTAAGTGCCCACCATCTCTCCCCTTGCTAAGCTCCGCCCTGCCCCATAAAGCTGCATTACAAAAGTAAATAAAATGATAAGTAAGTAGTGTTATTATCATTTTATTTTTCATTTTTCCACTGCAAAAAATGCAGTGGTGAGGCTCTCCTCCGCCCTAATGGAGGAGCCACCACTGACGTATCTCATGAGCACCCACGTTGGTCACCAACCTACACCCCTCCCTCTAGTGTCACACCGGGTCCCAAGGATTTACAGTATACCTGTCTAAGAACTGTTTATCCAAAAAAGGCAGAGAAAATGAACTGGCAGACATTACTGTAAAATAGGTGATAAATTGTCTCCTGCTAACATTTGCAAGTGCAGTGCCAGAATTCTCAGTCAGGGCTGCTCACAGATGCCGAACTTTACATTGAACAGATTGCAAACCCTGTTACAATTGTTGCTCGTCAAAAAAGGTTTGGTCAGGCCTTGGTAGACCAGCCTTGATAAAAACAAATAGAGGTGGTTGATCTCCTTTCTAAAAGATATAACACTTTTCAGGTCTCCTCTGCCTACAAAAGATCGAAGACCCAAGCTCTGAACTCCAGAGTTCCTCAGAAAACTGTTCTGAGCCCAATGCTCTTCAATATTTACGTTCGCCCTTTGGCAGACGTAATCGAGAAATATGGACTCACCATCTTCTCTTATGCTGATGATACTCAGATCATCTCACTATCATTTGCTCAGCATCAAGATTCCTCGCTACTCTAGCTTGGTCTGAGAAATGTCTTCCTCTGGATGAATAGAAATGCACTGAAGCTGAATGGCAATAAAACGGAGGTCCTGGTTCTGGGAAATAACCCCGAACTTTGGGGAGTCAATCATTGGCCTGATGTTTTGGGGCCATTACCCACTCTGATAACTAAGGTTAGGAATCTTAGCTTTATCATTGATAACAACCTCTCCCTCAAGCCTCAGGTGTCTAAGGTCATGGCCACTTGCTTCTCTGTTCTCAAATGGCTCAAAAAGATCCTCTGGCTAATTCCGCCGGCTGCTGAGAGAACAGTGGTTCAGGTTCTGGTAACTTCCCGATTGGACTATGGCAATGTTTTATACCTGGGCGCAGACAAAATCCTCGATCTGTCGCTTCCAGATCATACAGACCACGGCCGATCGTCTTTTTTTTCGGCTACCTAGATACGCTTCAGCTTCACCACTGCTACTCAAACTATACTGGCTTAGGGTTGACAAGTGTATTGAATTTAATGCCTTATGCTATATGTTTCGTGCCAGGCATGGCTTGGCCCCTTCTTAGATGCAAGGATTGGTGAAAACCTATGTGCCTACCCTACAGCTGAGATCATCTAGCCTCTCACTGTTCACTGCCCAGGTTTCGTCTTGCTCGCATGAAAGGTTGCCTGTTTTCCTACCTGGGCCTAAAGCTTTGGAATTCTTTCCCAGTTGCTCTCAGGAACTGTCACTCCCTGCTTACCTTTTATAAGAATCTGAAGACATTGCTCTTTAGCTGCCATGCCAGATTTTCTGCTATTCGGGGTGTTGTTTAGCAGCCTGCTGTGGCTCTGCTTGCTGCCTTGTCCAGCGCCGGGAGACCCTTGGTGGGTTGCCGGGCGTTTTATACGTATTCAATTGAAATATTGAGTGATTCTGCAAGTGCATTGTTTAAGTATTCCAAAAATGCATTTTTAAATGGTGCTGGTGTTGGGAAGTAGCTACGACCTAGTACCTCAACGCCGCCACCTTCCCGGAAAGCTGGAAACACGCAGAACTCAGCGCCCTTCTGAAAAAACCCACAGCTGACCCCACCGAACTCAAAAACTACCGCCCCATCTCGCTTCTTCCATTCCCGGCCAAAGTCATCGAGAAAGCTGTCAACAGCCAACTCGCCTCCTTCCTCGAAACCAACAAATCCCTCGACCCCTCACAGTCCGGCTTCCGAGCCAATCACAGCACTGAGACCGTACTTATCGCAGCAACAGACGACATTCGAACTCTACTGGACAATGGAGACACAGTCGCCCTCATCCTTCTCGACCTCTCCGCAGCCTTTGACACAGTCTGCCATAGCACCCTTCTACAGCGACTCAGAAACGCAGGAATCCAAGGAAAAGCACTGGAATGGCTCACCTCGTTCCTCACCGGAAGAACCCAGAGAGTCCGCCTCCCACCATTCAAGTCAGAGGCCTCTGAAGTCATCTGCGACGTGCCACAAGGATCGTCACTCAGCCCCACCCTCTTCAACGTATACATGAGCCCCCTTGCGGCCATCGCTCGCCAACACAATCTCAACATCATCTCCTACGCGGATGACACTCAACTGATCCTATCACTCACCAAAGACCCTAACACCGCCAAAACCAACTTACACGAAGGAATGAAAGAAGTAGCCGAGTGGATGAAGCACAGCCGCCTGAAACTGAACTCAGACAAAACAGAAGTCCTCATCTTAGGCACCTCCCCCTCCGCCTGGGATGACTCTTGGTGGCCAGAAGCCCTTGGAAAAGCGCCCATCCCGACGGACCACGCACGGAACCTGGGCGTCATCCTGGACTCCTCACTCTCGATGACCAGACAAGTCAACGCCGTTTCATCATCTTGCTTCAACATTCTTCGCATGCTCAAAAAAACATTTAGCTGGATCCCCACCGAAACTAGAAAAACGGTCACCCACGCACTGGTCACGAGCCGCCTGGACTACGGAAACACCCTATACGCCGGTACCACCGCAAAACTCCAGAAAAAACTCCAACGCATCCAGAACGCATCAGCCAGACTCATACTAGACATCCCGCGTAACGACCACATCTCTGGTCACCTGAAAATCCTCCACTGGCTCCCCGTCAATAAGAGGATAACCTTCCGCCTCCTAACCCACGCACACAAAGCACTTTACGAACTTGGACCCGAATGCCTCAACACGCGACTGTCCTTCTACACCCCCTCCCGTCAGCTACGATCCTCCAACCAAGCCCAAAACCACCATGGGAGGTAGATCCTTCTCCTACCTGGCAGCTAAAACCTGGAACTCACTTCCCACTCACCTTCGCCTTACTCAGAACCACCTAGCATTCAGAAAAACAACTTAAAACTTGGATATTCGACAAATAATTCCCCCCCTCCTCGAGCGCCTTGAGACCCTATGGGTATGTAGCGCGCTATATAAATCTCTTGACTTGACTTGACTTGACTACGTCTACTGTATCTGTCATTAAGTAGGCTTCATTCAGTATCCTTACACTACTGTATGCTGCACTGAAGTAGACGTTGTGCTGTTTCCCATTTAGATACATATTCCGTCCAGGGACCATATCATGTGAAACAGCTTACTAGCTCGTCTGTGCCTAGAGCACCTTCAATTGGATGTGCCCAGCTCAGAATAGGACAGCGCATAATATTACCCAAAATATGTACTTTTTCCAGTGCAGACACAAAACTATGCCTCGACTGGGAACAGCCCCGCTTTGAAATATGATTGATTACTGTCTGAAAACTGCTGGACCATCCTTCAATGCAGAGGGACCAGCAGCACACTGAGGAGAAACCTGGTGTACTTTCAGAAGCATGTGCAATGAGTGACTAGACCTGCTGAAAAAGGAATACCTTGGGTCTTGAGGGTCCCTGGAGCCCCATGCCTCTTTGGCCATCTTCAGGGTGTGGCCACGTCATATGTGGTGAACATTCAGTACGCCTGCTGAACGCTTCTTTCCCCCTGCACTGATAGTGCTGGTCTAGGGACAAACTGTTCCTAGATTTTTCTGGGCCCTTCCCAATGCAAATGAGGGAAGGTCCCGTTAAGATTACGAGGAGACGAAACGTGAACCAGCACCACCCATATTACAGAGTGCCCAAAAATAGGTACAATCAGCCAATGTATCCCCAGGGCACATTCTGTAATAGGCCCCTGACCAGCTCCATTTACAATGGAAATATGGTCTGGGTGTGTATTCACGCAATATCGTAAAAACAGCGTGACATTGAAGGGCATATGTCATATTCTGATAGCATTTTCCTTTTAAGTCATACTTATTTGAAATTCAAAAACCTTATCGTCCAAGACTACTTACGGAAAGCTATGTCACAGATTTCTGTGAGAAGTCAATACACAAAATATCTACATGCAAAATTTGCAGCAAAGTAGAAAAATCCAAGAGTAATTATTTGGAAATTGCACACACATTTATTTCTATTCCTTCACGCCCCCATTAAATCCCAGTATGAGCTCTTTTCATTTTTGCAGACCAGAACATGCACAAATTGTGAATATTTACAAACATAAGTTTTAGGGTCTTTATTGAAATATGCAGGGTGTCCAAAGTCCACAGAACACTAGCTAGTCCTTAATTTGAGCTGGTGCTTGCAGATGGTGCCAACCAACACTTCATTTTAGGGACCTGCACTCACTTCTCCTCTTCAGATTTTGATCCAGAGCTAGAAAGTGTAACCCCACAAGGTGGAAGAAGGAAGATAAAGATGGCAAAACCGTGGCAAAGCGAGAAAGCAAAGATGAAAAAGAACTTGAAGAAGTGAGATAATGGGACAGGAAGTGTCTGGCGGCGGATAAAAGAGGCATTTGGTGGAACCAAGGTTGCAAAGCCTTGGTGTTCAAAAAGATCAATTGATGGACAGAATGGAGAGCACGGGACCCACGTCTGTATTCATACCCGCCCCACTCTGGGTAACAAACGCAAAAAGAGCAATCAATAGACAAAATGTAGAACAATGTCATACGTTCACCCCAGTACAGAGATCTGGGCCTAAATCCATAGTTTTTTTGCTCACCATGCCATTCCAGTTCGGACCCAGCCATATGCAAATCAATCTTGACCCTGCGACCAATGGGAACAGTCCAGCCCAAACTGGCAGGCCAGTTCTTCCCTGGACTGGAAACAAGCATCCTAGGACTGATTTCGGGCTTTCAGCACTCATCAGCCAGGATAGCTTGACTCCAGTGGCATGGAGACGTCAGTTCTTTCGTTTTCAGCACCAGCAAGCGCAGCTCCGGGAAGAGCAAGTGCCCCCAGTTACTTTTTGAAAGAGTTTTTGAGATTTTTTGTCTCCATTTTTCGAGTCTATCGACTCCTGGTGCCGAGTAGGGATGCCTGGTTTTCAGTCCTGCGGAGCCTGTCGCCGCATGATGTCGGTGACAACGTGTGTCTCTACTGCCTGGAGCACGACCAGGACCCCTGGTCATGCTCCGACTGTCGGGCCATGGCACCGAAGACTTTGCAGGAGCTGTCTCAAAAGTTGCTAGAAGCCTGGCAGTCGGCTCCGTGCCGTTGAAGGTCCCGGTCGAGGAGGAAGTCAAGGGACCGGTCGCGGAGCCACCATCACCATTCTTTGGTTTCCAAGTCCTCGCACTCTGGATCAGGTAAGTCGGGGCACTCGAAGAAGAAGTTGAAGAAGTGTCATCACTCTCCGACTTCCCCTTGCCGGTCATGCGGCTGAGGGTGAGGGTAGTACCACCCCTGCGGGTCGGGCGGAGCCTGTGCAGTCGACCCTGGCCTACCCACCCTTTCCGGGTTCGGGAGTGGCTCCGGCCCAGGTGCAAGACTTTCCTGCAGCTATGGCTCCCATTTTTGGGCCGTCGGCCCCCACCAGTGTGCCTTCGGGCCCCAGCGTTGCAGGACCCCCTTGGATCCAGGCCTGGATCCCGGTCGACCTTACGACTCCTCCACTGGCGTCGACTCCCACAGTACTGTCTGTGACGTCGTCCGGTCCCTCTGACGACGTTGGCCCCGGTTTCAGGCCCAAACTGAACACAGCGCAGGTCCAGCTTCGTTCGACGCCGATTCCGGCGCCAATGGGGGATTTCTATTTTTATGTTCAGCCTCCAACTTTTCGACCTGTTCCTCAGGCCATGGAGGAAGGGGAGGACTGGGAGGGGTCTGAGGACCCCCTCACACAGTAGTGTAAGTTGAATCAGGACTGGGAAGAAGAGTTAGGGGATGCCTGTGCTCTTGACCAATCGCCTGGCCTTGGCTTCCTGTTGCCTCCTTCTGTGGCTTCGGAAGATGGGGCGACCTGTAGTGTGGTTTTGCGTAGGGCACCCGAGGCCCTTGACCTCGAACTCCCTATGGTGGCACTGAGGACTAACCTCCTCACTGAGGTGCTCCAGCTGGCAGTAAGCTCTTCTTCTGCCGTTCAATGAAGCACTGACTGACGTTCTTATGGGCACTTGTTCCAGGCCGACCACAGGGGCTCCTAGGCCATCCTGCTTTTGTGTCCACCCAACCCACACCTAGAGTCTGGTTATCCAGGCTTCTACTTCCCAGATCGCATTCCCTACCGCCCCTCCGTATAGGGAATCCAAGAAGCTGGAGCAGTTTGGTAAGAAACTGTTTTCATCTGCCAGCTTAGCACTGCGGTCTGTGAACACTCATGCCTCTTTGGCCATTATTCCCACTCTGTGTGGGATATGGTTGTTCACCATACGATGTGGACTGGATACCGCAGACTTGCTTGGCAAAGCGATTTCCACGACGGTGGTGCTGCACCGCCACGCCTGGCTGCGGTCCACTGGCTTTTCAGGGGATTTTCTAAACTCCCTTATGAACATGCTCTTTGATGGCCGTCGCCTTTTCGGCGACAAAGCAGATCATGCGCTGGAGCGCTTTAAGGAATCCCGGGCTACGGCCAAGTCCTTGGGTCTTCCCACCATGCGCACGGCCACTTCTACTGTTCGTCCCTTTCGTGGCCACAGAATGGGCACCCCAACACTTTGGTTCTGCGGCTTGTGGCAGAATGAATCTAGACGCTGCTTTTGTACGTGGCCCCCGCCGTGGCGGGGCAGGGGCCAGCGGGCGGGTAAGTCCACCTCCACCCCCACCGCATCCGCCTCAAAGCCTTCCTAGTCCGAGCTTTTAGGCCCTTTAGATGCCAGTGGGCAGCAGGATTCGCCATCAACTCCCCCACTGGCGCACCATCACATCGGACAGGGACTACTCCCTCCCCTTTGAGACTACCCCTCCAGCTATGTCACCCCTGTACTGTACCACTGCATGTCGAGGGATCATCTGTAACTTCTGCAAGAGTAAGTAACGGCCCTCTTGGCCAAGGAGGCCATCAAGCCCGTACCTCTGCCAGAAGTAGGTCATGGTTGCTATTCCCACTAGTTTCTGGTACCCAAGAAGGACAAGGGCCTGCCTCCTATCTTGGACCTCAGGAATGTCAACCGCTTCCTCCGGAAGGAGAAGTTTGAGATGTTGATGCTCGCTCAGGTATTATCTGCTCTCGACCATGGAGACTGGATGGTAGCGTTGGACTTGCAGGACGCATAGTTTCAATCCCCGTCCTGCTGGCCAACTGGCGTTACGTGTGGTTCACAGTAGGCCACGAGCATTTTCAGTTCACCGTGCTTCCCTTTGACCTTACCGGTGCCCCTTTGGTGTTCACGAAAGTGATGGCGGTGGTCGCAGCCCATCTGCGCAGATCAGGTGTTTGAGTCTTCCCATATCTCGACGATTGGTTGTTGAAGGCGGGCTTGTCCCAGACAGTCGTCTCCCACCTCCAGACTACGGCCAACCTCCTGCATTTGCTGGGGTTCTCCATCAACGTCCCAAAGTTGCACCTGGTTCCCTCCCTGAAGCTCCCTTTTATCGTCCGGTTCTGGACTCGACACAGTTTTGGGGTTATCCTCCCGTGCAGCGAGTCCAGGATATTCAAGCTATGATTCCGATCTTTCGGCCTCTATCCCGGGTTTCGGTCAGGATGACCCTCCGGCTGCTGGGCCTGATGGCCTCCTGCATCCTGTTGGTAAATCATGCCAGTTGGCATATGCTGGCTCTGCAGTGGGACCTGATGTCTCAGTGGGCACAACATCAGGGCAACCTGTCCGATCAAGTCCAGATCTCAGAGGGCACTGCACGACAATTGCAGTAATGGCTCACGAATCGCGATTGGGTTAATGGCAGATCCCTCTCCCTTCCCCAACCGGAGCACATAGTAGTGACAGATAGATGCATCCCTCCTGGAATGGGGTGGCCACATGGGCGAGGCGGAGATCAGAGGCCTCCGGTCTCCGGCGGAGTCCAGGCTCCACATCAACCTTTTGGCGCTTTGGGCGATCCGACTTGCACTGAAGGCATTCCTTCCATCTGTCCGTAGAAGTGTGCTGCAGCTGTTCACGGACAACACCACTGCCATGTGGTACTGCAACGCACAGGGCAGGGTGGGGTTGTGCACCCTTCCAGGAGGCTCTGCACCTGTGGACATGGCTGGAACATCAGGGCATTTCCTTGGTGGTTCAACACCTGGCAGGTTCTCTGAACGCCAGGGCGCACGAATGGCATCTGCACTTGGACATGGTCCAAGGTCTCTTTCAGCAGTGGGGAGAGCCTTGGTTAGATCTATTTGCCACCAAAGAGAATGCGCAATGTCAGCAGTTCTGCACGTTGGAATTTCCAAGGCGGCACCTGCTCAGCGACGCTTTTCATCACGAGTGGAGTTGCTGTCTGTTGTACGCCTTTTCGCCTATAACACTTCTGCCCAGAGTACTGAAGAAGATCAGGCATGACTGGGCCCAAGTCATCCTTGTGGCACCGGATTGGACTTGAAGATACTGGTATCCCGAGCTACTTAGCATGGCAATCGATCCCCCGATCTGACTACCTCTTCGGGAGGATCTTCTGTCGCAGCAGCAGGGGACGGTCCTCCACCCGAACCTGTCCAACCTCCACCTCCATGCATGGAGATTGAGCGGCCGAAGTTGACATCTTTCGACTTTCCTCCAGAAGTCTGTGATGTCCTCTTGGGTATACGCTTGCAGGTGGAACAAATTTGTGGCATGGTGCACAGAAAAGGCTGTGGATCCTCTTTCTGCTATTTTTTGGAGGCTCTTCTGTTTCTTTTTCTTTGGCCCAGCAAGGCTCTACTCTGTGCACTATCAAGGGCTATCTTTCAGCCATTTCAGTATTTATAAGGCTTTCCGATCAGCCTTCTCTTTTCAAGTCCCCTGTTCTAAATAAATTCTTGAAAGGCATTACACACATGTTCTCTCCTGTTCCTTTCGTGATGCCTCAGTGGGACTCGGATCTTGTTCTGACTTATCTGATGTGTGCTTCTTTTGAGCCACTTCACAACTGTCCTCCTCGTCTTCTCACTTTAAAGACTGCTTTCCTGGTTGCCATCACCTCTGCCAGAAGAGTGAGTGAGCTCCAGGCTCTTTCTTCTAAACCTCCTTTTCTTTCTGTCCATCCAAGCAAAGTTGTCCTAAGAACACGTCCATCTTTTCTGCCAAAAGTCAGAGGGTGTTTGGTCAAAAATTGGGTGAGGCGCCCCTCCGCCACCGGAGCCGGGTCTATATACAGGTGTGCATAGTGCCACCGGAATGCTTCTAGGATGGAGGCCTGTGAATGAATTAGGACGTTCAAGTCAGAGCGAATCTCTGTGATAGATTTGTGTCCTGCTTCACCAACCATGCTAGCAGAGTGCCAGCTCCCTGAAATTATAGCGGTGGAGATCAGCTACGGCCTCTGCATATGCCGTTTTAGCTTCTGCCACTTGTAAAAGTGTGGCTGTACGTGCGTCAGCCACACTTGTGTGTTTGGATAACGATTGTTCCGTTTTGCGAAGGCGTTTTAGTACATGGTGCACCCTTGTGATGTGTTGTGTGCCCCTAATGACCTTTGAATGCGTTCCATTCCGTGGCTCGGTGGTGGCCGTGCATATGTTCTCCCATAAATAATGGTGAATGTGTTCTGCCTGCGACTGACTGAAGAATGGGTCCCCCTGGCAGTCTTTGGGCCGACACCAAGTGGGTACCGGAGGTCAGGGCGGGTGCCACGCAAATGTGATGGTGTGTGCATCATGATCGGACAGTATCCTCCCTAGATAGTCGGTCTCCAGAATGAGGGGTAGGATGGAGGGGGGGGGGACACTGGAAGCTGTGGAGCCAGACTTTAAGATCGTTGGGTATGGAATGAAACGAGTAGAGCTGTGCTGTTGGGTACTTAGAGCGCCAAGCATCTGTCAGTGACCAATGGGCTGCTCATGCTACATAATGCTTGGCCTGATGTATTATTGGTGGTGTCGGGTGGGGGGGGTGTACCGACCGGATTTTCCGCTTAGATGGGATCAGCCCCTAGGGGCCCCTCTGACCCAGCCGGAACGTAATCACCTCCCTCCTTAGAACGTATTTACAATGGGTATGGATATATGTATGTACATTTCGTACCTAAGGATGGGGAAATAGCAATAAACATGCATAGGTTTTCTACCATATCCTATTCATATCAGCTAGTCTCGCGGCCACTCAGACCCAGACTAATCTACCCTGGGGCAGATATGACACACAATCCGGCGTGTCTACACACATGGGTCTGCAGCCCCAGTGCTCTCATTTACACACGGTTCACAATCTGGCGAACCTCCACGCTGGTCTCCTCCCCAGCGCTCTTTTACACACGGTTCACAATCTGGCGAACCTCCACGCTGGTCTCCTCCCCAGCGCTCTCATTAACGCCACTTACCAATGACGACCACTTTCCTATGAATACCTTCAGTTTTCTCTCTATATGTTGGGAAGTCTCTCTCCCTATTCACTAAAGGTTCGCTACTACAATAATATTATGGGATGACCGAATTACTTAGTGTCAACAATTCCCTAGCTCAAGGGCTCCTTGTTCTCCCTATTTATTCAGACTTACCGGATCAGGGGCAGCATCTGTTCTGGCTGTAACATCTGACTAGAAGAAAAAGGTTACCTATGCTCTGAAAATAGAAGACGCTGTTTACAGGAGTCTCTCTCCCTATTCACTAAGGGCTTGCTACTACAATATTAGGAGTTAGTCAATTAATAATATGTACCTTCTGCTCCTGGCATCAAAGGTCCCCTCGCTTCCTATTTGTTTGGTCACTCCTTACCTGATCGGGATTTCACATCCGTTCATGCAAACAATGCTCAACTAGAAGTATAAGTTACCATGATTGAACAAGAATACAAGGCACATGTCAGTTCACTAAGAACTGGGGAAGTTTTTATTTTAACAATGATAAAATACACATACACAAATCTATGGGGTCTCTTGATTAACAGGGACTTTAACACACCGCTGAAAAGGAAAAGATTAGACATACAATAGCCTAGGGAATAAGGACAAGATTAAGGTGTAATTGTACAGGGGACTAGTTCAGACTACCTCACCTATTAGAAGGAAGATTTCTCTCTGACTCTGGTGGGATCAGGGCTCTCTCTGTCTCTCCCTCCGTCACCACATCACCACGCCTCTGGTTCAATTGCTCCAGCTGACAGCCTTCTTTGATGCTCTCTGCACTGCTCTCTCTCTCTCCATCTTCAGCAATCATCTGCCTTCTTTCTCCATTCCAGAACAGCACTCTATTCTGCAGCTCCAGCAGACATCCTGTTCTCTCCTCTGCAAGAACCACACTGCTCTGACTCCAAGCTGAACTGACCACTCCTTCTCTCCTGCAGCTCGCTATTATGGATTCCTCTCCCCTCATGGAAATTTCCAACAGAGGGCTGCCTCCTACCGAATTCCTGTGCCAGCTTCCAGGCTTCCACGCAACCGCAGTGGCCAGCTGCTTGTTACGTCTGGGCCCAAGAGAAAAACACATTCCTCGGATAAGAAGCAGTCCTAACCGGTCTTCCTCTAGCACACAAACAGCCTTACTGTAAACTTTACCTTTACCCCTGAAGCCTCCCAGCTCCATCAAGATGGAGTCCCTCTAGTTCTGGGCCTGTACGCCTGAGAAGGATGAAATAACCCTTAGCTCTGTCAGAGTACCTACATAAACCATACCAATGTGTAATATAAAGTCAGGACCACAGGATCCAACCTCTACTATAAGAAATAATGACAGGCCAAAGCCAATAAGCAATAGATGGCCTCTTCTAGGTCTGGAAGAAAGGGCTTAAAAGGGCCAACACAAGCTAGGAATACGTATCCTAGATGTGAGCAAGATTAAAGTCTATACTACTGCTAAATAGAGCCAAAAAGCCTGTCAATACAGGGGGTGGGTGATGGGGGGGTAAGACCTGCCCATTGCTATGTTTTGTACGCAATTGTAGTCCCCTCCTAGGATCCAAGACGCCATGTGTATTAGCAGAGCGGCACTAAGAGTGTGTCCTAAAATTTACCTTGATCCACGTATGGTACGTAAATACTCCCCAATATCACCGGCTGGCCATCTAGGAACCCCTGTATAATGGCATAACGCCCTTCGGGATCAAGCGTTCTAATCTGCTCCTGAAGAGGGATTCCAGGGTGGATCCAGATAAGGGTTCCTCGCGCATAGTATGTGGTAGCGCATAGGACACCGTGCCAGGGCCTGGTTAACTTCGCCACTTCCCACGCAGTCAGGTGGGTCTCCTGTAATAGCACGGTCTGTCCTTCTGGAACTTAATGTAAGCTTAGATGGAGCATTGCTTACACAACATGTGCATACCTTCAGCCATTGATATCTAACAGAGTTGAGCTTAAAATTACAGCCTATGCTGATGACGTGGACATTTTTACGCCAGATCCCCTTTCAACATCGACCTAGTGTCAAATGAGACCATAAGGTTAGGAACTCTTTCAGGATATTAATTAAATCTAACAAAAACGCATCTTACTCATTTTTCATTTGGGAATCCAATCTCAGGGACAGTTTCAACTGCTACCTATTTAGGAGTTAGATTTGGCAGCAGAGTGGACCGTGTCTTTCAAATGAACTATGAACCTCTTTTGCAATCGGGTATAGCTAAGATGCATTCTTGGAATCAACACCCAGTATACTAGGTTGCTGCAACATACTAAAAATGAACATTTTACCAAAGTTTTTATACCTTTTCTGAGCAATACCGCTTCGGGTCCCGGACTCCTTTTTCAAACTACCTAAGGGTTCTATTGGCAGGTTCAAATGGTGCTATAAGAGGGCCGGGCGAGCCATCTGATTTTTTTAAACTCAAATACAGCGGGGTGGGGGGGATTTCAACTATGTGACTTCAAGCTCTACTTTTGGGCAGCCTTTGGAGGCCGTATCAGGAATTACTTACGGATCATGGTCGGGCCGGTCTATGCTGGGTTATCAACTGGCATTAGGGTCAGATGCTAGGTTCTTTTTTTTATAGACCCTCAGATCCTAACTACTTCAAGTGGGTCCAGCCAAGATCATCACAGATATCATAAGAATCTGAGGAGAAATTTGTCCCAGTATTCATTAACTACCTTACATGCATACACCTCACTTTGGGGGAATGCCAAATTTCCCATGATCCATTGGGTACGGCGGGGGCAATTTTAGGGATGAAGCCTCCTGAGAAACCGTTTAATTATTATGGGTTTTTCTCATTTTTTTTCTTGCAGACCTCCTTCAATCTTCCTCATCAGTCTTTATTTTAAGTACTTACAGTTTTTTCTATATGGGTGTAAAGACTAAATAATTCCGGAGGACTTTGACATCTTGTCTTATCTATACAGGTCACCAGGCAAGGCTTTGATGAGAGCACTGTATCAGATTTGTGGCACTTACAGTGCCAATGATTGTTCGCTGCTGGCCTCTAAATGGGGTAGGGTGCCTAATTCAGCTATTCTCCCCAAAGAGATTACTGGTCCTTTAGAAATTATTAATCATTCTGTCAGCTTAAAGCTTCAGCAATTTACGCCATGTTCATGCTCTTTTACACCCCTGAAAAGATCTCTAAATGGGCCTCTAGCCATGCTTCCGACAAGACTCATTGTTAAGTGCGGACTGCCTGCGGTAGATATCGTTCATATGTTTGCTAGCAGCTCGGCGCTGCAGGATTTTTGGTTGGGTGTGGTTCAGTTGTCCATATTCCACCTTTAACACAGTTTTCAACTATCTACTAGAGAGACCAGGCTGACTCACAGAATTGATTGTAACCTCAGGCAGACCCCATTGATGTCAATAACAATCATTACAGCTCGGCTATGTATAGTGGGATCTTGGATAAGCTCTCTTCCTCTTAAGGTACCGAAGTGGTGGGTACTTTTTTGTCAGATATATGATTTTTAATTGGCTGTCTCTAAGGCTAAAGGCCCCAATGCTGTGAAACACGTTCAACACGCCTGAACTGGCATTTCCTAGTATTGAGGTGTGTTGTTCTGCTTTCGCTATACCTTGTTTTTAATCCTATTTATTTCTCTCTTTTTTATTTTTAGTAGGTGCCTAGCCTAGATGCTTCCCTGATTTTTATTATCTTTGTGTTTTAGATGTGTAAGTTTGTAATTATGTCTTGTGATCGTGGTTGACAGAATAAAAACATTAAGAAGATTTAAAAAGATAAAAACTGCACACGCTGTAGTGGCAGGTCTGTCGTGGCAGTTCTGAG
This sequence comes from Lissotriton vulgaris, assembly GCF_964263255.1. Classification (NCBI taxonomy): domain Eukaryota; kingdom Metazoa; phylum Chordata; class Amphibia; order Caudata; family Salamandridae; genus Lissotriton; species Lissotriton vulgaris. The sequence goes on along the minus strand of NC_141693.1, from coordinate 516,256,430 downwards.
ACCTATTTTATAAGGCTGCTTTAGTGGGTGGCTCAATGAGTGCTGTAGGCCCCCTAGTAGTATTTATTTTACAGGCCCTGGGTCCATGTCACACCACTTTTATTAAGGACTTAAACATAAATCAACTATGTCATTTGGGTGTAAGCCAATTTTACCATGTTTAAAGGGGAGAGCAAAAGCACTGTAGCACTGATTGGCAGTGGTAATGTGCACCCAGTCCTAAAAGCCCACAAAAACGGGTTCAGAAAGCAGGAGGGGTGAAGACAAAACGTTGGGGGGTGATCCTAGAACTAACAGTTTCTAAATCTAGATGCATTTCCCTTATCTTGTCTTCTGCCTAGCTGATAAAGTTTGTCTACAGTGATGAGTCGGACCTATAATGTTGAGTAGGGCAGATGTGTCGATTTCACCCCCTTCTTTGAGCAAATTGAATATTTATTGATTTCATGTGTTTAACTGCCATTGTTGTAAAATGTCCATTTGTCAAATCTAATACAAAACTGTGCTTGTGCCTTGTTGCAGCACTGGGATTTTCAGGCTCACTAGTGCTGGCATGCTAGAAGTATCTGGGTGCAAAAGAAAGGGATTTCACCCCCACAGCAAGGACCCAAAGCAGTTCAATGTAAGTATTCTAGCTTCTATCTGTTTCTGACGTGTTGTTATTGTCATGACATCTTATGCACAATCCATTTTTTTAATACCAGACTTAGCAATGTTTGCATATGTGGTTTCCCAAATTATTAAAATGGTGATCCCTTTTTATATGCTAACTGTTTGTGGTTGGGTTTCTTTCGAGAGCATTTTATTGAAGAGTACCGCAAAAAGGGGAAAAATATACAATATTAAAGAACAAAATTGTTTAATGAAGCAATATATGTAGTCTCCAACCATGGGACATCTGGAGTACAAACTCTGAAATCTCTGCCTGAAGGTCGCAGTAAAGGTAATGCAATGGAGAGCTAAGAAGGAAGAGAAAAGAAAATAATCAACACAAACCAGCAACTTTAACATCCCTTCAGCTGCCCGGCCTATTGAGGAAGCAATTACATCACACAACTATAAGGTGAGAGCCACAAATTCAAAATCAGGCTTCACAGCTCCCTGGTGCCAAAGAAGCATTCTTTACCTTCCTAACTTGGGAAAACCCAAGCTAGCCGTGGTTGGGTGAAGTTGAATGTACTGCACCCATGGGTCACTCTGAGCTTGGCCATGAAACATGTGGAAATATCCAGATTAATAGCAAGCATTTCCCTCTTGATAATAGGAAGCTCCTCTTACCATTTAGATTACCTCTGCTTGCATAAGGAAACACAAGTATCTTACATCCTTTTAAATGTGAGCCCTTACTCCTGGCAGAACCTCTTGTCTAGGTTTGTGAGGGGGCCTCCAGGTTAAACCAAAACAGACCCAGCAGAGGTATCCTTATATCCTGCCTTCTGTTTGGTATTCTGACCACCTTATGCACCTCAAAATGAGCTTCTGGTTTCCCCCAAGAATTCCATCCTCAAAATATGGGCCATAAGAGCTCCCAGATACCCTAGAAATTGGGTGGCGCTCTCCAGATTCTAACCTTAGCTACTCCTGATGGATTACCCAGGTTTAGAGTGTAGTCTTTTCATTGTCAACATTGATTCACTCCTTGATGCCAGTTTGGTTTCCAAACCGCAAATCTCCTGTCCCATGTCCAGAATCTGCCTTTCTGTCTGTCCCCATTTTCTCTTATGTTTCCTCCAAATAAAATCCTTACAGCAGAGAAAAAGCATGATCTTCCTGTGACATCGTGGCTAGGCTTCCACCCACCTGGAAAACCATGGATTCCTTGAACCATCGCAATCTGGTTTCCGGGTGGCACATAGCACCGAAACGGCAGTAGTAGAGATTGTTGATAATCTCAGGCTGGCCCTGGATGAAAGAGATTCAGCTACGTTGGTCCTTTTGGACCTGTCTGCTGCCTTCGACACCATCTCCCACAGCATTTTAGAACAGCAGCTCTGGGAGGTGGGAGTGAGGGAAAAAGCCCTGGACTGGTATAAAGACTTTCTAAAGAACTGTATATAGACACCCTGGTCTCACGAAGTAGGTCAGTAAGCATAGGAGTTTCTCAGGGATCCATCTTAAGCCCTATGCCTTTTAACCTCTTTGTAACACCTCTGACCGGGGTAATCCGGTCCTATGGCTTTGAGACCGTGTCTTACGCTGATGACACCCAGCTGTTTATCACGTTCAGTCCCGAGCCTGCAGACACAATGAAACGGTTTAAAAACTGTATGATCCACATGAACAACTGGATGAGCAATAACAAACTACAGCTCAACTGCAGAAAAACGGAGATCATCTTGTTTGACAGGGCCGAAGAATATTGGTCCAACAGTTGGTGGCCACAGAAATTAGGCCTTTGCCCATCCCCTAAGCAATCAATGTGTAATCTTGGCATAACCATTGATAACAAATTATCCATGAAACCCATGGCAATCTTGTATTAGGCACCTGCTATGGCATCCTGCGGAAATTACATAAAATCTTTAAATGGATACCTATCGAAGCCAGGAAACCTCTGGTGTAGGGTCTAATTGTAAGCCGATTGGATTATGGGAATGCTTTACCGGCTTCCCTAAACAAAGATATTTTTTCCAAACTGCAGATTCTGCAGAACTCGGCCGCCAGACTTATTCTGAATCTGCCATCTAGAGCTCCTTCAACCCCTAGCCTGAGGTCCCTCCATTGGCTCCCGGTAAGAAAGAGATGCCATTTTAAAATCCTATGCTTTACTCCTAAGATCATATATGGAACCGGACCATGCTATCTATCGAAAAAGCTTAACTGGGACCAGCCAGGAAGAAGGTTTAGACCTAGTTCAAAATCTCTCCTCGCTCAACTTTGAATCCGCACGTTACGTAGTGGGGGGACGTTCCTTTTCCTTTCTTGCGCCCCATCTCTAGAATAAGCTTACTTCCCATTTTCATTCCATCGCTGACCACAAACATTTTTGGAAAGAATTAAAAAAGTGGCTATTTGAACAGGATTAAGGTTGAACAAACACAACCTGCAGCCTATGAGAAGTCCTGCAAGAGTCATGAGACCTCAGGGTGACTTTTGCGCTCAACAAGCTTCTTTGACTTTAACTAGCATCCATATCCCTCTCAGGTACCTCAGATCAGGACCTCGTACAGCCACAGTGTCATGTGAGAAGTACTTCTCTTTTTATATATTTTTATTCTCTTTTGGAGGCCAAGTGCAGTAGTACTGTATCTCTTTAAATGCACACCAATATTAGAACTCAAAATACTGTGCCTTAGTGGCCTACTGTGACGTTCCTGCTCCCCCATTTTACTGTCACATTAAGTGAGATGCTTTCATTTTCAAAAAGCAGGGGCCTGAGCACGGCTCCACAGCCTGATTACCTTACCTTCCCTGTTGCCCGCACAGCTCCACCTGTTCTCAGCTCTCTTCAGTCGTACTCTGGAGTGAGGGAATCCTGGTATAACTTCAGCACAGCAGGACTCCCCGGGGTTCCCAAACGCAGTCCTCCAGTCCTCCTTTCTTGCCACTCAAAAAGAGCAATTTTGATTGGCCAGTCAGCCTAAGCATGCGATACCTGGGGGAGCAAAGTGGGTTAATATTGTTTCAGGTGCTCCACAAGGCACAATATCCTATGCGTCTGTGCCAACTCAGCATTCTGTCAGCAACTCCAGCGCTGCATAAGGAGCTGCACTAGAGCTCCTCATGGAGAGTACCACCTCTGAGCCTGGCAAGCTCCACTTCTGTTGTTGGCGCTTCACATGCAGCTAATGCGTTGAAACGTATAATCATGCCCACCTCAATTTGAGTTATGGCTGGCCTGGAGGCTCCATCCTTAGTCTTTTCCCACCAAAAGATTTTTTACAAACACTGCAAAACGACCACACATCAACCAGCTGATGTGATTCAAACACATAAAATAAATAAGCACCAACTTCTCAGTGGAAGCACTGATCACAAGTACTGAAATGAGATCCTCAGTTTCTTTTTAAAGCATACTAAATTCTAGTCCTCAATCAGACCGTCCAACAGCGTTTGTTGCTTCAATGTGTGAGTGTGAACTAGAAGATGGCTCTTCCTAGATCTGTGAATTCTGGTTATTGACTATATCTGTGCTCTCTCGAGGCGTCGCTGTTAATGTCCGAAGTACAAATATTCTTACACCACAACAATTTAAACTGACCAGTATCCCCCGTACTTGGGCGGTACTTTAATGGCAGCTGCTTGGGTAGTGGAGTTTCCTTCATTTTTGTTTTACAAAATATGAGCTTTCTGCCTTCTGTTCTCTTCTCACTATTCGCTTGATATTCTTCGTCTCTCTAAAGTTTCTTTTAATAAAATATGCGATAGCAACTTCTTGCATCACGTCCTTGTGTTTGAGTCCATCTTCCCATGTGGCCATTGTATTGACTATTGCTATTTTTAAGAACTGTGAAATCTCTACTTCAGGATCATGTGGAGAATTATATTGTGCGACCTACATCCCCCTCTAGCAAGATAAAGACCTAGGAACATACTTTACAGTATATTACCAAGTGTAAGCCGTTGTGTTCACTAGCCCCAAGGACATTCTTGTCTATAAAAGCTCAATCCCCATTGTTTTTTTGTGCTGCTCCGCGTGCATCTTTGTATCACTCATCCAATATTCAAAGTTTCTGCATGCCTTGTTTAGTTATCCTTTGTCCTCGTATTTTGCAAAAGTTCAGCACCTGTTGTTTCCATCTCAGTGAAGTCCTTTTTAGCTGATTGCAATTTATTTCCTTTTGAAAAAAATATTTTTCTTTGTATGAGAAATATATTTGTGTAGCCTGATTTAGTGTGAGGACACTACACACAAACAGCAACAAACATTATATGAGAACTGTTTGATGGCTACAACAATGCAAGTATTCAGCACATTGAAGAAATATGCACATTAACTCAAAATATCACACTCTCTGGACATCGCATCACAGCAGATTCGTCCCAGCAGCCTGCCTGGGGACACCCTCATAGCAGCAGCATTCTCAGCCAATGCAGGTGTGTGTGTGTGTGTGTGTGTGTGTGTCTGTCTGTCTGTCTGTCTGTCTCTCTGTCTCTGTCTGTCTGTCTCTCTGTCTGTCTATCCAGGTAGAGTACTAGTAAATGCTACTCTTGGTAGCTCACTATACACGTTCCCAGTGAAGACTTTACTAACACGTGAGACGAAGGTGCATCTACACGATAGATTTGCTCACTTAACCTTGGTATGGGCCAAAAGATTAACTTCATTGAATTGCATTTTATTATGTACTTATTTCTGATCTGTGTCACTGCATCATAAATGCAATATTTTGCAAGTGAATGGAGGAATAGTGGGACTTGGGCCCATATGAAGGAATCATTCAAAGAGTTTTGAGATGAGTCTACTGGAGAACCAAGAATGAGGATATGCATTCAAACCACACAACCACGTGGAGCCTGGACAGGGAGGACGATGCAAGGAAAGATAATGGGACACAAAGCATTCAATGTCTCGATTTATTGGCAACAGTTGTACAGTGAGAGTGATTTATGGGTCTATTTCTGCTTGAGTAAAGTGGTGAAGCCGATTTTTGTATTGCCCATGTGTATGGGTGTTATCTATTACAATACATTTGTACTCCTTAAGTGCCAATTGTCCTTCTACCAGCAAACATTACCCTTCAACATCCTTTTTGGTAGTAGAACTCTCACAAGTTCTCGTTTACGTCATATGGTGTCCCACTTCCTGATTCCTCAACATCATGTGCTTCCCATATTAGACAGTCTAAATGTACGCGTATACACTAGACTAGAGCACTCCTCATTCTCTTCGGCAGCAACTGAGTAAGATTAAAAACACTACTAGTTTTATTGGGTACAGTTTATCTCCACCCCCTGCATACTTTATACCATTCCTCCCACAAAGAGGTTTGTTTTGGAGCAGAAGAAATGTAGCTACCAAACATCATCTTTGAAGACAATTGCTGAAAGTAAAATGTTGGTAATATAGTGTGGGATCCCTGGCACATGAAAGGTTCTTGGAAAGACAACATTGATCTCTTATAGCGTCTGAAGTGAGCTGGAGAGTTGCAGACAAACACACTATTGAAGCATAGAGCTTTTTAATCTGGATTGGAAGTAACTTTAAAGATACCAATGAGAAGGCTTACAGTCGCTTTACCTAAGATTGACAGTGATATTCTTTTGTCAGACAAGCTGAGTGTACTGCTTATGAGTGGTACAGTTTGGCACATCTATGTAGCCATGTTTCATGTGCCGTTATTCACCACCTAATGTGGCAGACCTTTTGTCTCCCGCTTCTGTGCATATTTCAGAGAAACAAGGGGGCCCAACAAATGGTCGGGTACTTTGGGTACTAACTGTTTTAAGGAACAATGGTACCTGATAAGAAGGTAGGTTATTCACAGTTTATGAAAGTAGAAATACAATGATGTCTACTTTTTATGTCCTAGTGGACATGATTATTTAATGTAACCTTAAAAGAAAAATATGCAAGTGGGGACATAATTTGTAGAAAGGGATTCAGACAAATAAACAATTGTGGCCAACCAAATACAGCAATCTGGCCACCAATTAATATATCAGCACATCCTAGCACATATTTATAAATGTATACAATTGTGTCAAGGTGCATGAGGTTGACTACGTTTTGATCCTTTTACATGAATACAGGGATCATCTTCAGGACAAAGGAATAAATGCTGGAGGCGATTGCTCATTGGGCAAAAAAGGCAGCGGGGGAGAAAGGAGAGAAAAGGAAAAAGGAGAGGGACAATTTTAGAAGGGATGTATGATCCGCGATACATACATAGAAATAGCAGTCAGTGATTCATGATCGAATAGGTTAGAGTGATAACAATTATACACCTTTGTGAAATTAACGGTCCTTAGGTGTGGAGCATGCCGAATGATACCTTTGGCCAGAAGAGGTGAGGGGGTAGGGAGTTAAGGAAGGCTACAGTGGCTACGTCACTATGGTAGTGGTCAAGCTAGAATAGATACCTTCTACTCAATGGATTTGAGTGTGTAGGTCAAGGTGCCATGGCCCTAGCATTAAGGACCGTAAGGATGGTAATTGAAAGATATTCTTGCGTCCAGGTGCCTAAAGTTCATGTGGAGATTAGGGTGATGATTTGCGGATGGAGTGCCATCCTGCTAGATAGAGAAGAATATATGTGTTTGCATACCACAGAGGGGACGTGTGGATCGATCAGCGGGTGGGCCGGTTGTGGGATCTAAGGCTTAGGCAAGGTGAATGGTTCCGTTGTGATATTTGGCAAGGGAAACCTCTCAGAATATGCTACGGAAAGGAACAGAAATGTGTCATAATTGGGGAGGACGGTCTCAGCAGATCTGAGGCGAAGGTCCCTAGTAAGCGCAGCGATCTCACCTGAAGGGTAGGCATTCCTTTGCGGCACTGAGGTTCAATAAGTGAGCAGCATCCAAGGAAAGGCGGATGTAGCCCTAGGGTAATAGAAAGAAATAATGACGTGACCATAGTGCGGGTCATGTGCGTGATGACTTGAAGGAGTGGGTGGAATTTGGCAAACACCTTAGAGGGGGTTAGACAGAATAAGTTCAGATAAAAGAAGAATCATCATTGATAATAGAGCATCAGTTTTGCAAAATAACATTAGTTAGACATACAAAATTGTGTTAGCAGTATATTTTTCACTTGGTACTTGACACGCACGTTGTGATAGTGTGAGAGAGCACGCGGTTATCAGAATCTTCACAATTGGTTAATACAGAGACCATTCAGTTAGCTTCTCCTCAACGGGCATAGTGTGAAACCAAAAAAGGTTCCGGGTGACAATGTGAAATAGCAACCTGTGGGGACAAGGTCTGAGACATCACAATTATTACAAAGAGTGGGCTGTTATGTCTACAAAAACATCCATATGGTGATGGTGATAGAATTCAAAATGGTTAAATTAGAATAACATACTTTTCTTCCTCAAGTTACAGTGTAGTCCACAGACAGGGAGGCAGATTGTGCAGCATTGAAACTATGAGAATGAAAAAAGCAGATGCACTCTTTATTAAATAAGGGTGGTCCATTCCTCAGTGTTATTGAGACCCGTAAACAGACTCTGTCTGAAGAATCCATTTTATTTCTTCTTTGTCAAGAATTTCCTTTATATTATCACCTTTTGGAGGTGGTTTGATCACGTTGAGGATTTGCCAACGGATATCTTCCTTCGTGTGTCCATTTGTCGAGTAGTGATCTACAAGCATAGCACCTGGGACTTTGCTGCAAATTCTGCTTCAGTGCTGGCAAATACGGGTCCTCACTTTTTGGGTAGTTTGGCCAATGTAGATCATTTCACATGGACATATGATGGCATACATCACATTTGAAGTGTTACAATGGAGAATTGTTCAAGGGAAATTCTAATGGTATTGATCATAAATTCCTTGCTTTCAATACTATATTTACATATATTTTGAATGGCCAGTAAGAGGTGGGAGGCCCCAGAGGTCATCTTGTTTGATGGTCACCACTGCGACCTGGCTCAATGACTCGTTGATGTCCAGTGTTAATAACCATTTCACTCCAAACTACCACATCCTCACCAAGACAAATAACTGTGGCTCTGGCAGTAGTGCTCTAATCCATTACACCTCCATTTCTGCTGAGATATTAAAGGGTTCTTCATTAAATTCCTGCTATGCAAGGTGGCGGTCAACACCACTACTTCCATCATCTATGCTGTGATCTACCATCCCAAAAAATGCTTCACCTTTTTCTCATGTGATCTCCTGGATCTCACTCATTATATACTCTCCATGTAAACGCCTGCCTGCATTGCAGGTAATTTTACCGTCAGTTCCTGTGATTCTCCTGATGCCTTCAGCCAAAACATACCCACAGAAATGGACACCCCAGGCTTCTCTCAGCCGGTCTTCCTAACCCACCTAGAGATGAAGATGAATACAGTACAAGATAAACCTGGCCCCTTTCAACATGAAAGTTGAACCCTCAAAAGACTAACAAATGGTTAACTGATGAACTGTACCTCCTAAAATGCAAGCGTAGAGACGGGCACATTCAGCACTGTTCCCACTAATCACCAGCTGACCTGTACCTTCCCCTCCAACAGCCACATCACTTCACCACTAAAGAATACCATAATCACACCTAACCTGAAGAAATCTTCCTTGGACCTCAACAGTCTCTTTAACTACAGACCAACCTCCAGCCTACCCTGCATTGCCAAGGCACTCAAAACTGTGGTCGCACACCAACTCTCTGCTCTTCTGGAAACTCATGGCCTTTTCAGGGTGACTTTTAGTCAGACTTGAGATCCCGGAGGAGCACAGAATCTAGGATTCTAAATATCAGAGCAGAACTTCTCCCTTTGCTAGACAAAAACGTAACCTGTGCTGTAATCCTTCTGGACCTCTCCTTGGCATTGTATATAATTGATCATCCAGTACTCCTCAATGGCTTGAAACTCTCAGCTGGCAACAATGGACCTGTGCTGTCCTGGCTGTTTTCCCTCCTCCTAAACTGCACCCACCTGGTCAAATTGGTCTCATTCATCTCCAGATCTGTCAGAATCACTAGTGAAGTCTAACAAGGTTCAGCTGTACTGCCAATGATGTTCAATATTTACATGACCCCTCTCACAAGGATATTTGACTCCATTGACCCATATCTACGTGATGATACCCAGTTACACATAGTCTGACAATAGCTCAGCCAACTCCCCAAAACGCTTGTATTGCTTATATCAACATCCATCAATGGATGCTGAAAACTGGTTGCTCTGGAACGGTGTGAAAATAGCTGCATTGCTACAAGGATCTGCCTCTCCTGCCGTCTTCCTTTCCCTTGGCTAAATTAAATGGGTACCCATCTATAGCCAGTAGAAAAAACATTTAACCTGGGTGTGCTGTTTGACAGTATATTCTTTTACATTTCTTCAATTAAACTGTGTCCAAAGCTGCAATTCACCTATTTAGTGCTACTCTGAGGAGTCTTTCTTCTCCTTCATCTCAGCCAGATAATCTGCATCTTACTCACAGTAATGATATCCTGCCCTGTCTACTATAGCAGTCTCCCACACTGCCCTCCCTCGTAAATCTCCATCTAAGATGCTGTGGATCTAAAGTTGTGCTTCCTGACTCAACTACATCTCCCTTGCACTACAATACCTCTTTCGGCTCTCCCTGAATGATCCAACTTCAAATCTCTCTTTTTTCATCCAGTAAGCATTGTAGGGCTGATCATCGAACTACACGATTAAACTGGTCTTCCCTCTCCCATCTAGGAACCGAAGATCGGACAACCAGAGCTTGTCCATTCATGCGTACTGATAAAAAAAAGGTCGGCAATAGGGCTCTTCACATATATGGATCAATCTTATGGAATTCCCTCCCAAAAGATCAAAGACTTGAACTTAATTTCAGCAAATTTAGAAAACTACTAAAAACTCACCTATATGCGCCCGGTTAAACTCTGTTACTGCCACCTTCACCTAAACAAGACTGGTTAGATGCTGAAACCCAGTCTCACCACCTTTCTGAGTCATTCTTTTGACATTCCCCTTAAGGCTTTGCATCCGTTTAGCATTGTAATGAGAACTTGGTTTAAGATTACTGTAACTGTTACCTAAACTAATAGTTCTTTAACCACATCCGTGCGGCAGGAATTTCACCACTGTGCTGAACATTCCTTAACTGGGTGTGGTCGTGACGGAACCATTCCGTCATCAGCACAGCTCAACCGTGACTGATGACGTAATGGTTCCGTCACCCCGCATCGAAGGGGTTAAGGCTGCCATGGTGGCTTGCAGCTCTTTAGAAAAACCTAATGTAAAATACATTTTAAATAAATACTTTTGCCACTGTGAAATGTATGATTTTCTTTTATTTCACCAGTGGCCCTAATGGCTTCACTGATCTGATGCTGGAAACCTCCATACCATTCTAATGCCACCCTCTCTGCAGTAGTGTTGGTGCTTCTTTGTTGGTGTGCTTGAAAGTATTGATACAGAAAGAACAGCTACTAGTGTGAAGGTGAAGTTTATTTAGTGCTTAATTTGTATAAAACATGAAAGGCAGAGACACAAAGTTTTTTCGTAGGAGCATTCTGAATGTTGGAGTTGCTTCATAGCATGCCGGACTAGTCTTTTTAAGTTTTAAAAGTATATGTTGATTATGATAAATAAAGTGCATTCCGAAATTATTCAACAATTTAAATAAGGGAAACATTAGAATATAAAAATCATTACAAATATATACTGGGGTAGGGGGAGAGGGGTGCATATGGTTCATGAGAAATGTAGTCTGATTAAAAAAATCACACCACAGAAGTAATAATATGTACAGAGTATTATATCTTATAAGAAAAGTAATGTCATCATAAATGGAAAGTCATAGAGGTTGAAAAACGTCTAGCTTACTGGGTAAGGGAGCAAACAATGGTATGGCAAATTAATTACGAAAGAAGGTAACTGGGCTCCATAAGTCTTTTAGTTTTAAAACAAGTGATATAGGGTGCATATATGCTGTGTCCAGTCTCTGATTATGGCAGAGTGCATACCACCATACTTTAGATGATAGTTGTGTAAAGTCTTTCCAATATCGTGTTATTTGCTGAAAAGCAACAGCTGATAATAAATCTAATATGTTTACATTCAATGTTACATCGGCCCTATCATTGCATACACTTCCTAAAAATATATTCGAGATGGAGAAAGGCACATTGGAATTTCAAATGGAGTTAATTTATTTCCAAATTTGTGACCACAAATTAGAAACAGAAGGGCAAGTGAAAAGTAAATGTTTCAAATCCGCATGTTGTGCCGAAAATGTCCCACAAGAGTCTGGAACATCTGAACTTATTTTAGCGGAGTAAAAGGTAGGCTAATATATATGTAAAAAGTGTTTGCGTTGTGTTTGCTGCTCTAGAAGATTTTCTGATTATTATCCAAACTTGTTTCCACCTTGCGGGCCAAATAATGGTTAGGTCGTGTTTCCATGATAATTCTGTATCTGTTTTAGGTCTATTAATAGAGATGCATCGCAAGTGTGAATAAATGGTGAAGACCTTTAAATTTGTGGGAAGAATGTTACAGAGAGTTTGTGGAACCACATAAGAGGGAAAGTTAGATTTGAAAAACTGTATGTTTCAAGAATAGTATTTTGTAAAAGTTGGTATCTAGGTTGAGAAGAGGATGGCAGTCCAAAAAATGTGACTGAGCTTGTGAAAAAGAGATTGTGGAATCTTGACAAAATAACTGATTAACCCATATTAAACCCTTTTTCTCCAGGTTTGTCAGTAAATGGGTCATTATCTAATTGAATGCATTTATTATGCAAAATGGTGGAATGAAAAACAGTGTGCAGGTCTTTAGGGGTATGTGATATTATGGTTTCCAGTAATTTACAGGTGTTTTAAAAATTTGGAGTGGAAAGCTTTTGAGGTTTGCGAGTAAATGTTAGGTATTCTTGTAATGAAAAGGGTGATGAATATGTTCTAGATCAACCCATAATGGACAGTATTCTATTGAGTGTGAGATCCAGTGGGAAGACTGTCCAAATAAAAACGCTTTATTGTATTTTGAAAAATTAGGGAAAGTGACTCCACTTTCAAATTTCGGACTTTTACATTTTTGCTTGGACATACAAGGGAATTTATTATTCCAGTAGAAAGAGGAAAGTATAGAGTAGGGTTTTGAGAAAAAGTAAGGGGGCTACTTAATGGTATAAAGAATAATGGGTACCTACATCATTTTAATAGTGTTGAGACTACCACCCCAAGTGACATGTAAAGGGTGCCATCGGCTAATAAATGAGGCTATTTTATTTATGTAATTATCACTATTTATGGATGTGAATGTTTTAATTGATGAGGGAAATTGAACACCAAGATGTTGAGGTTTCCAATTAAATTTGGGTAAGAAATCATGTTTAAAAGTGAATTTGTTTAGAGTTAGTATTTCACATTTCTCATTGTTTAATGTGTAACCAGATACTAAGGCAGAAGACGTCACTTTGGATAAACAAGCAGGGATCGAAGATTGAGGTGTTGACATACATGTTAAAATATTGTCAGCTTGGGCAGCCAGATTAATCTGCTTGGTGTTATGTGTAAACACATGTATGTCTGTGTTTTCCCTGAGTCCAGTTACAAATGGTTCTAAGGCTAGGTAAAAAGAAAAGGGGATAATGGGGAACCTTGACATACTCCTCTATTCAAAGTAAACCAAGAGAAAGTCAACACAATTACATAGATAGCTGCTTAAGGGGAAGTATACAGAAAGGAGATTAGGTTAGTTATTTTAGGACCACAGCCAAACCAAGTAAGGGTGTGAAATAAGAACGTCCAATTCACATGATCAAAAGTGTTTTTGGCATCTAAGGTAATGGCTGCTAAGCGTTCATTACTGTTAGTGGATTTTAAGAGAATATTAAAGAGCAATCAAGTATTATAATAATAAATTTCTTTATTCGGAGTTTCAAAATTAGAAATCCATAAAAGCAATATTAATACATAATAATTTCTTCCTTTAAAAATTGTGAGCATAAAATTTTACAATACAATACAATTTCACATACAAGAATTATTTTCACAGTTCATTTAGAGTACACTGATAAATGGAAATTACTTTACAGGTTTTTCCTGTGTCTAAATATGCATTTCAAAAAGTTAAGAACGTGATAGCAGGTGATTTCTGTGTCTAGGAACTGTAGACACAGCATGGCAGGACGGCACTGTCTAAAACCCCAAGATTTTAGCAGGGACAGTAACCACAATTTGCGGTGTTCTTTATAAAATTTACAGAACATGACTACATGTAGGGTGGATTGTACTGACTTTTCGTCACAAGGACAGGGGGGTGGGGTTGAATCCCATGCATTCATTACTGGGAATGCTACTAGTCTGTGAAATAGGTTTAATCTGAATCTTGTCAGAAGGAAACGATCAAACATACTCATTTCAAGATTTAGATAGGGCTGCATGGAAAAAGTGGATTGAACCATTATGGCATGGTGGACAGAGGGTTTGCCTGCTTCAGAAAGAAGCCTTAGGTTGTCCAAGTGTCCCAGGGCCAAATCTTTTAGCTCCTTTTTCGAAATTTCACAGATCTTTTCAGGAGTGGAGTAGTATTTCTCCAACCCTAGGTCGATGAAAAAGTTCTTAATGTAGGCTAGCCATTTTATTTTTAGAGCATGATCTAATGTCATAGCATCTGCCACTATTGTCTTAGTGAAAGCATTTTTTTCAGAGGTCCAGATGCGGCGCCATAAGAGCAGAGGTTGTATTCTTGCCAGATCTTCAACGTATGGGACGCCTAGTTCAGCATGGCATGCGTACGTTGAGGATCGCTTTGGGGCCATCAGGAGGAACCTCAAAAAAGCATTTTCTGCAACCTGTAGGGCAGAGACATCTGTGTGACCCCATACGCCAGCCCCATATAGAGCTGTTGACTGACATTTGGCTCTATAAATTGCCAGTAGTTCCAGGGGTGGTCGTTTTCCCAGTTTTTGCGAGAAGGACACCAGGGCTGCTATAGCTCTCTTAAAGCAATGTTTCTTTGCTTCGACTGCCACTTTCCAGGACAATTTATCATCTATCGTAATGCCCAGATAACAATAATCGGATGTAAACTCTATTTTTTGGTTTTTAAGGATTAAGTCTTTGGGGTGTTTCCTCCCTGTGCCTGCCGTCATTACAAAAGTCTTCGTCACATTTATATGGAGATCGAGGCTGCCCATAAACGAAGAATATCTGCTGAGTACATTCTGGAGTTCGCGAGGAGTCCGTGCCAGCAGGACGGCATCGTCCGCATAGAGTAGAGCGGGAATCAGGCGTTGTTTTGCCTGTGGGAGGTCGTGGGCACCCTTCAAAAGCTCAACCTCCACGTTGTTAGTGTAGAGGGAGAATAAGAAAGGTGCCAGGACACATCCTTGTCTGACTCCACGCTGTACTCTAAAAGGCGTCGACAGCTCGCCCTTTGTGCCAAAACGGACTCTGGCGGAGGGTTTAGAGTACAATTCCCTCAGAAAGTTTAAAAGTGGCAAATCTACCCCCATTTGTGACAGCACGGACCATAATTTGCTATGGGAGACGCAATCGAACGCGGCAGACAGATCCACGTAAACCATGTAGAGTCTGTCTTGCTTTGCGTGTATGTACTTCCCCATAACGATAGAAAGATTTAGGGCCTGTTCCACTGTTCCGAATCCCTCCCGGAAGCCAAATTGCAACTCAGACAAAATGCCTCTCTCCTCCACCCACTGCTGGAGTCGCTCCAGGATCACCCTACCTGCTATCTTTCCCAACGAATCCAACAAGGATATTGGACGGTAGCAGGCAGGGTCCTGGCGATTGCCCTTTTTAAAAATCGGAACCATCACGGACCTCGTCCAAGACTCCAGAAGTCCTTTCTTTGCAGCTGCCGTGCTTACACTGGTAATAATAGGGGCCCAGAGGTCTGTATTATACTTTAAAAAATCTACCGGGACTCCATCCGGCCCTGGAGCTTTTCCATTTTTACTTGATTTCAGGGCCAGAAGGACCTCCGATATTTCAAAGTCTATTTGGATGGGATAAGTCAGAGCTAATAAATTTTCTCCTTCAGTTTCTTGATCTATTTCTTGCTTTTGGAATATTTTGGAGAAGTGCGATACCCATACTTTCTCTTCTATGGCGACTTCAATTTTTGTAGTTTTTTCGTCTACCAAAAATGGAGCTCTCACTACTCTCCAGAAAGCTTCACTGTTTTTTGCTTGGGCACTAGAGTGAAGTTCGACCCACAAAGCCTGTTTTAATTCCGCTTTTCTCTTTTTCCGTATTGCAAGGTATTCCTTTCTTAATGTGGCTATTAGATGGAGATCTCTATCATCTTTATTTAATGCTATCTTAAGCTTGGAATGAGCCTGGGTGCAATCATGATTAAACCAGCCTTTGTTGCAGCGGGGACGAGTTATTGGTTTTGCTGTGAGTAAGGATTTAATTTTTTCCATAATTATAGAGAAGTTGCTGAGGACTTCCTCATCTTCTGTCATTAAGTCTAGACATTTCTTGATCTGGGGATATGTTGATTTTATCAGCTCTTCGGTGAGTTCCCCGGGGTTTATCTTTCCCCACTTTATTGTGTATCCATTTAATTGGCCCAGATTTATGTTATTCTGACTCAGTGCTTTAGCTATTGTTAGGGGTAAGGATTGTTGCTGGATTAAATTCAGTTCCAGTTTGAGGGCTGAGTGATCACTTAGGGTGTTTGGTATAACTTCGAAATGATTAACTCTAGTTTGAAGACCAGCCGATATTAGAATATAATCGACCGTTGAATTAAACCCCCTTCCCACATAGGTCGGTTCTAGGCGCTTGGGCGTGTTTGCTATTTGGAGATCCAGATCTGATAGAAGATCGTTCATTATTGCACCCATTTTATTATGGCAAAAGTGAGTGAGGGGATTGCCCTCCTCAGTCACCATCCCTGCGCATTTTTTCTCCAGGTAATTGCAATGATGTAAGTTGAAATCCCCTGCCCATATAAGGGATACAGGGCCCTTTGCCCCTCTTTTCTGCCTTAGGGTGGATAATTTCTCATGTAGATTTACTAGCACTCTCTGGAGCTGTTGTTCCTCAAAGTTGTTATAAAAATTAACAAGGACAACGGACTCGTTTTTGGGTAGAGAGAGCCAGAGAATCTGAGAGTTATGATCCAATTCGATAGTATTTATTTTTATTTGCTGGATGGTATTGGCTATATAGATGTTTAGTCCTCCCTTTGGCCTGCCCTTTGGGCCCACCAGCGCGGGAGAAAAATAAGTCTTAAAACCCAGTAGGTGAAGTTCTATTGGCGACTATGTCTCCTGGAGGCAGACTATTTGGTGTCTACCCACAAGGTGCATGATACTCCTGTCTTCAATTTTTGGCCGTAATCCCGCGGAATTCCAGGAGACTATAGCCAAAAGTGGAGAGTCACTCCTAGAGGTGTTGTTGGTTTGGGATTTATGAAGGATGTCGTGGTTATCTGGAGTTGGGGAGTCAGGGTCTTCTGGCTGTGATGGTCAGTCCACTGACTCTAGGCCACTATACATGTTCATTAATGGTATTCCATTCCAACCCTCCCATCGAGATGGTTCTCTATAATTTCTCCTCTGATCTTGCCCCCTCCACTCTTCCCTTTCTCTTCCCCGATAGCGAGGGCCCACTGTGTACCAAGGTCCATCACTTTGAGAGGGACCTTCCGGAAATCTTGGTGGATAAAAAAAGGAGAGGCGCTTTGTGCCAATCCCCCCATTAGAGCTAAGATCCTCCCCTGAGCAGATGTACTCCACTATTCTAGGGTCTTCAAAAGTAATTAGGATGCAGTCGCCCTGTATTGTTTTTCTTCCCTGACCAACCCAGGGGGCTCTTCTGACCATCAGGATTCTAGTTGAACAGTAAGGGGGGGGGGGTGGGCGGTTTATGCTAAGCCAATGTTGGATCTTATTTTTTAGCGACCAGTTTGGTTCGAATTTTTGGTCCACCAGTTCTGGAACGCCAGTCAAAATGACAACAAATGGACTCGCTTCTGGCGGATGGGTTACTGGGCGTGTTTCGCCCAGTTGTTGTCTCTCCCTCTCTCTATTTATTTGAGGTTGTTTTGTTTTCGTACCTGTGCTAATGGGGTCACCAAGGGTATTATTTTTTGCAGTTGAGGTATTTACAGGTGGATTTTCTGTTATTTTTTTCTTAACCACTGTTGTATTTGTAGGCTTAGGTGCTACAGTCGGTGCAGGGGTCGAATTTTTAACTTGGGCCATGGGGGTTAAGCTAGACGGCTTGGCCGTCACTGGTTTTTGTGGTTTTTGTGCCTCTTGGGTACGGTTAGGGTTTTGTTTGGATTTCATCAGAGCTGAAAGTTCAGCTATCGCTATTTCTAACTTTGTTAGTCTGGCTTGTATTGGTGTAAAGGTTTGTTGTAAGAGATCTCCGATTTTGGTTAGTAGATCTGTGTTGTAGTTGTGATCTACTTCATTTGTTAGTGGGGCGTTAGATACTATTTCTAGGTTTGTAGGAGGTGAAACATCGTGTATATGATGTATCACCGCCGTATGCCTGTTCTGGTTTTCCAACAGAGGGGAGCTAGATGTATTCTCTATTGTCTCTGTTATAGGTGGCTTTGGTTTGCCTGTTAATGTGTTAGTTGTCGCTACGTGTTTCTTCTTCTTTATGGCTCCCTCCCTCCTCCCTCTTGCCTGTCTTACCTCTTCAGGGGTGAGATGCAAGACTAAATCTGGGGTTTTTTCTAGGTCTGAAGTTAGTTGAGATTCCGAAAGTTGCGAGACCGATAGGTCAACTATATTTGGAAGGCTCTGCCTTTTGTTCCCGCCCTCGCTCTGTCTTTGATCCTTATGAGAGACCGGCGTTCTTACATTAGCCAGGTGTCCCATAGAGGATCTTCTAGCCTCTAGTAGATATTGGGATACCCTACGTTCAATAAGTGAGATGCTCTGGTCTATAAAGGAGTTTGCCCTCGTTATAAAGCTATCTATAGGGCCAGTAAGTTGCCCTTTTTAAGCCGCAGTCTTGCTTCTGCTTCCTGTAGGAGACATGCTAATAAGTTAGAAAATATTAAAAAAGGCTAGGTTACACCAGAAGTTAGAGGGGTGGCCCGGCCCGGCCCTAATCGGCCTCTAACGGCCTAAAACGGCCCGCTCTTTGCCCGGTCTTCGCCCCGAGCTCCGTCCCGCGCTTGTCCCGCGTCGCGGTGGAGCTCGCGTCACTTGTGTACGTATGGGCGGTGGGCGTGGCCGCCGGGGGAAGAGGCACCAGCTGCGTCACCTGGGGAATGCTGGTCCTCGCAGTCCCCCGGTAGTGAGCCTTATCTTCAGTGGACGCAAAGCCTTCTACCCACACAGCTTTCAGCTGGGAGCGATGTAGAGTTCTGCCAATTGCAGAACGCGCTCACACCAGCAGAAGCAGGCAATGTGGGGAGGCGTCAGAGTCTTTAGGCGGCAAGCGAAAAAGAGTCAAACTCTCCAGTGGAATCAGATCCTGTTTGTGAGCGGCAAGTATTATCTGATATGTATCGTCCTTTAACAAAACCTGATAGGAAGGAAGAGTTCTAGCTGAAGGACAAAGGCCTTTGAAAAATAATTATAATCAATATTAAATTCAATTCAATAAATCTTTATTTGGATACATTTG
The DNA here is from genome assembly GCF_964263255.1 of Lissotriton vulgaris. NCBI lineage: Eukaryota > Metazoa > Chordata > Amphibia > Caudata > Salamandridae > Lissotriton > Lissotriton vulgaris. The sequence continues at coordinate 516,237,250 of NC_141693.1, read as the reverse complement.
TTGTGTCCATAAAAGCACAGGTCAAATCAATTAGTTTACAGAATACTTAGAAGTTCTTTAAAAATGCATAAAAATACAGTGCTCAAAAAGCGATAGCATCTGGAATATACACATGAATTACCATTCACTTATAGCCATATTTTATCAAGACAAACTAGAGTTTAACCTTCATTCATCACCCATGGTGGTACGTGCACGAACAGCTGCTTTCAAAAAAGAACGTACTCGAAAAATCAAAACATCTTCTTCCAAACTAAGAATTTTAGTGTAGGCTGCTTTATGGTCAGTAATAATGGAAATCTTCTTAAAAACTGGATTAGAAACAGTTTGATATACATTTGATAAAAATTAAAAAAGAATAAAAAGTTAACTGTTGGACTTGGCCCTTCTGGCAGGTTCACCCCTAAACTTTTTGCTTTTAATGGTGACCTGGTGATGGTGATTTTTGGTTTCTGCGCGCTTTCACTGTGTCCCAGTGGAAAGTGCGTGCGCACTCTGAGTGCACGTGGTGAGATAGGCCTCCCCACCCATAGGAATGAGTTGCAGAGCCCTGAGAGGCTCAAGGCGCCACAATTGTTTTGAATAGCCCACGAGGCTCAGGGGGCATCTGTTGTCACGATCCCAGAGAGGCTCTTGAAGCCCACATTTGTTTAGAGCCCAGCGAGGCTCCAAGGGGCCAGTCCTTTGTTTAGAGTCCAGAGGGGCTCAGGGGACAGTCACTTGGCCAGAGCCTGCGAGGCTCCTGCGTTGGCCCCATCACAGGGCGTCCTAGCCCCAGAGAGGCCAGTTGGCCTACGGACTGCCACAGGAGCTGGCTTATGTGAGTTTTGCGCAATTGTGTTTTCCTGCACCTCTGAATGTGTTTTTATGCATCATGTGCCTTGTTCCTACACCTCTGAATGTGTTGTTTATGCATCATGTGTTTTCCTTCCCTACACCTCTGAATGTTTATGCATCATGTGTAATATTCCTATGCTTATACCCCTAAATGTATGGTGATACTTAGGTGGTTGTTTTTCTCCTAGTACAGGTGTTGCTAGTGAGGTCTTGGTTCCCTGCGTGACATTCTCCTAAGGTGGTTAGGGTTGCGTAGGTGGTACTTATCTATAACCAGTGGTTACTGGTTGTGTGCTTTATGTTCTACTTTATTATTACTATAGGTGCTATGTGCTAATTATTATTCCTACAAGTGCTAATTCTACCAAGTACTAAGTCTGAAAGTGCATATTCCTGACAGTGGTCCATGTGGCCCTGTCTTGTACATATCCCCTGTAAATTCTGCCCGTGCCTGTTGGCACATTGTAAAGCGTGTGTTTTTTATCTAATGTGTTTTGGTATAACACAAAGGGTATTTTTATATATAACCTTGTATGGAGTTTTCTTTGTGGTGGGCCTTGAGTGCTGTTGCTGGGGTGCGTGCGCAAATACTTAACTCACATAGCCTCCAAGTTTAGCCTTGCTGCTCGTGCCACGTTACCTAGAGGGTGAGCAGGGGTTATCTTGGTGTGTAACTCCCTTGCCCTGACTTAGGAGTGGTGGTCTCTGACTGACTTTGGCGCAAGCCCTGGCTAGCCATGGATCCCATTGCTAACATGAACCATGGTTTGTTTACTCTGATTGTCACATGGGCACGTCTTTTGCTCAAGTTTAGTATTATACCCTAACGGAAAACAAAGCATGTTTTCATGGTACCCGCTCTTAACCCGAACAGTTGTCCTCTTTCCCATCGATTAATATTCTTCAAAAGATAGCCTGAAGGCAGTTTGGGTGACAAATTCTCAATTGACATATACCTTCCTACTGACTGTTTGGGCATCTCTTCAGCCTGTCTTAACATACTATACTTTTCATATAGCAACCCCTGGAGTGATTTTTTCGTTTACACTGTCCAATTCGCTGGGATTAAAAAAGGTGCTCAAGATTTAGACTAGACAGGCTTTCTCGTACAGCCGAGAGCCAAGGTATATCCATCCCCTTGTCGCAATTGAGACAATCTGAGATTATGCTTTGTGTTAGTGTTGCCGCAGGATTCTGCCATACTTTGAGCCAAAATATGGTTGGTGGAGCTCTGATGAAATCTTCTATGTATGTCAAGTTCAGCTCCCCGTGACAAACATACTTAGAGGCAGTAATCGGGGCTCGTAACAATTTTCTACAGAATCTGTTCTCCTCGATTTGAATACTCTTGCAGTCCGGGTATCCCCAAACCTCTGCCCCGTAGGTTGCCACCGGGATACATTGTAATTTAAACATTTTAATGATGGGTAATACTACCTGAGCTTTTCTTGGTTGGGTTAATGACAATACAGAATTAATAGCGTTAGCAAATTTGCTTCTACTGTGTGAAACACGAGTGGTCCACAAGCCGTTAGCTGCGAATACCATGCCCAAAAAGGGAAAAGTGCAGGTGCTTTGAAAACATTCATGTCCTATGGTAAATGATTTAATAGAGTGTTTCTTTGGGGCACAAGCCATTAAAAAGGATTTTTAAAAAATTTGTACGAAGATCTAAAATAGCCATAAAATCAACAAAACCTTTAATTAAAGTGTGCAGTGCATTTGGGGTGCGGCCCATTAAGACTGCATCGTCTGCATATAGTAAAGTGGGAGAGTGCTGCCATTAATCTTAGGGACGTCATTTGTAAGCTTAGCAAGGGAGTTATGCAATTCATTAATATATAAAATAAATAGCAGTGGGGACAATACGCACCCCTGCCTAACTCCCCTGCCAATATTGATGTCCTCAGTCACCTCCCCGTTTTTACCAATCCGCACTCGTGCCTTCCGCACTCGTGCCTTTAGGTACCTATGTAAATAGGCCATAAAATGAACTAAAACTTCGTCCAACCCATATTTTTAAAGGATAGACCAGAGATGTGACCTGTTTACAAAATCAAAGGCGGCCGTTAAGTCCATGAATGCCAAATAAATAGGGGGTTTCCGTGCCACACTTTATTTACCAATGACTAAATTGAGGTTAAGGCACTGTTCGACAGTGCCCACTTTACTTCTGAAACCTAGTTGGCAGGGATTTAAAATATGTTTCTCATCGGCCCAAGTCCTGATTTTGTTAAACAGGATTCTCCCAAGAATTTTTAGGGTATTGTAGATCAGGGAGATTGGTCTATAACAGCTAGGGTTGGAGCGATCACCTTTTTTAAAATTAGGGACTATAATACTAGTAGACCATGTGCGAGGAATTAAAACAGCAGTTAAATTGTTAAAAACATTTAATAAAAGGGGTGCCCAGAATTTTGGTTCGTATTTTGAGATCTATTGGTAGCCCATCCGGCCATGGTACCTTGTTGCCCAAACTCTGCTGTATAGCTTCCTCAACTTTGGATACAGTTATCTCAATCTTGGCAGGTCTTGGTGACTGTATGGGTCCTCAATCCCTGTTGTCGCGTCGTAAATCTTAGAGAAATGGGATACCCATACTTCACTAGAGATTGTACAACTTATCGAGGTTATTATAAGGCCTGCTGATCTCATCTCCTTCACTGCTTGCCAAAAACCCATCCCGTTATTAAGTTTGGCGGCACATGCAAGGTTGTCTCATCTCTCTTTTAAGACTGCACCTTTTCTATGTTTTATAATGGACTTATATTGGTGCCTTAATGATTTTATAAGTGTTTGATCCCTAGGCTTTGTTGACATGGCCTTGCGAAGAGCTCTATTGGCTCTGGAGCAGGCCCCATCAAACCAGCGTGGGCCTTGATTGGGCTCAGTTAGTGGTTTGGTTAACAAAGATTTGATACCCCCACACAGTTGGGCAAATGCATCAACTACCTCATGGTTATGATCACCTGGAGTCAGACATCTATCAATAAATGTTCTATATGTTTTAACCATTCTTAGGAAAAGATCACAACAAAATAACACCTCTCCAGACAACTCTTAAATTATCAGTTGCGGGCCCTAAATTATAAGCCCCGAGTTCTTTCTCAATAATCAATATTATCCGCAGATACAGGTCTGTAGTTTTTACAAAATTACGGGTCCTTTCTCTACTTTGAAATAAGACCGTTAAGCGTACCTAAAAAAGAATTGGATGATTTAGCAGAGTAAGTAATGGACTGAAAAAGAGCATGTAGTTTGGGAAGAGTAATTTGGAAAAGTGTGGATAGAATTCAGCCGTAAAACCATCTGACCCTGGAGCTTATCTTTTGTGGGTGTAAGGAGTGCAGTGTGAAGATCCACGTATGTACTATCTGATTCTAAGGTTGAAAAATCCAACTCTAGATGCTTCTGAATAGAGGAACGACACTGTAGAATTTCAGGGTCGGTTGGAGAATGTTCTTGGGTGTATAGAGTTTTGTAAACCTTTTTAAATTGGTTTAGGATTTCTGAGTGTTTGTAGTAAGAAGTATCAGTCATCCGTGATTGATTCAATTTGTAATTTTTGTTGCTTGATTTTCACATAGTTCGCTAATAACTACCCAGATGGATTTTGACCACCATACCATTTGGCTCTAGGTTTAAGGAGATAAGATGAACCACTTTCAGGAGATAACTTGTTGAAGTGGAGTTTTGCATTAATAACCTGTTGTAAAGATTATTGTGTTTGAGAGATTTTATAGGAATATTCTAACCATTTAATTTCTTCAAAAATGTGTTTACATTGGGTTTTGGATAATTATTTTTTCGGGGGATACAACATTGATTATAAAGTCACAAGATGATGCCTTCAATGCATCCCAAATGGCGTAGAAGGCAATTTCTTTAGTATGATTAATGTGAAACTATTCATGAAAGAAAGAAGTAGAAGAGGAAGTGAATGAGGTATCCAGTAATAATGAATTATTAAATCGCCACGGTTTGTGTGTACAGATTTAGGTAAAATATCTAGTTATATAGACATAGGGGAATGATCGGATATCATGATGGAACCTGCAGAATCTAGGGGCTGGACTTAATTGTGAGAGACAAAGATGTAATCAATCCATGATTGTGTTTGATGTATGGAGAGAAATATGAATATTCAAGCAAGGTGGGATTACACAGCCGCCATGCATCCAATTGATTGTGTTGTTTAAGGGCATGGAGGAATACTTTTTTGTAATTTGTTCGGGATGTAATGTGTCTATCATTAAATTGATCAACGAGTTGGTTGCAGTCTCCTGCAAAAACAAAGTTGTCATCTGTTGTGGAAGTTTTTGAGGAAGAACTGATAATTTGGCGTGGTAGGGCTTTATAAATTAAGTAGAAGAATTTGAAACTTATCAATTAACAGTTTGAGCACTATCCATTACAACACCCTTTTATTTTTACTGATTCCGTGTGAGAAAATACTTCACTTACCCACCCCCTCTTTAATCTAAAAAAAATTGCATTCCATGAGGTGCTATTCTTGTTGAAAAGCAATATGTGCATCAAGTTGTTATATATGGGTAGAGCTCTTAGTCATTTTTTGGGGGGAATTTAAACTGCTGACACTGCAGGGTAAAATGTTCAAAACCATAGATACAAGATATTGTGAAAAATATACAGACAGAATAATGGAAAAGAGAGACGATAACCATGCAGGGGAGAACAAGTAGAGTGTTATTGAAAGAAAACATTGCAATAATAGGTTGAAGATTTGGGGAAAAAGTAAGGAGAAAGCTAGGATATGAATCGAAAAGGAAAGTATAAGGGAAAAAAGGGAATAGTGCGATCATGGAGAGAGAGTATAATAAACATATGAATTGAAAAGAAAATGAAAAGGAAGGGTAACATACCTAGATATACTGTGATGTGGATGTGGGGAGACCACATGGATAAAACGGCACATCCTGTCTACAGGGAAAAACCAGGCGCACAAAGGGTTGTAGGATATGGAGCGGGGAACAAGTATATGCATGTATGGGTAAAAACACCTGCAGAGAGAAAACATGAGTATGAGTTGACACATAAGATAGATATATTTAAGCTGTCTATACATATCAAATATTAGCTAAGTAGTATCATAACAACATCTCAAAGATGAGAATACCACAATATTTTCAGCGTCTACATTTGAGATATGCAAATATTATACAAGATTCATGTGAAGATTTTGTAGGTGTAGAGATATCCATAGTTTCAATCTTACATGTACCTTAAAAGGCCTTCAGTTGACTAGGACCCTACTTAAATTGTTTTGTTTCTATAAGTGACTTTGAATAGGCAAGGGTGAAATAGCCCAAAACAAGTGCCAAGAGAGCGAAGTGTTGGTCACATGCTCAAGAAATCTTTAAATTTATCTGCAGTGCTCTTGGCGTAGTCCTGGGAAAAGTAAAGGTTATGTCCTGACCATGAAATGCATTTCATTTGCTTGGCAGCAAAGATGACCGGATTTGTTCAGCACATTCCAAGAAATAGAGAACAACCCCCCTAGGTTTTTTAGCAATCGAAGCAGTTGCAGGAGGATGGCCTAGCCAGTGCTCTAGTTAAATTTTAAGTGGTAGTCCGTATGGTAGGCGGAGACGCTAAGGAAGAAAAGATTTAAAGAATGTGATAGGATGTGTTCCCTCTATTCCTTCAAGATGTCCGTAAATTTGCAGGTTATTCCTTCTGTTTAGATGTTTTTAGGTCTTCGATATGTTTCTGTAGGAGGGATACCTGTGATTGAAAAGAGTTCACTCTGAGGAGGGTTTTGTTGAGGCCTGCAGACATCCGTTCCTCCATGTGAGACCATCTATTGCTGAGAAATTGTAGTTTGGTGTTTATTTCTTCCATATAAGCGTGCAAGACCCTAATATCTTCCGTTAGAAGATCATTGAGACAGGGGGAGGAGGCTTTGTGGGAGATGGTGGGTCCTTTTTAAGCAGTTTGATTGACCTCTTGTTCAGATTAGGGCTGGTTGTGTATGAATTGAAGTAGACTAGGAGGATAAAGTAGAAGAATTACCACCGCATGTGGGAAAGAGCTGGGATCTTCCATTGGATTAGGTTGTTGGACCACAATCGGGAATTTGGGATATTTAATTGCTGAATTCTTTAGAGGCTGGTTGGGTCTTTTAAGTCTGCCCATGTATAGAGGTTGTTAGTGATGGGAGACAACGAGGTAATGGTCTATGTGTAAAAATCAGACTTGTGTTCTTACTAAGAGAAAATGAGGAGATAAAATTGTAAAAACACTACTCCTTAAAGGAATAAAAACCCAGTTAGGTTAAGGAAATAAGTCATGCAGCAGAGAAAATGTTGAAAGGTTTGTATACTTAGTCAAAAATAAATGTAGTGCGAGCAAAAACGCCATTTAAATGTAGAAGCCACTCTTGCCTGTGATAGAGGTAACAAGCCGGATGAAGCAGCCTCAATTATGATACTGAGGCAATGTATTTATGCAGAAAGTTGTCTTAAAGCAAATAAGATGCATTTGCTAGCATCTGCGATGCCTCTTCCCCCACCCATGATGCCACTCCGCTCCATGCAAAATGGCGGGCTCCTCTGACGTAAAAGAGGCGCTCTGCCAATATTCAAGAAAGCAAGCTCTCTTGGCGTCTAAGGCGGCAGTGATGGGCACTACTGACATTTATGATCGCCGGGATGGCATGAAGAATTAACGCAGACAGGAAAAACTACCTCCTCATCTTCGCGTCGTGTGCTGACCCGCAGAGCTTCAAAGTGACACCGCCATCTTCCGTGGGTGGCAAGCCATGCCCCAAGGTGGACTAGTCTTGATTCCACTTCATGCCATTTTTTCCACCACCAACCTACACTTTTTGTAGCTTTGTCTTACTATTACGCGTTTTTTGTTTCATTCTTTCTCCTATTCTCTCTATTTCCTATATTTCTATTCTCCATGTTTATTCTTTTCTGCCTTTCTCTCTCATGCTCTTTGACAAAATCTGATAGTGAAAAATAAGTCGTGGTCCACAAAAATTAGTGCTGGTGCCCCCCCACATGCAACAATTGGGTACTATGTTTGCCCTTTTTCAGGCACAGAGCAAGAGGAATGTAATGTCTACAATCTCATGGTGTGGGATGGAAGGTTAAGATACTGTTAGCATCACCCCAGGCAGTGGCAGTGTGGAACTGATTATTGTAGCATATGTTAACAGTTTAACAATGTGAGGCACCTTGAAATACCAGTCTCTATACAACTTTCACAATGTAGACTCGCATAAAGCACGCCAGTGAGTTTTAACTAGTGCATATGGAATACCTGGGACTACAGGGAAACCATGCCCAAAATCACATAGTTGTTCAGTTATCAAGAAAAAGAGAAGTACGTGTCTTACATATACCTTATGGCACCAGGTAAGTTTGCACAGAAGGCAGGTCAATCACTCACAGTAAGTTAAGGAAAGGTTTTATTCTTACTGTGTGAATCAGAATGAGTAGGGACCCGAAAATCCTAAATAGATGAGGCCAATGAGTTGTTGATAACTACATACATTGAGCTTTGCTGAAGAAACTGGTAGAAACTTGATAATGCAGTCTATCTGGAGAACTGAAATTTGGGCCACCTTCTTCAGAGTCAACCGGTGCTAAGGCGAAACACTTCACAGTAATGAATATGCAGCAGATTAGAAAAGCAGGAAGCTTGCTGAACGTTGACTTTCTGACTGCACAGCTTTCAGTGAGTTCCTTTGGTCAGGCTCCATGGCTCCAACCATTTGCTTCAGAAGTACCCTTTAGGCAAGCTCTGCTCTTTTGTGGAAGTGGACAGGTATGACTTCAAATGCAGAATTTAGCAAATCATAGGAGGGCTACCCAAAAGCTTCAGGACTCTTAAACTCAATCTTACAAAGCCTTCTCAGCAAGGCCTAGGACTGTTCAGATCAGGAGACCGTATTTCCAAAGATTTGCCAGATCCACTAGATTGTGAAATGGCAACTCCCCCTCGCAAAGCAGATCATCAATAAATTGGTGAGTACGCTTGATAAACACCACAATAGTTGACACTGTTACAACTTATTTTGCAAGAAAATCTGGGTCTCACACAGGTTCCATATTTGCCCTTTGTGGAACCTGTCTTTTAAGACACTGTCTGACTCAGTATATTACTTGGGAGCATGATGTAGTAACCTCATACCACTCACACTGCCGGACCATTGGTACGGCCATTGCCGAGCATGCTCTAACTTTAGGATATTTTGTATGAGGGGAACTATGGCGGCACACATTGTGGAGTAGATCATAAAAGGTGGTGCAGCTCAGTTACTTTAAGCTTTGACACTCAACTGGTTCAATCCCACAGTACCATTCAAAGGTCAGCCTAGAAACCTGGAAACTGTTGAGAAGGAACACTCACCTTAGCAGGAAATTGTTTTCTGAATTTGAGCTGTGGAAAAAAGAGTAAGTGATTGTGTTAGTGTTATAAACGCATTAGTACCTCATTGCAAGCACATAATTATGAAGTCCCAGGTCTTTAACCTCTTTGCTGCGGCGACAATTCCGCCGCAGCGTTAAAGGGGATGGGGGGGCGCGCGGAGTTCCCATGCTCGAGACGGAACCGCTCCATCACGAGCCTTGGTCGTGCTGTGCTTGTGACAGATAGGTTCCGTCACGGCCCCGCCCGCTCAATAGAACGCGCCGCGCAGGCGAGAAATCGGCGCCGAGCGGGCCGTGGCGGAACCGCTCCATCACCAGCACAGCGCGACCGAGGCTGGTGACAGAGCGGTTCCGTCATCAGCGTGGAAGGGGTTAATAGAAATGATTAATTCATGAGCTGATGAGGCAAAAAAAAAGTTATGTTATAGATTGACCCCAAGCCCTTCCCGGTCCAGTAATTCTGGAATACTCAGTGCACAAAAAACTCTGTGCCAGTCTATAATAGTCCTCAATAGAGTACAGATTTATCTGGTGTGAGCCATCCACCAGAACCAAAGGCAGTGTGGCCGCTGGGGTCTTAGATTTCAGGCCTTCCCATGACCAAGGCTGCTCAAGGACGTTCAAATACCTCGTGCCACATGCTCTGATTCTTGGAATCCTCACATCAGACCAAATATCAACATTTTACTAGCAGTCATGTAATAGCAAAATATGGAAAAGTGCAGTTAAAGTCAAACCATTAGAAGCTCGAATATTTTACTTTCTTCAAATTAGCTATATTTTCTGCTTTCATTATGATTTTTATTTACAGAACATTGTATTCATGTGTATGAAAAAAATGATTTTTACTCTAAATTTGAGACAATGACTAGGCACTGCAATGTGCTTGGTAGAACGTTCTAATATCTGTTTTGTAGACTACATCTAAGCTCTCATTTCTTGCGAAACATCCTAGATATATTGGAATTGTTAGTTTAAAAACTTTTTTTTACATTATTTCTTTGTAGGTATGCAGACATGTGGTTGTAAAAGACATTAAAATAACCCTGCTGGACCTGAGGTGATGTGAGATGAGGACAAAGCGGCAGATGTCCCATGAAAAAGATGCCAGTTTTCCAAACACATTTTCTGAAATAACAACTGACGTTTTATATTTATATATTTTAATGGAACGGTTTGATATTTATTATGCTCAGAAACTTTTGTTAGTTTTTTTTGTTTCCTGTGAAAAGACTACCATGACAATACACCAGAATCTTTTCAAATGTATGTATGGTGTCGGTTAACCTGAAAATAAAAAGAGCATCGACAGCAGTAGGTTTGTATTTTCATCCTTTTGTTCGTTGCTTTCTTAAGCTATATTTAACATCCACCAAATCATATTCTCATTCCACGAGCAACCTCTTAGCACATTCTTTCAGCTTTCACTTATAGTAATTATTCTAATATAGAGGTTGCTTAAGCAAGTTTAAGGGAAGTAGACACGGTCCAGACCCAGTAAAAAAAGATACCCGTTGCTGCTACACCAAAGAGTTTTAAAATTACTATTGCAACATTCTTCATGCCACCAACTTAAATACGGTATAAAAGTCCAAAGTGATGCAGTGCTTAATTTGTGCCAGTGTTTGCCAGTGTTCAACACCTGCACTTTATGTCAGAACACCCACATATATTTATGATACTCAACCACAAGGTGGCACTGTAAGTCAAGTTTTTTTTTAAAAGTACACAAGCAAAGTGTTTACAAATTCAATATAATGATTACAACAAACAAAATAATAATACTAAAGTGCTTAGGCATTCTTACAGCTTTGGGTCACCAAGTATAGTCCATACTGTCACATTTGTAAGGCTGTAATTGTAACTAGGTGTCGTTGTTACTGGTGTTTACCTGTACCGTAGGGACCGTATGTGGTGCAAGCTGCAGTGGCCTCCTGAGAAATATTTTGGGCCCTGGCACTTATTATTTTTACAAAGTAAGCACTGAGGTGATGGGATGTGCAGCAACATAGGAAGATAACACGGTCTCAAAACAGTACATTTTACGCCTTGGGGTTTTTGAACTTATGTTACACCGTTTGTTTAATTTTAAACTCTTTCACTGCCAGGGTTTCTATGCAATACTGAGACATAACATTAATTGCCATATTTTTAGACTCGCCTATTTGCACAATATTCTCTGATGAATTTTAACATTGCTCACTTGCACATCGCTCCCTGCTGCTGCTAGATCTGCATCTCTTATTTTAAAAGTCAGTATCTGTGTTTTAATGGTAAAAAGGAAGGCAACAAATTAGGCTGCTTCTTCCTACCGTGTTTCCCTGGCTGACGACTTCCGAGCTCCGGTCCACCACGGCTGAGTGCTGATTGAGTGGAGAGCAAACAGGAAGAAGGCAGACCAATCACTGTGCATCTCCTGTGAGCGGGAGGGCGGAGCCAGGAGCCCGGCTTTTCGTTACTTAAATCAATGTGCCAGCGGACGCGCCAAAGGCGGGCCTAAGGCAAGCCCGTCTGCGCGCGTCAGCGCCCGGCCGGGCCAAAGGGCCAGAACCCCTGTCGGTGGTACTCCAGCCCCATATGCCGCCATTAGGTATTCATGTAACGAGCTGCTAGCCTATGCACCTAATCCACGTAACAACTATGCACATTGTGTTTTAGCCTGCCCTGGGGTCTCACATTGCCCAATTTCCTGTAGTGCTTGCAAATGGTCAAGCATGGGACAATATCAGTTAGGCAGCCGTGATATCTGTGACCACCTGAAACTTTTATGCTTATATTTTAACGCTAGATCCCTCTCTAAGCATGCCATCGATATCTGGGACCTCCTGAATGAAAAGAAACCTGATTTGGTTTTTATAACCTAAACTTGGCTGAATGATACAAATTCTCCAGATCTAGCCACCTCACTTCCCAGCAATTATACAATTATTAAACAAGATAGAGTCTGAAGCAGGGGAGGGGGAGTTGCTATCATATTCAAAGACTATTTGACCTGTCTTCCGGTGCAAGCAACTTCTCATAATGAACATCAAATTATCCCCTTCCAATCACTCCATGATGGTCTCATTATCTTAGCAGGAGCACTAATTTACAACCCCCCAGGTCACTAAGTCGACCTCCGTACTAAGTTGTTTACTCAACTTCTTCCAACCTGCTTAAAATATAAAAATGACTTGATAATTGGAGATTTTCATATACACTACGAGAAAAAAGACAATCTAGCTGCCTCTCAATTGAAGAGTGACATGCAGATTCTCAATCTTAAACAGTGCATAGAAGGACCTACCCATATAGCTGGTCATACGCTTGACCTACTCTTTTCCAACATTGAAGCTACAGACATTCAAGAGATCAAGCCACTACTCTTGACAGATCATTCGCTCATAATTTTCACGCTGGGTCTACCTGCTAAACCAACTAAGCCCAGGGAAATCTATCATACATCAAATCGAGCTTGGAGGTTAGTCACTGAATCCACATTCGCAACACACTTCTCAGGCGCTAATACAGGGATTTCAGTTGACACCACAGTATGTTTAGAAGCAGTCAATCTTGAAACTGAGATTTACCGAACTCTGGATAAACTGGCCCCCACTCGGAAATCTCGGAAACGGCCCCAGGCGGAAAAATGGTATACCCCACAACTTAAAAATCTTGAAGAGGGAATGTCAGAAACTTGAACACCAATGGAGGCTATCTAAAAATGAAGCAAACAAACTAAGATATAAGTCTGTGCTTAGATCTTATAATCTCGCTATAAAAATAAAATAAAAAATACTACTCCCTGCGCATCAACAAGAGCTGTAGTTCAGCTAAAGAACATTTTAGAATTGTTAAAGAACTCAGCAAGCCATCTAGCATGTCCCAAAGCTTAACTCCCTCAGTAGAGGCCTGCGACAGAATTAGCGCATTCTTTACAGAAAAAATAAGAAAGATTTACACCACTTTCAGTTCCCATAGTAAAACGAATACAATAAATAAGGCCCTCCCAACTCCCCATCCGGAAGCCACATCAGTTATGGGCAACTTTACACCCCTCACAGACAGTGAGGTCCTGAAGGCAATGAACACAGTGAAATCTGGATCCCCGTTAGACCCTTGCCCCCACTTCATTTTTGCACAGATCGCCCCAACGCTTTGCCCACTGATTACCCAGCTTTTCAACAACTCCTTAAGAACTGCCATTTTTCCCGATGTATGGAAACATACCTCAGTGATCCCCCTCCTAAAGAAAGCAGGAACGGATGTCCTCAATCCCGAAAACTATCGTCCCATCTCCCAGCTCCCCTACCTTTCTAAGGTTTTGGAGAAATTGGTAAATGGACAGTTGTCCAAGTATTTGGAAACAAATCATCTTTTTGATCCATCTCAGACAGGATTCAGAGCAAACAGTACAGAGGCAACGCTGTTGGCAGTGTCGGACAGTGTCAGATTATGCACTGACCAAGGAGGGGCAGTTGCTCTAAAACTGGTGGACCTGTCGGCAGCGTTCGACACGGTCTCTCATGACAGCCTGATGGATATCCTCTACGAAAAAGAAATCTACTCTAATGCACTGAGTTGGCTACATTCATTCTTAAGCAATCAAACACAATCAGTGCATTTCGGTCAATTTCAATCTCAACCCAGCCCCATCGGCTGCGGTGTCCCCGCAGGGGGCCTCACTAAGCCCCACCCTATTCAATGTCTATATTTCATCACTGGCTAAAATTGGTAGGAAGTGGGGCATTGGCATCTGCTCTTACGCGGATGACATGCAACTGATGGTGGCCCTGGACGAAAAACCAGATATTATCAAATCAAAACTGCACAACTGTCTCTCTGAGTTGGCCCAATGGATGCACACGCACTGCTTGAAGCTGAATGCAGGAAAATCTGAAATCTTATTGTTCGGTGGAGCCAAACGAGTGTGGGACGCTACCTGGTGGCCACCCATTCTAGGCAATGCACCAACTCCAAAACAACATGCCAAAACCCTGGGCATCATTATCGATGACGCCCTGACCATGAAGGAACACATGCAGTCCCTCAGTGGCAAAGGTTTTGCTATCTTGAAACTTCTATTTACAAAAGGGGGTGGTGATGAACAGAGTGTCTGAATTGAGCAGACCACTCTTACCCAGTCCAAAGATCAGGGCTTGATCCATCACCGTTATTTATCTCACTGCCCCATCCCAGCTCAGAACCTGGCTATATGCAAATCAGTCTGTCCCTGGCCCAGTGCATCATGGGAACAGGGCAGACTAAACTACCAAGCCAATTCTTTACCAGAAAGGAGACAAGCTACCGGGGACCGGTTTCTGGCATTTCAGCCTCCTCTTCGGCCCGGCTTGCTTGAATCCTGATGGAGCAGTGAGAAAGGGACTCATGTCTGAGTATACCCTGCCACACCTATAGTGGCCAAAATCGATTTACAAAAGGGGGTGGTGATGAACAGAGTGTCTGAATTGAGCAGACCACTCTTACCCAGTCCAAAGATCAGGGCTTGATCCATCACCGTTATTTATCTCACTGCCCCATCCCAGCTCAGAACCTGGCTATATGCAAATCAGTCTGTCCCTGGCCCAGTGCATCATGGGAACAGGGCAGACTAAACTACCAAGCCAATTCTTTACCAGAAAGGAGACAAGCTACCGGGGACCGGTTTCTGGCATTTCAGCCTCTTCGGCCCGGCTTGCTTGAATCCTGATGGAGCAGTGAGAAAGGGACTCATGTCTGAGTATACCCTGCCACACCTATAGTGGCCAAAATCGATTTACAAAAGGGGGTGGTGATGAACAGAGTGTCTGAATTGAGCAGACCACTCTTACCCAGTCCAAAGATCAGGGCTTGATCCATCACCGTTATTTATCTCACTGCCCCATCCCAGCTCAGAACCTGGCTATATGCAAATCAGTCTGTCCCTGGCCCAGTGCATCATGGGAACAGGGCAGACTAAACTACCAAGCCAATTCTTTACCAGAAAGGAGACAAGCTACCGGGGACCGGTTTCTGGCATTTCAGCCTCTTCGGCCCGGCTTGCTTGAATCCTGATGGAGCAGTGAGAAAGGGACTCATGTCTGAGTATACCCTGCCACACCAATAGTGGCCAAAATCGATTTACAAAAGGGGGTGGTGATGAACAGAGTGTCTGAATTGAGCAGACCACTCTTACCCAGTCCAAAGATCAGGGCTTGATCCATCACCGTTATTTATCTCACTGCCCCATCCCAGCTCAGAACCTGGCTATATGCAAATCAGTCTGTCCCTGGCCCAGTGCATCATGGGAACAGGGCAGACTAAACTACCAAGCCAATTCTTTACCAGAAAGGAGACAAGCTACCGGGGACCGGTTTCTGGCATTTCAGCCTCTTCGGCCCGGCTTGCTTGAATCCTGATGGAGCAGTGAGAAAGGGACTCATGTCTGAGTATACCCTGCCACACCTATAGTGGCCAAAATCGATTTACAAAAGGGGGTGGTGATGAACAGAGTGTCTGAATTGAGCAGACCACTCTTACCCAGTCCAAAGATCAGGGCTTGATCCATCACCGTTATTTATCTCACTGCCCCATCCCAGCTCAGAACCTGGCTATATGCAAATCAGTCTGTCCCTGGCCCAGTGCATCATGGGAACAGGGCAGACTAAACTACCAAGCCAATTCTTTACCAGAAAGGAGACAAGCTACCGGGGACCGGTTTCTGGCATTTCAGCCTCTTCGGCCCGGCTTGCTTGAATCCTGATGGAGCAGTGAGAAAGGGACTCATGTCTGAGTATACCCTGCCACACCTATAGTGGCCAAAATCGATTTACAAAAGGGGGTGGTGATGAACAGAGTGTCTGAATTGAGCAGACCACTCTTACCCAGTCCAAAGATCAGGGCTTGATCCATCACCGTTATTTATCTCACTGCCCCATCCCAGCTCAGAACCTGGCTATATGCAAATCAGTCTGTCCCAGCCAGACTTTTTCCCTGGATAGCATTGGACTGCAGACGATCTGTGACGCAAGCTCTGCTGGTTAGCCTGTTGGACTATGGGAATGCACTATTTGTAGGCATGAATGAGCACCTATTTACACGACTACAGGTGCTGCAGAATGCGGCTGCAAAACTTGTCTGCAATAAGGGGAACTTTGATTCTCCCTCAATATGCTTGAAGAAACTGCACTGGCTGCCGATGTGCCAAAGAGCAGTATTCAAACTACTTAGCCACACTCATAAAGCTCTTTTATAAAACAGGCCCTAGAATACTTCAGGAGAAGATTGAATTCTATGTTCCTACAAGGAGTCTGCGGTCGCTTCAACTAGTTTTCACTTGCACAAGGCGTATTAAGAAAGAAAGGACAGGAGGACGATCATTCTCCTATTTAGCAGCCAAGAGGTGGAATGAGCTCCCCCAAGACCTACGACTCACCTCTAATTACATCCAGTACCGAAAAAAATTAAAAACACACCTATTCCCTAAGTTTTAAGCTTCAGCCCTGCAGAATCACCAGGAAATTTTGTTATTCGTGCCTTGATATCCCTTGGGATGAGTGTTGCGCTCTACAAATAACATAAAATAAATAAATAAACAATACTGTGCTTTTTGTGACATATTTATACATCATAAGGGCAGTAAAAGGGCTACACCCAAAGGGTCCACCAAAAGCTTGGAACAGGAAGTTGTACTGTCTGGATGTGTAGCTTTAGATACACACCAGTTTTGAAAAGTGCTACACAAACGTGCTTACATCATCATTTATTGACATTTGGGCTCTAAACATCACTGTTTTGAAAACTAAACTTACCTTATGCTTGTGGCAAATTCCCTCATAACAGTGCTAAGTTATCCTTTATTTACACAAATGGATGATAGTGCCACATGGAGAGAGCAAGCTACCTCTTTGATAAGTCTTACTGTCTATGTATAGCTGACAACTTTGCTCAGGATCCTGGCTTACAGTTTGGATGGCCGAAATTGAAGGTCTGACTATATTTGCTAGCGACTCTTTAAATATATTGTAGTATAAGTCCAGCAACCTTAGGAATTATTGGGTAATTGATAGTAGAAAGATGAAATCTGAAATGTGTTCTTTCAGATCTCCACTACCAGTGGAGGCTATGCAGAAAATGTATTGTGTTCAGTTTGGTTAATATCTGCGGGGGTGGGGCCCCGTAGGCAGGACAGGTCTGGGAAATCTTTACGCTTGAAGAGATGGCTGTTTTGAATGTAATAGGAGTTTCTAATCCAGAGGTCTATTTTAAAACTATTCAGGTCAGGTTCAAATGTAAATTAGGTACCTAGGGGCAGGGGCGGATTGGGAAGGTGGGCCGTTGGGCATTTGGCGATGAGCCGGTTTTTTAGGGCCTCTGTAAACCGGCCCTCAAAAACATACTATCTTCTCCGGTCGAGGACCTGTGAAGTGTCACCATTATCATGGGCACTCCCCTGCCATGCTGTCAAACTGTGGCTCGGGCCAGGTGTTGTTCTAGCACTTAAAGGCATTCTCACTGTAGCCCCCTGCCTCGTGTGGCGGCCGTGCCCAGAAGCACTCATTCCTGCTGGGCCAATGCTTTCAGGCCATGGGGGGGGGGGGTGGGAAGGGTGGTAGTATGCAGGGGCCTCGCAGGGGGGCCATTCTCACCTAAGCCACCCCCTGGAGTAGCCGCATCACCCTTGTGCTTTTCTTGACCCCTCTCCCCTGACCGGTTATACCCTAAGGCTATAATGGGATGGGGAGGGGGTTAGTAAGAGAAGTGGCCTTGTTAGGGGCAAGGTGTTGTCACCTCGGTCCCAGTGTTTTTTATGCCTTGATGGAGGAGTGGGGGTTTATTTGCGGAGTCCTCGCTGTGAGGTCACCGTTCCCAGAGGGAAAAAAACATCAGATGTGGCGCTATGGTCTCAGAGCTGCTGACGTTGGAACTGGGGAAGTATGCACGAGTTCTGGTGTCAGCTCAATATCCAGTGATTCTGGGGAAATCTCTTTATCTTCTTACAATAACAAGCATTGGCATAGCCAAAAGGTCTCGCCTTTGGGACATTATAAGTGTTTAGCCATGCAACAGTTGATGTTGCAGCACGGATATTGTGCTGCAAATACTTATGAGGTCCCAAAGGCGAGACCTATTGGCTATGCCAATGCTCGTTTTCCTTTTCTATTGTTTAAGTCCATCTCCAGTGCCTCTGAATTTCAAAGCATATATTTTACCTAACTTTAAACATTTTTCAATAAGGAGATTTGAGCAAGAAGATTTAAAAAATCATATATATTTTTAATATGCGGTTTTAAAAGACCGCAAATGTGGACCCCCATAGCAAATCCCAGTAAGTGAACGTAGTTTTAATTTTAACGTGAGATAGAATTAAGAACACAAAATGAGAGGGAGAAAGGATATGGAAAAGTTTAAGTATACTAGTGAGAGTATGAAATAAGTCTGCCACAAAAAAAGAGAAGAGCGAAAAAGGAGCACTGAGGAGGGTGAAATTAGACGATCTTTTAAAATGGGAGACGAAGGTGGGCAGGATGGTATTGGCCCCTAAAAAAGGGGCAGAGAAGGAACACAGGAGGGAATCAAGCAATGGCTTCTCCCTATCCCCTCCAGGAACAGCAATTTAAAACAAGAATTGGCAAAGCCCATAGGTTTCGCCTATGCGTCAAGGTTTTTTTTATATGTTTCACAGCAAAAAGCACTATGTCGCGGCCAGCATTGATTGCACATAGTACTTTGTATAGAGGTTTGGATGGGGTCAAGCAACTTGAGGAAGAGGGGTGGGAAAGACACTGGAGAGTGGGTGAAATCATGGGGAGCTGGAGGAGGGAAAGAGAATGCATCCACGTTGGAACGGATTCAACACAAGTGGGGTCTTTCCAAGACATTGACAGTGTCAAATCATTGATAAAGAGTAAAAATGATTTCTTCCACAACTAGCCTATGAGGATAAAATATTTGCTGTTTGCCTGTACTGCAACGATGTGTGCATTGCAGAGACTCACTCTCCACGTGTTATTTATAATGCTCGATAAATATCACAGACTGCTCCTGGCCTACTGTAATCCATGCCTTAGTAGGTTTCCCAGGTCATGGTAATCACAGGATATTTTACAGAATTCATTACCCTAATGTCACAGGAACGCATCTACCTGTCACCTAATCCTTGAAGTAAAGCCTGTCAGGCAAGTAGCGGTCTATGCCTTCTCCACCTAGTAACTTGCATTATAATGCCATCATTGGTGTTGGCTATATCAGATATTACAGCCAAACACACTAAGACTACAAGTCCCAAAATGTACTATCCTGTCAAACGAAAGACGAGCAACATAAAGGGTTACGTTTAGCAGAGGACGCCTCACCATGGAAGTATTGCTCTAGGTCCTGATCTTTTCCTTTACTAAGCACTAGTTTAATTTGCAGTAGTTCAATTGGATCAGCTAACATGTACCAGGAAAACAACTTCCCAAAATGCATTTGGTTATTATGCGAAAACACACAAGTTTGTAGCACAGGGTCTTTTATTTGCATGGGGTCATTTTAGCATGAAACCATGCGTGTGCACTCTTAATACCGAGCAATACTGCAACCTTATTGATGGGTACAGTCAGTAGATATGGGGGCGCTGACTCTTTTTGGGTGCTTGATTGTGCTGTTCTCAGACTCCTAAATAGCACTTTGATAGATGGCGAGAGGAGGGCGAGACACATGGTGGTAGCCAGAGCTTGGGAAACTTGTGAGGGAGGCAATGGCACGCCACGGGAGCGGAGAGGATGGTGGGAGGAGTCAAGTGAGCTAAGGGTAGTTATCTGAGGACGGACGGGGCCCGCCCTTTAGGCGAGCCTTGACAGAGTGGGCTCTTACGCTGCATGATGAAGAGGGGGAGGGGTTAGGCTGCCGCGCAAAAGGGAAATGAAGAGCTGAGGAGGAGGAAGTGGGAGGGGGTAGGGGAGGGAAATCACACGCGCGATCAAAGAAGCCAAATGCCAGCTGTGCACTCACACGAGCTCTTGTGCGCCTGGTAGCAAGCTGGTGGCCGCTTTGGTAGCACTTTTAAAAGCAGCTACTAAATGTATCGGCCACCCCAGCGCATGCGCTGGATCAGGCCGAGACCGGGAAATGTATTTAAATGTGCGCAATGTAGCTGGTGCTCATGGTAATTGCCCCAATGCCTTTGGACCGAGTTCCGCTATATAAAGCTACAAAAAATATACTAACCATTTGGGAATGTTGGACACTTTTTGGGGGGAGTGCCCGGGCCTAATTGTGATCCCACTCCGACCCTGCCTAGGATACATGCTGGCCCTAAAGCTGTTCAAAAAGGACAGTTGATGGACAGAATGCAAAACAATGTCATACATTCACCCCAGTACAGAGATCTGGGCCTAAATGCATCGTTTTTTTGCTCACCACGCCACCCCAGTTCAGACATGACTATATGCAAATCAGCCTTGACCCTGTACCTCATGGGAACAGTCCAGCCCGAACTGCCAAGCCATGTCTTCCCTGGACCGGAATCAAGCATCCTAGGACCGGTTTCTGGCTATCAGCCTTCTTCAACCAGGATAGCTTGACTCCAGTGGCATGGAGAGCACAGGACTCGCGTCTGAGCATACCCGTCCCACTCAAGGTGACAAATGCAAAAACAACAGTTGATGGACAGAATGCAGAACAATGTCATACATTCACCCCATTACAGAGATCTGGGCCTAAATGCATCGTTTTTTTGCTCACCACACCACCCCAGTTCAGACGTGACCATATGCAAATCAGCCTTGACCCTGTGCCTCATGGGAACAGTCCAGCCCGAACTGCCAAGTCATGTCTTCCCTGTACTGGAATCATGCATCCTAGGACTGGTTTCTGGCTATCAGCCGTCTTCAGCCAGGATAACTTGACTCCAGTTGGCAGTTTGGGCTGGACTGTTCCCATGAGGCACATGGTTAAGGCGGATTTGCATTTGGGTATGTCTGAACTGGGGGCTTGGTGAGCAAAATAACGATGGATTAAACCCAGATCTGTGACTGGGGGTGAATGTTTTGCCATTGTGCAACTTTCCGTCCATCATCTTGTGTGTTTTGCTGTTCACCCTATGTGGGAAGGGTATGCCCAGACGTGGGTCTTGTGCTCACTAGGCCACTGGAGTCAAGCTATCCTGGCTGAAGACGGCTGATAGCCAGAAACCGGTCCTAGGATGCTTGATTCCGGTCCAGGGAAGACATGGCTTAGCAGTTCGGGCAGGAATGTTCCCATGAGACACAGGGTCAAGGCTGATTTGCATATGGCCATGTCCGAACTGGGGTGGCTTGGTGAGCAAAATAACGATGGATTAAACCCAGATCTGTGACTGGGGGTGAATGTTTTGCCATTGTGCAACTTTCCGTCCATCATCTTGTGTGTTTTGCTGTTCACCCTATGTGGGAAGGGTATGCCCAGACGTGGGTCTTGTGCTCACTAGGCCACTGGAGTCAAGCTATCCTGGCTGAAGACGGCTGATAGCCAGAAACCGGTCCTAGGATGCTTGATTCCGGTCCAGGGAAGACATGGCTTAGCAGTTCGGGCAGGAATGTTCCCATGAGACACAGGGTCAAGGCTGATTTGCATATGGCCATGTCCGAACTGGGGTGGCTTGGTGAGCAAAATAACGATGGATTAAACCCAGATCTGTGACTGGGGGTGAATGTTTTGCCATTGTGCAACATTCCGTCCATCATCTTGTGTGTTTTGCTGTTCACCCTATGTGGGAAGGGTATGCCCAGACGTGGGTCCCGTGCTCACTAGGCCACTGGAGTCAAGCTATCCTGGCTGAAGACGGCTGATAGCCAGAAACCGGTCCTAGGATGCTTGATTCCGGTCCAGGGAAGACATGGCTTGGCAGTTCGGGCTGGACTGTTCCCATGAGGCACAGGGTCAAGGCTGATTTACATATGGCCATTATCTGAACTGGGGTGGCTTGGTGAGCAAAATAACGATGGATTAAACCCAGATCTGTGACTGGGGGTGAATGTTTTGCCATTGTGCAACATTCCGTCCATCATCTTGTGTGTTTTGCTGTTGGCCCTAAAGCTGTGGCACATTGATGGATTTTGCTTTCCAAGGCATTGCCATGTGACATTTCTGTCAAGTCTTTACATGTCAAAAATCTCAAATACGAACATAATATATGTACAGGATCTGTCCATCATTTACCTGCAGCACGGGGGCGAGTCTGAAAAATGTATTCTGTTCACAGCTACAGCCATTTAGGGTGATGGGGGGGGACACCTCTGCGATCCACAGAGATCGGTTACTGTTGAGGATATGTCACCTGAAACAATAGAGGCTAAGATATGGCTGTATGCAAACACAGAATGTGATATACCTGTATATGTATACCCTAGACAGGTTCTTAACTATAACACCTCCTCAAGAAGAGCCCTGAAGTGGTCAAATATTGTTGGACCTAAAGGGATTGTGTGGTTCTTGCCTCATATGTCCGAAGTCGTCAGTTTGGATTTCATGTAAACATAATATGTTGGGACAAGAGTTATCATTCTTAATCCAGCTTAGGCCTTAATCCTGACAAATCATGTAAGAAAGCTCCATGCATGTCTGATGTGGCTGAAGCTGGCAGGCAGTCCAGTTGCAGTAGTTAAAATGTATGCACTCAGCCATGCCATAAGTGAAACCTAGGATTTGGTAATGGAAGTCTTAACACCGTATGCATAGGATCAGGTCATTAGTGCTTTCATGAAAGACAGTTGCATATATTCATATATTTTCAAAACACGCTTTATGTGCGCCATGGATCCTGACTTACATTTCCAGGTGCATAACACCGCAGCAGAGACAAGTGTCACATGCATTACATGCTCCACAGTGCAAAAATATAGACTAAGCAGAGCTACATATTTGTGCACTTGAGTGAATTTACATTTTTGACCATTAGGCTGTCACACATAATGCAGTTTTTTTGAGTGTGTGTGTGTGTGTGTGTACATGTGCATGTGTGAGTTTGTCAGTGAGTGGGCGCTTGTGTGGTTCTTTAGTTTTAGGTTATAACCTCGTTGTAATGTTGTGTTTGAACAGTTCTTAGTTGTGTGTGATGGAATTTATTGTAACCTTGGTAGTATGTTGTTCATGTGTGCGTGTAACTGTGTTAGTTTCTTGCATATAACAGTGTCATAATTTTCCTCATGTTTTCTATAGGAAAATTCCAGCAGGCTAGACCTGCCCAAAAAATTAATTTCGCATATGATAATTGTGTGAGGGACAGTTATTAATGCATTACACATAATTCCGACACGTGCGCAAACTTGAATCCAGTAGTGCACTCCTAATCGGGGTTTAAGACTTTCTAACTCTCTTCTAGTTGGCAGTTAACTCTGAGCTGCACTAGAGTAACCAGAAACGAATATATCAGAATGTATTGAGCCGTTTTATGAGCAATAGAATTAAATGGTCATTGTGTCTAGCATGTTTCTTTTAACAGAAAGAACTAAAATAGCATTTGCACCACTTGTTAAGCTTGCTTTAGTTTTAGACCAATGCATAAATACATATAGGGTACCAGAGGTACTAAAGCTTTTGTAGTGTAGTTCCTTGGACTCCCCAGGACCTGCGGGTCTTGGATGACCTAAACTGAGGGCTTGGTGTGCAGACGGACTCTGGACACCCCCACAGGATGAGTCAGCCGTTAGACCAGCTAGCTCTACAGTGGCACTACCCCCCCCCCCCCCCCCCCCCAACGTCATGTAGTCTACAGCAGTGTAGGTAGCTCTTGGCAACCACTGAACATGACAACCCTGATTCCTCAGGTATCGTGGAAAATAATACGGTATCTTTCACTCAGTCACTCGTGCTCTCAGAATACACATAGAATGACGATTGGAATGGTTTAAATAAATATTTATTGGTCAAGCGTCAGTCTAGATAAAACCTATTCACTGCGACAACTAAAAGACGGCAGCAATATCGTAAATAGTAGATACATTTCTACCATAGTTCTAATAAGATGAAAAAAAGCAGATTATATAAAACAATAACATTGACGTACTCCTACTAGGTGTAGCCTACCTAAATGTACCTAGTCTAGATATGTAGGTGAAGCGTGTGTATGTAAGTGCTAAATTATATCCTAATGGAGCCAAGAATCCCCCTGGGAAGTGCTAACCCCTCACCTGAAGGTTCTGAATTAAGGACCCCGTCTCTACCTTGAGGATGGCATCCCGCAAGGGATGTCGGGTCTCTGCCTGTCGGAGGATCAGCCTGCAGAGTCTTGGTCCAGCCTGGAAGGAATTCTCCTCCCTTTTGTAAGGGAGAGTGAGGGTTTTTTATTTTAAAGTGGTCCCTCTAGAGTTTCTTCTAGAATCAATATGTTTTGAAAACATTTGCTAATCCTTTGCTAATCCTTTTTTAAACAAAAATGATCATGGACAGTTGGCTGTTGGCCATGGATGAACAAAAGTGGTGACCCTCATACAGAATAAATCTGCCGTGCCTGGGGACATGTTTATGTACATCAGGTACTGAGATTAAGGGGCAGATTAGGATTGCAGTGATTCCGCATCCTCCGGGCCGGCGGAAGCCACCGCAGGCCCAGAGGATGCGGAATCACCGCATCTGCCCTCAAAACACCCACCGCCAGATTAGGATGGCGGTGGGATCAGCGGCGGATGGCAGGTCCATCCGCTGCTGATCCGTGGGGTGTTGGCCGCAATTTGGTGGCGGTATCTGCAAGACACCCCAGCCAAATTACAATGTGTTTCAAAACATGCTTTTCCGCGGCGGATTCACCGCTGTGGAAAAGCATATGGAAATTAGCTTCTGGGGGTCCCTTGCGGGCCCCCAGGGTGTCGGGGTGGGGGGTGCACATGAAGGGTACCTATGGTACCCCCCGTATTTGCATGTACAAGGCGGCAGGCACCCCGCGGTGCCTGCCGTTTTGTGCATGCGAATGGAAGAAATGCATATTTAACCTTGCGGCGTGTGCTGCTTCAAGCAGCACCCGACGCAATGTTAAATATACAGGATGTGACCGCCAGGGTGGCGGTCACATCCTAATTCGCACGGAGGGACCGCCGCTGCCCCTGCGGACGGTCCCTCCACCTCGGGGGTGGCGGACGGAATCAGGTGCACAAGGAGGCATGGGGCACATGGGTGTTCCCCATGGGTTTTGATGTAGATCCCTGTCTACAAACATGTGTAGACACGTATTTGTGCCAAAATGTAATACCTCCTTGAGCCATGCGTAACAAGGAAAAAAAATATGCACTGTTGCACACATCTAAAATAGGACAAGTCTTAAATTATTAGTTTTTGTACTGGAAGGGGACCTTCCAATTTCAAAAAACTATCCTTACAGAATTCCCACACCCTTGCACTATGATGCAAGAATGTGTGCGTTGGTGCATGGCAGCCTAAAGTGTGCACGCTGATGACACGCAAATATATCTCAAGTTACAATCCCCCAAAGACATCCTGAGTCTGAATTCAACGATCAGAAGCACCCAATATTGGCTGGCCGACAACCACCTCAAACTCAATGCTATGAAGACTGAGTTCCTCCTAATCTCACCTCCCACGAAAATATCTTCCGCACAAACATGGCTTAAGCACCTAACAGCACTCAATGTCCAACCGACCATCGTGGACTCCGCAAAATCCCTAGGCATAACACTCGACACCAACCTCAACATGCAGCAGCATATCAGCAAGGCTACTAAGGGGGCGAACTTCCAAATAAATACCTTGAGGAAACTGAAACCCTTCCTCCCAGCAAAAGACTTCCAAACAGCAGTACAAGCTCTAGTCATCCCTCGCATAGACTACGGCAGCGTGGCCCTCTGTGGCCTCCCCCTAACGACAACTGCACCCCTCAGAGCGTCACTAAATGCGGCTGCAAGACTCATCACTGGATCAAAAAAGCATTTGCATATCTCCCCTGACTTCAAATCCTTGAACTGGCTGCCTCTTGAAGCCAGAATACAACTGAAAATTGCCTGCATGACGCACAAGGCTATACACCTGAAATCACCCAGCTACCTCACTCATAAGTTGACAATGTCCGGTGGGTCCAGAGCTACCAGGAGCACAAACAATCTTCAGTTGAAACCGCGAAGATTCCGGAAGGAAAAAACTTACAAACGCTCCTTCTCTGGAATGGCGCCCAGGATCTGGAACGCACTTCCTCCTGAAACGAGGCTCATCTCTTCCTCCCTTCTTTTTAAGAAAGAAGTCAAAAGTATCCTTATGGCTAAATACACTTGAACAATGCGTTTGATTTACATTACGAACAGTATTATCAGTATTCTGTTATAATACAGCCTATATATTCCTATGTACGTGTGTCTGGACTTATATTAGTCTAAAGTGCTTAGATCCTTGCTACCTCATATCAGTTTTTTATCGATTTCGGTATTATTCACAGCGTCTTGATGGCCTACGCTCCAACTAGGCCGTGCTACCTCATACCTGTACTATACGTAATTTGTTTTTTGCTATGTACATGAACTTGATGATCTACCTCCCTACTATCCCCCCTTGTTCCCCTACCCTTCCACCTGCCTGTGTAAAGCGCTCTGTTATCTGCAAAGATCTTGTTCGCGCTATATAAAACTCTCAAATAAATAAAATATCTGGTCTCTCTCCGTTTCACTCAATGCTGTGCATGAATTTTAGTTGCTGCAATGCTATGCATGCATTTTTCATATATCTGGGCCATACTTTATAAGGGAAACCGTAATGGAGTTGATGTACATTCAATACACTGCCTACTATTAACTCCTTCGATGCTTGTGACGGAACCATTCCGTCATCAGTCACGGTTGGGCCGTGCTGATGATGGAATGGTTCCGTCACGACCACACCCATTTCAATGAGGGACAGCACAGGAGGGGAATTCCATTAGCAGCGAAGGTGTTAAAGTGCATGGATGCAGAATATTATAAACAATAAGTAGAGAGCCACAGCATTTTAGCATATAATACCGTTTAGTAGACTATGGATTAGGTTAAATGAAAACGTAGGAAAAACACTTTCATTGAGATATGCAGTAGATAAATTGGGAGGGAAGTCTGATTGGCAAGATATGTGTAAATCACATGGCAGTTTCAGTATTTGTTATGAAAAGAAACTTACAATCTTTTCCAGATAGAAGCCTTAAAATACAAGACAAATACTATACAGAATTAAAGGAAATAGTAGGTGTGAGGTTTAAAGGAGATCTTGGGATTAGGTTAAAATAGAGAATGGGAACCAAGTCATAGGAGACGTGAGGAAGTAAGTCAGGGGAATAAAACAGTTTTACAAATAGATCACAATAGTATCACTCGGCAGCTGGCTGCATTGTCTTAGAGGAGAAATGAAGGTTGCATGTCAAAGTGAGTTGATTGCAACTGGGGGAAGAGTTGCACTTTTTAACAATCGACAGTTGTGGTAATTGTGGGTGCCAGGCCTTGATTTTGGCTTTCATGAAGTGTGGTAGAAAAGTTGTGATTCGTTTGACATTATCTTGTTTGGTCCCATAGAGCTTGAACTTCTTTAAAACCAATATTGTCTTTGAAACCAGCATTTCCTTTCTTATTACTACTTTCTACTTGTGTAAATCGATAGTACACTTCTTGCACCCAAATTTGTTTTTACTGTAGTTCTGATTTTCTGGTTTAAGATCAGAATTACTTTTTTGAAACCCACATTCCAAAGGTTTGCTGTTCTGTTACAGTAACATGATGTGTGGAATGTTTTCTTCTGAGTTTCTCATGCCCACTGATCACCACTTTCAAGCACACCAAATTTAAACAGTTTTACTACATGAGTTCATTCTCTGAATTATATTTAGTTGGATAAAGTAAGTATTGGATCCGTTGTGCGGTAAATTACTTCCTGAGGTGATGCACCAGTCCTTGCGCCTACTGCAGTTGAACAAAGGGGGTAGAAGATGTTGAATTTCCATGAGGGAACCACTGCATGGAGAACTCAGTACAGGGGCATTGGCTGGGCCTTGGTGGTACATGTCGGAGGAGCGTCACTGCTGTTAGGGTGAGTTTGAGCTCCTGGTTGGATCACAGTTTTGGTGTTATCTTCTAGTTAGAAAGGCTTCACACTACAGAGCAGAAAAGATGATGCTCTGCTGTCTTCTTCCTTTGCACAATGTGGGTCCTGATCCAGAGGTTGTTGACGTAAAAGCCCATGGATTTGACATTGCCAATGGGTTAGCGAGGTAGAGGCTTTTAAATTCACCTCATTATGCCACATACCTGAAGTTGCTTTCTGGTGATTTGGGTAAACTCAGTCCTGGTCTGGTTCAGCTTGACAGTCCTGTACATTCACACTTGAAAGTGGTAAGTGGTTATTGAACTGTGTGATGGTGTGTCCCAAATAGGCTGCAGTGAAACTGTTCATATCTTGCATAATGATTATTGCATATGTCCTTGTTAGTCAGAAGGACTACCACGGGTTCCATGCATATTTTTAAAATCACCGGTGAGGGGACAGAGCCTTGGTAGATTCCACATGGGCTTGGACCTTGAAGAGTCAGTCTAGACCATCTGTTATTTGCTTCTCACATATGACTCAAACCACTGTAGAGCTATACAGTTGAAACCCATTCAGGGTGGGTGTCAATAAGGGCTCAATAATGTACAGTGGATCTACGTTCAAGTACTTGAGCCTTCAGAGACTAGTGTAGGCTTGTCCGATTTTTTTGCAGGGAAGTTGTAGACTGTAGAGCATTTGGATGCATTGCTGGTGAAAAGGATTCACTGCTGGTGAAATTTATATGGGAATGTCCTGAGTGGGAGCATAGAAAATGTGGTGTTGGATTTTGTCTGTCTTGTTGTTCAAGAAGTTGAGCACGGCTCAGCAAGTTTTGAGTGATAATAAACAAAATATGGTGGGGTTAGTTCATCAAATAAGGTTAGGTACCACATCCTACTTATGTTTGTAGAATGTGGTGCGCATCAAAGTAACAATGCTGAAAATGCAAAACAGCCCAATTGCCATCCAACACTCATGAGAGAAATAATAATGAAGAAGAAGAGATACATTGGCATTTCTGAGTTCTTTCATGACATTTCCAAAAATATGTCATGGCTCTTTTCTACCTCCATTGCCCTGGAACATGTCAGTGGAGAAGGTAGGCACATACCTTTGTATCCCTGATGCTTTTGGTTAAAAGAAATATGTAATTTGCTTGCTTGTTTTACAGGTGTTGAAAATGAATCTGCACTGGCGATTCCAGAGGAAACCTACCAAGAAAGTTGAGGATACTCAACCACGAGCCTATAGAAATACATATAAAGAGTATACATTTACCGACTCATTTCCACACCCAAAGGTATAATTTAGTGGGGGGTGGACCTTGTGTCTTCTCAAAGGCAGGCAAGGTTACCATGCGGAAAATGTGCTTTTTGTGACTGTGCATGGTTTTGGAATTGATTTCTCAAACAACAATGGTCCCATGCACAATTGAATTCAAGGGAAAAATAAATATAGACATAATGGACCTATATTAAGTAAGATGATTTGTCCAGCCGGACAGGGATCACAAATCTTTACTGTATATTTCAACAATCAAAAAAATTTAAGCAAATACCTTACATTCATTAGAGTGAGACACAAGCCTGTGCCCTCACGCTTACAAATTGGCAAGGTGAAAGGGTAGTAAAGAGACAGAGGGAAGAGTTTTTTTAGGCAAAAAGTGAACGATTTCTGAAAATAAAGTAATAACAGAAATTCAATTACACCATTATACGCATAACACATTTGGTATACATTTTAAATATATGGTGTTCCAACAAGTCAACGGCGTTTTGATCCCTTTTACATACTCCGTGAGATCATCATCATTAAAGCCCGCAATGGGGGAATGGGTCGAGCGCCTTCATTTTCGGCTCGTGGGAACGCGTCTAAATTAATTTCTGGCGCTCAACCCATTCCCCCTTTGCGGGCTTTAATCCTGATTGCTCCGTTTCATACGGGTAAGCTTTTGCTGCTCTGAAGTGTTGGCACCCGACCATCTCCCCCATTGCGGACCTATTCCTTGTTTGCTTTGCTCAACACGGAGCGCTGTCCTGATTGTTCGCGACTCGGCGATTTACAGCCCTTCCCCTATTCGAGTCCTGGCACCTGCAACACGGCGACCCAATGCGTTTGATGCCGTGAAGTATTGCCCTCACTTCATTCTGCGTGTCTGCCAATTCCTTTCTACCAGGCTATTGTGTCCAATACCTTTTAGGCAGAATCCTTGTCCGGATGATGATCCCATGGATTATGTAAAAGGGATTGAAACGCCGTTGACTTGTTGGAACACCATATATTTAAAATGCATACCAAATGTGTTATGCGTATAATGGTGTAATTAAATTTCTGTTATTACTTTATTTTCAGAAATCGTTCACTTTTTGCCTAAAAAAACTCTTCCCTCTGTCTCTTTACTACCCTTTCACCTTGCCAATTTGTAAGCGTGAGGGCACAGGCTTGTGTCTCACTCTAATGAATGTAAGGCATTTGCTTAAAAATGTTTTGATTGTTGAAATATACAGTAAAGATTTGTGATCCCTGTCCTGCTGGACAAATCATCTTACTTAATATAGGTCCATTGTGTCTATATTTATTTTTCCCTAGAATTCAATTGTGCATGGGCCCATTGTTGTTTGAGAAATATGTTCCCCGAGGCCCTGTGCTGACTCGTTTGGGCGCCCTTGTTGTTTTTAATATGGTTTTGGAATTGAACCACAAAATTATAAACAACGAAATGAACACATATATTTTCAAGTTCTGTGTTATAGGTGTCCATAGTGGTTCTGGCACTCTGTGTAAATTTGTTGCCCGGACTATTACTTTAATGACACAGCAACACACTAATAAGCTGATGCAACATTTCCAGTGGATCCATGAATATGAGTTGTTTGAAATATGGTCAAACCAATCAATCTCCTTGCTAAAGAACTGTTAAGACAGCAATTTAGACCCGATTCATTCACCGTCCATCACCACCCCCTTTTTGTACCGATTCAATTAAGGCACATCTAAAAAAAGTTTCTTAGCAAAAGGGAGCCAGTTATGGATCTTAGACTAAGCCTCTTCTGGTTCAGATTATAAGTAATAACATATGTTATTTCACTTTAAGCAGAACGGGAGCTGGCTATAAGCTAATCATGTTTTTAAGTTCGGCTAATTTGCCCAAGACTTCTTCCTAAGTGTATGAAATAGTTGTGCCTTCCATTCAAGCTAACAGTGTGGTTTTAGATACTTCCAACTTAGTATGCAAGTGTACAGAAATATTTTCAACCAGTCTGTACATTTTCATGATGAATCTGATCATACTAGCAATGTATTTGCTTTATATATTTTAGGACCAAATTGCTGAGGAACAATCATTATTTCTTAACAGTTTCAAGTATGCTTCCGGGAATGTTGGTGAATACCAAAAAGTCTGAAAAGTATGTTTAGGTTGAAAGACATCTTTGCCCATATTTTTTTGACTTTTGGTCTGATTGGGACTCAATATGAGCATCTAACACACAGCTTGTGCCCATACTCCCAAAGACATATGCAACTGCACTATGTTTTGGGGGTGCTAATTTGTATGTGTGTGTGTAAATGCTTGTGTGTCCGTGTGTGGTGAGAATTGAGCTTTGTAACTGACCCAGACAATACAAGTGGCCTCATATGTGTGCACACACTCCTCAGATCTCGCATATGTACGTTTTTTGCAGGTTTTAATGGGTCGTTTAGGTTAGTTTGGGAATGTTTGTGAATTTCGACTGTGTGTGATGGTTGACAGATTTTAAACATTTTTGTGTATGTGTTCCTGGACAATTTCAGATTGCTGCCCAGCCTCCTGTTCTGGCTCTGGGCCCTTCATCTTGTCCACTTTCGCCTTTGTACCTGTAAGGTATTTCTCATCACCCAAAGGTGTGCAAAAACATCCCTGCCACACTGTCTCTTGAAAAACCTTCTCCTGCACAAATGTCCAAATGGGCGTTCACAAAACAGCCATTTAAAATATTATTCCCTATGTGTTTTCTGTTTGATTATCATGAACGTCAATGACTCCGAAAAATGGTGGATGCCTAATATGCCCATGCCCTCCTAACACACAGTTTATCAAAAATCCTAGATCCTCCCACTGTCCCAATGCCACCTACACCACCTCCCCTGACCAGATATGAGCATTTTCTGTCTCTCCATTGCTCCCGCTCAAATACTTTTGTGAAAGAACAAATCACTAGCTCCTTAGGTTTCCCAAACCTCACCACACACGTTCAAAGCGCTCACTTATCTCCTGGTCTGGTGAAACCGTATGCGCATAAAAATAGTCGGTTCACATAAAATGTACCCATGCGGATCCCACCACCATGTTTTATGAATACTTCCGGGACTATCGTGCGTACCCAGGGTTTCTGTGCATGTCCTTTTAGAAATAACTCTTTGCCACCACTATGAAGAACCCATTTCGTGCCAGCCCACAGTCCTTAAATGTCACAAGGAGCCCCACTAACTGCCCTTTACAGCCTCATAAAGGTGCACCCAATACTACAGCGTGGAAAAATATATTGCTGGCTCACCAGTCCTCTCAGGCTCCACCAGTGCTACATCCCGCTAAGTCCTTCAAATATTTCACTCTCATTGCACTGTGTGTTAAATTGGTCCCTACACCTTTAAGTCTTGTTAAAATAACTATCAGGTCCCTAAGTGCCGCCTTAGTTTCTCTTACCAAGCCTCTTTAAAAAAAAATGTCTCAACCCCATATCTAATTTTTATAATAAAAGTCCTGCTGCCAGCACCCTTACGAGCATATACATTAAAAATGCAAATGCATAGATCCACACAGACACCCACCGAAGAAACACATACAGATGCTTAAAACTCAGATAAATGATCTTACACACACACAATGTATGCAAACACCTATATAAATATAAAGGTAGACCCCCCCTCTCCCACGATGAACACTCTAAGATAAATCCCAGTGTGCGGGGGGACATAGATTTTTCATTGTTCAAAGATGCATTCACGTTTTGAGTTTATTTCGGTTGAAAAAGGTGGAAAAAAATCAGATGTTCCATCAATCACCATGGCATGGTGGGCCAGCCAGCCCTTGTCAGTGTTGCTGAGGGTGTTTCCTTCTTGAGGGTGAAAGCAGAGAGATGTGAATAGGACAGACCAGATTCAGCAGGCACGCTGACCTCTAAATGAAGCCTTAGTTTTTTTTGTTGTGTAGAATTACAGACCTACAAATATTGAATTTGTATTATAATCCAACTTGGAACACGAGCCTTTGTGGGACACACTGTGAAATGGTATCTCATGAAACATCATGAAATGCATCCTGTTTTCTGAGTTCTAGAGGTTTATAGGTGTCGCCTTTCAGGTGTTATAGCCAGGTACAAATGTAACAGTGGAGAAGGACATTGTGCACTAAAATGACTACCTCAATGCCGTGGGAAATCAATATCACGAGCCCCGGGGCATCGAGTAGAGGTCACCAACGGTAACGGTGGGCACCCTTTCCTTTCCTCTTATAACCCGTGGAATTGCTCTTGCTGTCCCTGGTCTTAGACGTCATGAAACGCGCAGAAGGGACAGAAAGTAAACTAGCCGTTAAAAGTTCTGCTTACTTCCTGAGGTTTAGTTCATTTAAAGGGTGTCGATTTATATACCACCGCTTATCAAGTATGAGGGTATCCAGGAGCTGTCCATTGGCACGGTAAGATTTATGTGCACAGGATGTTGTGGCGAGAATAGAGAATAGGTCCCAGCTCTGGCCACTGCGCCACATCCTACACACCTTGCTCCACTCATTGCCCCTCAGAAGCTATTAAGAGACTACTGAGGCGGTTCAAAACTGGACATGGGGTTAAAACTGATATCATTTGGAGTGAAAGGGTATGTGGCGTTGTTTGTGCTATTTTTGAAACTATGTTGACTAGCTGTCCATGTATGAATCTCAACATGACACTCCGCCACCGAAACACAACCCGAGCTTGTGCCCTTGCCCATTCTCTAACACAGATGACAACAGCATTAGACAAGACATCAGATATATGGAAAGTCTCTGGCGTTGGTATTTAAGTTATATTTTGATTGTCCCTTCACTAACAGAACATTGCGTATCCTAATACATGTCCTGTGCAGTTTCAGGGAATAACTCCCTCCTCCTCATCTCCCATCAGCTGTACAGGTCCTGATAATGTACTGATTTGGCCTGGTGTTGGTCAAGACCTTTTCATTTTATTTAAGTATTGCATTAATCATCAGATTAACTCATCTGCCTGACGGTTATTTATGGCGTGAATGGGCTCCTTGACGGATCAATGGTTGCTCTTTTGGTATTGTGTGACCCCCACTCACTCATGAGGTAAGGAATCCCTCACAATCTGATGATGAAGCAGGCCACCTAGGTTGGAGTGTAAGGTCTGCCTATATTTTTTTTTGGGGGGGGGGGGGAATTCACTTGACACACCAACTAAGAAAATAAAGTTCCCACGTTTATGCAATGCCTTGCTGACACCCTATAGGTCAGATAGCTTTTTGTTTTTTGCATTTTCGTGCTTTAGAAAGGTAATACAGTGGATGAGTCGACTGTCAAGAAACCAGGGAGCAAAAAGGCGTTAAAAGGAAAGTAAATTTGATTTTTCTTTTTTTTACAGGTGTATTTACAATTTGGGTGGTCTTTCTTCGTTGCATTTTTATACACTCTGATTGATGGGCATGCCCAGATGTCCTGAAGAAGGATGTTCCTGTGAGGGAGATACACAGGGTGGAGAGATTGAAACCTGGACTCTGCCCAAGGAGGTTGGAGTGTAGCTAATAGCAGTGCTTAATTTGAAGAAAAAAAAATCCCAGGGCCCTCGCTAGGAGGCCACTGTAGCATGCACTACCCCTGCCAGCAGTGCCAATGCCATACCACCACAACTACTGAACCTCACACTCCTACAAGTGTGACAATGTATACTATTCCTTGCCCCCAAAGCAATACGAATGGCATGGACAGCAGTCATTAGTCATTTTAATGAATATTTAGTTACGAAAGGATGGTTGTTATCCTCGTTTCTAATGTAGACAGACAGCACCACCTTATGGCAGACTGTCATAAGTGCTGGTGTTGAAAATTAAATGCTGGTCCCTGGCATCAGAAACCACTGGCTCAATTTAAGCACTGGCTAATAGGTTCAGATTGGTGGATGAAGGTTCTTGGTGAGGCTGTATCGAGTCGGAATGACATCGAGGAAACAAGCCATAATACTGTTACATGTTTTGAAAACAAGTGTCAGGGGTCTACAGTGTGCCCTGTATTTGGCTGCGCTTCATTTTTTTTTTTTGTTCAAAGGCTGAGGTGGAAATGTACTAGGGTTGACTGACAAAGTTAATAAAATGATTCCAGTTGGAGAAAGTCTATTGCTGGCAGTCCATGAGCAGGCGACACCACGGGTGACCTTTTTAATGCTTTTGCAGTGTGGAATGGGAGAAATTACCAAATTTCCATATGTTAAGTATTTGATACTGACATGCAGTGCAGTGCACTTACACAGTGCAGGTGCTGAATATCGCACGTAGATTTCTAGCTGAGGACAATAAAGTCAATGGACCTGATTCACAAATGTAACTTACACTTTTGAGTAATGTATACTTTGGAGTAAGTTTACTACTTTTTTGTATTCACAAACTCTAGGAGTAAATTTACCTAAAAAGTGTAAGTTACATGTATCCACCCCCGGAGAATAGCAGTTGGCTTATTCTTGTGTGGGTGAGTGATGCCCCTATCTAAACCCTCCCCACCCCTCCCTAATCTCCTTTTAGTCCTCTCTAATCCCATCACCTTGTGGAGTTAGACTGACCCTTTCTTCACCAACTCCTTTCAATTCCACCAACATTCACTACGAAAACATAGATTTATGTATGAGGAGACGCCACTGTTGTGGTGGAGAACTCTGCACACATACGTATAGGCCATTACGAGGCATCATTTCTGCATGTAATTTATGAATCGCACTTTGTAGTATGATTTATATTATTTCAAAACAGACTACAAAGTGCACTTTGTCAATCAGTCCCAATGTGTGAAAGTGAGTGAATGGAACTAGAAGGAGGATTAGATGCAGGTAAAGAATGGAAGTAAAGGGACTCAGTTGTTGAAGAGTTTAGCATAGAAAACCCTTGGGCCATCAAAACATGGATGGTTGTCAGAAATATTTTATTGGAGGTAGGGAGAGAAGGTTGGAAAGATTATGAAGATGTCCTGGTCTTTGCTGTGTAAGTGGTAAGAGGTGCCAAAGGAGGAGATCACCAAGGGAGGTGGGATCAATTGCAAAGGTGAGTGGGCCTAGGATTATGGCTCCAGTGAGGAGAGTGGTTGGCACAATAAATTAGTATCTAGCACCACAGAGAGCGTGATCGCAGAGTTATGGTGTGAACCGTCGTAGAGTGGTACCTGTGTAGGGAGAGAAATGAGTTATATGGAGCAATACACAATGTCAAGTGCCTACCGTTGAGTATAGATGAGAGGAGGTTATGTTGAGCTGAGGAAATCAGGTTGATAACAAGCTAGAGAGCAGTTTCAGTTGAGTGGAGGATGCAAAGTCCTATCCGGAAGGTGTTAAACAAGTTATTAGTAGAGAAGTGTGTTGTGAAACGGTCAAAAAGTAGTTATTTAAGTATCTTGGAGATGAAAGTGAGCTGGGGGACTGGATGGTAATAAAAGGAAAAGTCAGCACAAGGGCCCTCATTATTCCTAACCCCGGAATAACCTGCACCGATAGCAGGGGTGCCAGTAACTCCAGTAGGGGGTGGAAAATTCATCCCACTAAGAGTTGGTCTCTGAGGATACCACAAGAAATGAGGAATTAACTGGGGTATGGGTATTTCCACATTCAGTTGTCCCAATTGTTTCTTATTTTGCCCCAGAATTTCACACAGAGATTTCAGCGGTTTCCTGCAGCTGCATCCTCCACGTAAAGTAAAGCGATCTGTAGGGTTTCTGCAGATCTCATAATTCCGATAGGGTCAGTAACTGCTGTTTGCAGCCCCAGTGGAATTAAGAGGCCACTCATAATGAAGGTCTAGGTGTTTTTAAACGTGCTAATTCTAGGTAGCTTTGAATCCTATTGGAGAGGTCACTGAAAGAAGTGATTGGTTAAAAGGGGAGTTAGGGTTTAGAAGCACGTTTGAGGCCAGAGCAAACCATTTTCCAATTCGTGGACTAAGTGGTCCGCTTAGGCACATGGTGGATTAGCAGATTTGAGTATAGGGATGCGTTTCAATTGTGAAGCAACAGTACAGCTGAATGAGATTATGTATGACTGGAGATGATTCAAAGGAGAGGTGGCACATTAATGTAAATGATGAGTGTGTTTATATATTCACGTTTTGGGGAAAAATGTCTAAATCCTTAATGGTGAATGAAGAATTTGTGATGAAAGTGGGTGGTGTAAGGATTGTTATTTGTACATGGAAGTCGTTGGAGATGGGACCGTAGTGAAATGAATAGAAGTTCAGAAAAGCTTAGGTAACTTATTGGTAGAAGGTGCCAATGTACAACCTAATCCATTGTCTTCCATCAGTTCTGCATATATATAAGATTTTAATGTGTGCTCTTTTTGGTGTGTCACTCATTGATGTTATACCACATGCATTGCATTGAAATGCTTTAAA
Organism: Lissotriton vulgaris; assembly: GCF_964263255.1. Taxonomy (NCBI): domain Eukaryota; kingdom Metazoa; phylum Chordata; class Amphibia; order Caudata; family Salamandridae; genus Lissotriton; species Lissotriton vulgaris. The sequence continues at coordinate 516,199,424 of NC_141693.1, read as the reverse complement.
ACATATATCACCTTTTTGACTAGTAGAATTGCATTTGGGCTGGTGGTTGCTGTAGGCTTCCAGGCTCTGTGGTTGGGGATCTTTTGACTGCTTTGGTATTTCTGTCAAATATTTCATTTACCACTGCATTACGGGAACACCTTGTTTGGAGAGTTGACTGGTGCAAAGACGTCGCAGCTGGTGTCAAACGCAGCCAATGCAAGCTATTCAAACTATTATCCCTACCAATTAACCATTGTCCTAATTTTAAGGACGATCTTATGACCTTGAAGCCAAGCATTGTGAGGAACTTCTTTTCCCTAATGCTATCTGTTGTATCCTACATAGAGACTTTGGTAGCCGTGTGCCTGTGATGAATGGAATGCCTGGGTGCCTGACTGGATGTGTGGATGACAGTTGGAGATGGGTTGAGCAGCTAGGCAGGCTGCTCCTGGTGGGGTTGGCGTATGGCTGGTACATGACTTGTACCCATCTAGAGCTGGCTGGGCTAAGTTTGTTAATATCCGGACATGAGACAATAAAGAAGACTTGAAACTACCAACATGGCTACCAGAGTCTCTATGTAGGATACAACATTACCATATCCTTAGTGAAAGCCGCACCATCTCCTGGATACTGTAAGCCACCTCATTCATGACCTCTGATATTTGAGTCTGCCCGTATGGAGGTTTGAACACTACCAAATTGTATTGATTATCTGCACAGTGTAACCGTGGAGCAGTCTATTTTCTCCTAGATGTTTGTGTTATTTAATTTTTAGAGCCCAAAAGCAAGCTGAATAACTTCCACTTAGGCAGGTCAGGGTAACTCTTTTAAACAGTGAAACCAAGTGTCCTAAAAGGTTGCTAAATGTGGTCTACCTTCTGACTACTCATGAGATGCTACCTTTAACTTTTGCATTTTGCCTACATTTGTATCCTAATTACAATAGATTCATACAGCTCAAAGGCGAATAGTATATTTCCCATATTTCACTGTGAGGAGCAGGCCTGTTCAAAATGGATCTCCAATGGAGCTAGTCCACCAAGTTCCATGTCATAAAGAAGATGCAAAATAAAATATGCGTCCAGTAAACCAAAGGAGGGAGGTTGTGGGTAGCATATTTAAGCTTTATTTTTTTCAAAAAAATACATTGTATCCAATCAGTTAGCTATTAATCAAATACATTTTGGGATGGAATTGTGGGAAAGTACTTGTTGGTACGTACGTTCACAGTTACATTATATGTTGAAATCCAAAATACATTAAAAAAATAAAAGAAAAAAAATGTTTAAAAGCATTTGCGGTGGACGATGGATGGTCCGGCTTCATCATATTCTGGTTTGCTGATCCACATTTGCTGGAAAGTAGACAGCGAAGCCAGGATGGATCCACCGATCCAGACAGAGTACTTGCGTTCTGGGGGAGCAATGATCTGGGGAAGAGAAAAATAAAAGGAATTTACAAATTATGGATCTAAAAATACGAGAAATTCTTAAAGAGGAAGATCAGGATGAAAATGAAAAACACAAGTATCTCATAAAAAAAAGCTTCTTCAGGAGATGGAGAATGTACACTTTTGGATCCAAACAATCATCATAAAAGTCAAAACAACAAAACGCTAGGGGTGCTTGAAACAGCCACAACTGCAAAAGATACAAAACGGTACAAGTGTGCCTATACCTTTTAGGGGCATTTGCCTCAAAATATGCAAAACGTATTTCCCTTTGCTTATTTCTCTTTTACATGTGTTGGACAAATCATATGGGAAAAGCTTGTTTTACAGCAATTTGTTATTTGTCACTTTGGGCTCTGTTAACCAAGCATTTTAGTTACACTTGTACACAAAATGTGCTATCTGCATGTGCAAATGACACATTCAGATTTGAATAATCACAATATCTGCCCTGGAAATCACTGCCACAGAAATTCCAGTGCTTAAGGGCCATAGGTGAAAACATGGATGCGGCCAGTCGAGGGTCATTGGGGTGGCTATTGTGGAAGACCTGAACACCAACCCGGTTATAACATTGTGGGTGTCTACAATGCTCCAAATGTTTGTTTTTCCCACTCTATTTGCACATGCCAATGTAATATGATGTAAGCGTGCAAATAAGGAGACAACAATTCCAGTCGCACCCCCATATTTTCTCTGGGCGACGGGAAAGGGTACTCCTTTACTTAGAAACACATTTTCCATGGGGAGAGGAAACAAAGGTAATGTGAAAATCCACATTTATAATGTACTTACTCTGGCGCATAATCCACCAGAATAGGTATAGGGAAGAAAAGTAGGTCTGAGAATCTGTGATTCGTATACTGCTATGTTATAGCGCATACCAAGCCTTCTTGCAGATCATACCTTGTACGTTGATACATTTGAAAGACAATTGCAAATTGGCGAGAACTAGCAACAAGATGTGTCACTTCTCTGAGGCAAAAATATTTTTCGCTGGATGCATGTGATTCAAATTGGTCTCCAGGTTTTAATTCTGAAGCTATGCAAAGTGTGGTGTTGGGGTACATGGAATAATGTATACATTACAAAGATGCTTTTTTCCCTGTTTAAAGACACAGGGGTGAATTTATGACGTAGATGCCTGGCTTAAGCATGATCAATCCTTCAAACACAAGAGAGGACATTCGACTAGGTAGTGACATTGTCTGAAGTGAAACCACGTTAACTAGGTGTAATTCTTGCTTCCCCACCCAACCAAAATGTATACTGCTAGGAAATTGCTACCTCTCTTTGCAGCCATTCTTTTATTTGCCTAATGGGATCTTAGAAACCACACTGTATGAATAAAAATCATTTTGGCAGTGCCCAATTATTACATGTTACTGGTCCAAAATTGGTAGATTGTTGTCCAGAATCTTGGCCCAACCTATAACATTAACACCGAAAGTCGCCGTCCTATGGATCCTCGATGGACTTGGAGGACTGCGGGGGAATCAGATACTAATGGGACTGAACGATTGTTGAGTAATGCTTGCATGAATATTCACAAACAGTTTGCATGAGCTTAAGGGTCTTCTCTGGTCACCTGGCCGAGTCACCGGTCGGTGTGATTTGCATGTGTGTGGATCTGGGTCCCAAAGACAGCAAGGGTAACATAAGTGCTACATTGGGATGTTCATAGCAATGGGTATCGGAATGGGTCCTTGGGGGACTCCTCACCTAAATGGAACTTTATATGTGTGTAGAACAGGAGATTGTGTTTGAGAGTGTTGCCTGCTGCTTGTAAATTTAGCATGGGTGCATCTATTAGCTTTGCTATTCAAGATATGCATCTGTTATTTTTGTTAAGAAACAGATCAGTGTCGCATGCAGTGTGTGGTCAGTTTAGTGTCAGCGTGGGTGGTCTTGCAGAAAATATAGGCCATGTAATTTTAATTTTTAGACTGCCAGACTAGATAATCTGCAGTTTGTATTGAGTTGGGAATATTTTTCATGTGTTTCCTACATTATGCAACAGACTAAGAAAGACATAACCTTTCTGAATAATGTAGTTCTACTTTAAAGGCTTGGTCATGGATTGACCTTAGCATGACCCCACATTAGTCAAGAGAAGGTGTCCAATGACTGGACAGATTTCCGAATTCTCGTGTAGTGGAACTTTAATCTGCATCACAGCCACATACAAAGACACAGCCACATTCACATTAGTTGGTACCTAGTCAGAGAGCTAGGTAAGCTATGCCGAGCTTTCCCTGTGGACATATTCTGAATGAAAACAGACAGAGCATGGATTTGGTTCAGCACATGTCTTGTAGGGGACCAGGAAGTCCTGTATTGCCTCTGCATTGGCTGCTAGCAAACAGTAGGACCAATTTCAAAATGGCTGCCTTAAATGTCTGCATTGTAGTGTCCCTTGCTTCTTGCAACACTTCCTGCAGCATGACAACTGGGCTACATTTATTTTATCAGATTTTGGTTTCACCATAATAAGATGGCAGCAACACAATTTCATTGGATGAAATCCTCTCTTCTTCCACAAGTTGCAAGAACATGAGGGCCAGCGTTTTGTGCTCTGCCACACTCTACAGATTATAAGACAATAATGCAATGTCTTCCTTTATGGAAACTTTGTTTAGAAAGGTCCACCTCTTACCAAGTACTTTTCGTTTACAATGTTAATGATCAAAATAAGAACCAGCCAGCTTCCGCCTAAATTTACAGTGCAGCAAATAAAAAGTATGCTCATATAAATATAGGATTAGGGACTGATACAATAAAGAGGGCAATACTTTGGCTTCTAGTATTCTGCTCTGGCTTCTTGACTCCAAATATGGTCATTAATTCATCAAATCCAAGAGGTAGCAAAAGTGATATCTAACACCCTTTTGCAGTCAATGATAACTAATACAGAGATGACCCCTTACTTAGACAAACAAAAGTTTCCTAGTTGCTGCTGATGGAATTGGAAAGCAGAATTGCTGTACACTGTGAGGTCTTATATGAAATATGGATATGATCATGGATCCCTGTTGATACATATAGCAGGTTTGCGTTTTTCTAATAGAGCAATTTGCGTGTCTTAACTGGTCTCCCTTTTGTAATTCGTTTTGTCGTTTTGTTGTGTAAAGTTTTTTTAGTTTTTTTAATTTGCTTTGGGTTTTTGATTATTGCTATCATTATTATTATTATTAATGTTGATGTGCATGTGTTTTTAAACAAATTATGATATTAAGATGCTGAGTACAAAAGAAAAATATATATTTTTATAACTCTTTATAAATAGAAAGTAAAACATATATATCTTTCTCAATTCTTGCGATACATGCTTATGGCAAGAATGTGTTTTTGAATGTGGTATATATGTGTGTGTAGAGTTGAGTGTCGTATGAGGTTCAGGTTTTGGTCCCGAGGGGGATTTTGTGAATTCACTGTTTAGTGGTACCCTGTCCCCTCGGTGTGTGGGTCTTTCTCTGTTTTTTCAAAAATGAGTAGCTGTCACACCACTGTTACTGGGTTAATCAGGAAAAAGGAAATGTTTAATCCCCTGCCACACCGATGGAAATCAGATCACAGAACTGATTTAGAGTTCGAAATAGAAATTGAAGTATTGAATGTGAATGAATCAAAGACAGGGGCGAGCCTGGGTTTCTTTTTGCATAGGTAACCTGGCTTTAACTCTATAACTTCTCACACACACATCAATGTAGTGCCCCGGTGCTTTCATCCTAGTGGGAAGGCTTACTCTGAAAAGCACAAATCACCCAGTAAAATTGATGAATTCTGGTAATACATAACGCCTAAACCCCTGGATGTGCATTCTGAATGTGGTGATGGATGCCAGTGGGAGTAGATCTGGAGAATGGCCTCATCCACGTCTGCGTGACCCTTTGAGCCGTAGGTGGTCAGAGCTAGCAATGCCCCCCAGTGAATAGGAGAAGATGTGAATGCAAGTGTCACATACCTTGATTTTCATTGTACTGGGAGCAAGAGCAGTGATCTCCTTCTGCATCCGGTCTGCAATGCCAGGGTACATAGTTGTGCCTCCAGATAGCACATTGTTTGCGTATAGGTCCTTCCGGATGTCAATGTCACATTTCATGATGCTGTTGTAAGTTGTTTCATGAATACCAGCAGACTCCATGCCTGTGTGCATAAGGAAAAGGGAAACAAAAAATAGGGCTACGGGTTAGGAAGCAGCGAAAAAACAACAAGGTTTAGAATGTCACGAAAGGTAATGCAAGGCTGATAACCAGCAGGACACCACATTTCAAACTTTAAAGACAGATGAATTCACTCACAACCAGAGTCTGTGATGCACGTGGTTAACAGTAAATTAAGTATTTTTTTTGTAAAAATTATAAATATTGGGGGAGGGGCAAAGTTTTCTTAGGAATCGGTGGGACCTAATGCCAGTGGATCGCCGGGTTGCTGAGTACCAATGCTTCTTGGTCTTAATTCTGTCTCTTTCAGCACCTTTTGCTTCCTGTCTCCTTATCTCACTTTTGCAGGTGCTTTCTCATCACTGCTTCACCCAGATCTTTCCCTACTTTTCTCTTCCACCTTTGTTCACCTAGTTCCCCCTTTCTCCTTCTCTGGGCCTAATTCTAATGCTGAAAAACAAGTCCAGGTAACCAAAAGTGAACTCCAATTCCCACCACATGCAACCACTGGCTTAAATTGAGCTCTGCATTTACCTACTAGAGCACAATCCTCAACTAATAATAATTCACGTTTTGTAAAAAAAATTATATTAAAACCCAAAGTGGGTGTCTACTAAACAAATGCAACGATGTCAGTGGATTTGTGTAGAGCCAAATACTACATTCCTAATGTTTCCATATAGAAATGGATAGGTACTACAGAAGATAAGAAAAGACAGGGATACAATAATTTACCAAAAACATAAGTATTCACTGACGCACTCTAATTACCAGCCCTCTGCACACTGAAAAACTCTAGACTTGAAATACCTGGAAAATCAATCATTAAGGACTTCCTAATAAAACCTGAAAATCCGATCAGATATTTTATTTCCTGTTAATTTTGAATGTCTGCTTGAAGCAGCATTTGAATTCCCAGAATCCCCCTTATTTTGGTTGGTTGGTGGCAACTATGAAGCTAGACCCTTTTTTTAACTGGACATGCAACATTCAATAAACACTGGCTCAAAGTGACTAAATAGCACCTAGCATTTTTAAGCTGCAGGGTGCAGGATTTTTCATTAGGAAATAGAAATCCAGAATTGGGCGTTGTTCAGGGTTGACTCTCAGGTTCCTTCTTTTGGTGGAATGGGGCCATTGTTTGCTTGATCGGATGCCAAGTAGAACTTCCCACCGTTGGCTTAACTAATAGGTGGGCCTAGCAATTCACTGAGTAGCAGAAAATAAAAATCCAAGTGGATTTCACTCCCCTGCCATGGGGATGAACAGTAAGGGGTTGAAGTGCCACTGCATGGGCTTTCTGTTGCCCTTTAATCTCTTAGGACCACAGAGAGTGTAAGGTAACCTGATTGAATAGGTGCCCCAACATATTACCTGGATCCCACAGGAAAGTTTCAAGTAGCCTGATTGGCCTTGTGACGGCCAATCAGATTGTCCAAAATGTTCTTGGCCCGCTAGGGTAGGAGGATGTGCATAGGGGGTAAGAGGATCTGCGTCCTATGTGGTCGGGGGCATTTCATTCAAATTCTGCAAAATGCTGAGTCATTCCACCTCCTTTAGTATGAGTGGTAGGGAAAGGAGTACATGTTTTTATCCTTTCTCAAGCAACGCAGTACTCACCAATGAAGGAAGGCTGGAAGAGGGTCTCTGGGCAGCGGAAACGCTCATTACCGATGGTGATGACCTGACCGTCAGGTAGTTCATAGCTCTTTTCAAGAGAGGAGGAGGAGGCCGCAGTGGCCATTTCATTCTCAAAGTCTAGGGCCACGTAACACAGCTTCTCCTTGATGTCACGAACAATTTCACGCTCAGCTGTAGGTTAGAAGAAAGAAAAAAACGCATTTTCAATTGTTAATGGCAAGCAGCATTCCATTTATGTTTCTGTTGTGACACAAAGTTACAAAGTTTGTTTAAGGTCATGAAATTAATGACTCAAAGCTCAAAACAGCCTCCTTTCACAAACGAATTTGCCTTTAAAAAAGAATTTGTGAAGTTCTTGGATCAATCAGACCATCGCGTTGTCCGCCCTTTAAATCAAGAAAGACATTGAAAAATAAATAAAGATGGTGTTAGTACTTCATTAACCAATACTTGATTACCCTTTTGTATTCCTATGTGGAAGCATGTTCATTTATTGTTGCTCTGGACCATTCCACTTTGCAACATTCTTACTCCTTACCAGACATGCTACCCTTAACCTAGACAGACACAGAAAGAGATAAGACCAGAGGGAGGGAGATGAAGACAGAACCATGAGTTAGTGAGAGACTGAAAAACGAAGGAGGAAAGAGGAAGAGAAAGGGAGAAAATGAGAGATACCTATAGAGAGTGATAGAGAGAGTAAAGGTGGTTGGTTTGAAGAACAAATGGGTTAAAAATCCTCTTTGCATTTAATTCCACCCAAGCCATTCCACTCACTTCATCTTGCAATAATTATCATTTTTAAATGAATTGGATCTGAAGTATCTTAGCCTTTAGTACTCGTGCTCACCAGGAGAGCGGCGCAACCGAGAGGATCATGCGTGGATGGGCTGAGGCACCATTTCTTGTCCATAAGCCCGACTAGGCAGAAGCTCTTACAGTTGGATACGATGGATGGAGCAAATGGCGAACACGACCGCGTGACTCCTCTCCCTACTATCCCTTTAACCATCCTTCTTCTGTAGTTGATTGAAGGTTTTGAAGGTTGAGTCTGTGGCCAGCGGGTTACCAGCTTAGTCAACCTCTGCGATCAATGTATGTCACCACACTACATCACTCACAGAATAGCTCCAGTGATTATCGGGCAGTAACTCCTAACTGCCGAGCTACTCTACAGCCACTCATCACCATAAGAGCCCTAAACAACTCCATCCACTCGCCTTTATGAGAAGCCTGAACTCGTTTAAGGTAACAGCACTTCCGGATAATTAGATAATTCAGTACTAGACACAAAGGGGGGGGGGGGGGATTTACAAACATTTTGCACTGGGTTGGCGTCACAAAAGTGATGCTAAACGGCACTAAATTATTTTTTTTGCTATTTACTCTCCAGCACAAAATTTGTTTTGTGCTGGAAAGCACCCTCAAAGTAGCGCAAAGCACTGTTTTGCATTACTTAGCGCTGAGGGGGCGTTACATGGGTAGAACATGGGCGTTCCCATGCAACCACCCATGCTTTTTGATTCCAAACCATATTTACAAAGATTTGTAGACATGGCTTTGCGCCAAACGTTAACGCCCTTTCAAAAGAGGCGCTTACAGGAGAAATGTTTTTATTTCCCTGTGCACTGTGCAGCACGCATTCAAAGTGAGAAAAGCTTTCTATTGTGTCTAGGCACAGTATTTTGTACAAGAAGGGTAACCTTTCTGTACAAAACCTATGCTAGACTCATGCACATGCCCTAGCGCTATGGTGCTAATGTGTATTCATGGGGCACAGACACGGAAATCAGTGGGGCGCAGGGGAAAGGGGAGGAGAGCGCCATATCTCTGAAGATATGGCGCTCTCCTGCTCCCTCCCTGTTGCACAACGCAGCCGAAATTAATCGAAGAAGCGGATTCCTGACAGGAATCATCTTCTTTGATTAATTTCAGGAATCAACAATGCTCTAATATTTCCCTGATTACTGTATATCAATTGGATTGAAGAACTGTGTGTTTTTTTAAACCTTTTTAAAAAATTTGTATCATTGAATATGTTCATATCAATTTTTATAAGTTTAAATACATTTTTCATGTTATCATAGTTTGTGTGAGTTTCTTTCTTCTTATGCTGTGTTTACTTTCTGTGATATCTTTCTTTGCCAGATAATTTGTTTTAATTTGCCTGGGTTTTTACCTTCGCATCATATTGCTTTACCCTGACCCAGGAAATGTATCCCATTCAGGGGGTCCTTGTATATTTCCATAAAAGAGTGTCCAATCCCAGGCCAGGGCTTGTTCGATGCTCTCATTGGATTCGTTAAAGCTCTAGCAGGCAGAAGCCGCAGCCTTTCCTGAGTGATAACTTTCCACACCTGCCTCTTTCATGCCTAGGAAACGCAGTACATGAGAAGCATTCTCCGTGCTCACTGACGTCACTTCCTGCAGCAAGGGTGTTTAACCCAGAGTCAAACTTCACTCTGCAGTGAGTATGTGCACATTCCTAAAGTTGAACAGTCAGAGTGACAACTCTCAGCCAATGCTGTACTAACCGTAGATGATGCAACCTATAGAAGCTATGTTCACGAGGGAGTCTGTTCATGTTAAAGACAGGTCAAGCAGCAATTCCAACCTGTGGCTCCAACGCTTGAACGAAGAGCTGCACCAGCAGGTGCATTAACCAACCGAACTATCTTACCGGAAACTAATAGACCTAATGCATGTCTGTAGAAATTGTAGGCTGGAACTGGTGTTAAGCATTTGGTGGCCGCGCTCTATCAAAGTCAGTTGTTCTACGTCACTTCACATATTTTAATATTGATCGTGATGGGACCTCAATTTATAATGACAGCAAAAAAGCTGCACCCAAAACACTGTGACCCCCGGGTTGACTGAAGAATGACAACGTAATGCATACTTAGATGCCCATTTAAAACGGAATTCTAATCCTTGAGGTAATACCGCAATGCGGTCTTAAATTTGCCATATATAGGAGGTACACTTTTACTGCAGGATTTAGGGGATAAGCAGAACAAATTAGGTGCATTTTGAGGAATACTGAGAGCAAATACCGTGCTTGTTGTACGTCTGACTGCATTTTCCATACCACCAGAGTTTTAATGATCGTAATTTGCATAAGGTAATGGGTTCTGCCACACACCTAGAATTCAGTGTGAAAAGCTTAGATGTGCAGTAACCTCATTAAAGCCTATTTCTGCCATTTCCATAAGGATCTACATGAACACATTGAGTATGAAAAGATGCAGGCTTTTTGTTCTGGATACGATCTGTAAATGATTGGAAGGAACTCACCAGCGCCTGCCAGGTATTGTGGAAACATGAAGGTGTGCATACAATGAAGCTAGAAGAAAGACTCACCAGTAGTCACAAAGGAATAGCCACGTTCCGTAAGGATCTTCATGAGGTAGTCGGTGAGATCACGGCCAGCCAGATCTAGGCGCATGATGGCATGGGGCAGGGCATAACCTTCATAGATTGGCACATTGTGAGTGACACCATCCCCAGAGTCAAGCACAATACCTGTGGAAAAAGGGAAGGGCGCATGGTTCAATCCATAGCTTCTAAGACACAGGGATGCATGGGTAAGATGTGGCTCACAAAGAGAACCAGAATTGAGCGCTTACCAGTTGTACGCCCAGATGCGTAAAGGGACAGCACCGCCTGAATAGCAACATACATAGCTGGCACGTTGAAGGTCTCAAACATGATCTGAAATGTAATTGAAATGTGTTTGTTTATATTAAAAGCATCAGTTAAAATGTCCACAACCTGATAGTGAGGTGGCAGTAAGGCACATGGCAGCAACAACTGGTGCAAGAGTCTAATGCGCTCTTGTGATATGGTTTATGCAAAAAGTTATATGTGTGGCCCCTGCTATAAGCCATTGACCCGTACCCGAACCCCCCACGCCCCATGGCCCTTGCTGCATATAAAGCCATGACTTATAACCATGCTATAGTCATGACCAACGACCAGCGCTATAACTATGGTAAAATAATGCATGCTCTTCCCATGGCCATGAACTAGGCTGCACGCATGGCCAATTGCCAATACTACACCCCCGGCCCTGCTGTACCCGTAGACCATGGCCAATGCTGTACCCGTTGGCTCATGATTAATGCTGTTCCCATTGGCTCAAGATCAATGCTGGACCCATTGGCTCAAGATCAATGCTGGACCCATTGGCTCATGGTCAATGCTGTATCAGTGCCCCCTAAGTAATGCTGTACCTTTGAACCATGACCAGTGGTGTTACCACAGCCCATGTACAAGGCTACGTCCATGGCCATGACAAATTAACAGAGGCGCCTAGAAGTCTAGCCTTACATTAAATATTTAAAATTGAATGCAGCACATTTTGTTCTTTGTGGTATGTCACACACAGGGGAGCATCTTTTTAAATAGCCATTTCCTGCCCGGGTGTCATTGTGATAGCCTTGGATTCAATTCATTTAATACATGATTTGGACTTTGAGGTTCGCCCCACACACATGGCTCAACATCCCTCTAACAAACCATGGCTCTCAAAGGCTCATAGAGTTTTACAGTGGAGCATGTGTCAGGCAAAGTTTGGGTATCTCCATTACCACGTGGCCACCATTTTTGTGGATTGCTCAAGACGCCACAAAAATAACGGAAGTGGACTTCACCAGCACAAGGATGGGAGGAGCCAAGCACATAGAAGCTGAAAAATGCTCTCTCAAGTTATTCCCCATCTGCTTGCAGAGATATGTTTTACCACTCTAGGTCATGACCTCTAAAGTGCACAGCGTCTCTCGGTGTCCTATCCTTCGCTACACATTTGATGAGTGGCTCACTTCTTTACCTGTGGGTTACTCGGGTGTCCTTTTGTGCCTTGGTTAGCTTCCCTGTCTGATCTCTGGCGCATGCACCTTGGCAGTGCCGCGGGCTCGTTCGCTTGCAGTGACTTACCTGTGTCATTTTCTCCCGGTTGGCCTTAGGATTTAATGGAGCCTCGGTTAGCAGTGTTGGGTGTTCTTCTGGTGCCACTCGCAGCTCATTGTAGAAGCTGTGGTGCCAGATCTACACAAAACAAAACAGAAAAAACACTAAACATTTAAGGTTTTCATAACATCTGCTCCTTTTAGGTCCACCTGGCTCCCTTGCACCATTTAAGAGTTGACTCTTGCACAAAACCGTGCGGTTGTCTTCCTGTGCAAGGCAAGCAGAGCACATCAGGTCTAGATAGCATAGGTGGGGACAGAAACCTTGGAACATATTTACAAGAGGCTTTTGGAGGGTAGTGTTACGTTAAAATTGGTAACGCCATGCTCCAACAGTTTTAAAACGCAGGGATGCACCGTATTCACACAAGAATACGGCGCACCCCTGTGTTTCCCCTAGTGTTGGTGCAAGAAAACCTGCCTAGCGCCAGCGGAGGCACCCTACCGACATTTTGCAATGATGCCTGCGCTGCAGGAGCAATTGTTTATGTGCATGAAGGGACACCTTCTAGCACATAAACTATCTTTAAAGGCAATTTGCTCTAACTGTGTGCTGCAGAATGCAGCACACATGGAAAGAGCAAAATACGAGGAGAAATAAAACATTTCTCCTCTTATCGCCTGCTTAAGACCAGGTATTCCCTGGAGGTATTTTTGAACTGCTCCATACCGTGTAAATATGGGGCCCAGTCAAAAAGTAATGGGTGTTGCAGTGGAACGCCCAATGCAACATCCATTGCATGCCCCTTTCACGCTAAGTGCTGTATGAATAGGGGCATTATTTACAAGGTGGCGTTAAGCCATGTTACGTGGCTTAAGGCCGCCTTGTAAATAAGGCGAAGAAGTTAACACCACCTGAAGGTTGGAGAAGTGACATTCTGGTGGTGTTAACTCCTTGTAAATATGCCCTAGGGGCAGGAGCGGCCCATGCAGGTAAGAGCAGTCGGGCAGGGTGGTGGGAACTAGTCAGACGATGACGAGGGAAAATTAAATAAATGATTAATTTCGCCCTGACGTTATCTGTCGAGTCTCCCAACCCCCCCCCCCCCCTGCCCCCCTTCACCTGTTACCACTGCTCTTACATGCATGGGCCGCTCTTCCCTAGTGGCCACCAGAACGTCACTTTTTCCGATGTTCTGATGGCATTAACTCCTTCGCCTAATTATTATTGGCCAAAAATACTGCCAGGGAATACCTGATCTTAAGCAGGCGATACAAGGAGAAATGTTTTATTCTGCAGCACACATAGATAGAGCAAAACGCCTGTAAAGATTGTTTATGTGCAGGAAGGTGTCCATTCCTTCAAATAAATAAATGCCCCTGCAGCACAGGCAGCCTAGCAAAATGGTGCTACGGTTCCTGCTCTGGCGCTAAGCAGCCTTTTTTGCGCCAGCACTTGGGGAAACACAGGGATGTGCGATATTCTTGTGAAAATGGTGCTCCCCGCGTCTTGAAACTGTTGGATCGCGGTGTTACCAATTTTGGCGTAACACTGCGCCCAACAGTTTCTTGTAAATATGCCCACTTATCTTGAAGAGCGTAGTGAAGGGAAAAACTCAGATCATAGTCCATGTTTTCAGTGGTATGTCAACTTCTTTCAGAGTTAAATGGGTGACAGGTACCTCACCTGTGGACCTTCCTCTGCAATCTGCCCATTTTGGTCTCTGCTAGAAATGATGGCTGATCCCACACCCGGCCAGGACCAGCTGACATACCAGCATATCTGCCTGCTACCTTCATGGATCAATGCCGCAGGGTATCCAGCCCAACAGGTTGGACATGCGCAGTGGCACCTCTCCAGCTCAGTGTGCAGCGGCCAGAGGAGGGAGCGCAGCATGTTATTATCTGATGCAGGCTTATTTACTAGTACAAATGCATCATTTGGATTGGGCGCAGCCTGCAGACTGACGTGACAACTTGGCTCTTCGTTCCGCTGTAAAAACCAGCACAGGCCCCTCCACTACCCGGTGGCGCCCACTATCAATATTTCAGTAACAGACTAAATCTGGCAAGGCAGTATGCAGTACCTTTCGCACTATTGTATTGTGTTGTAATTGCATTTATATAGCGCTTGCTACCCCCTGAAGAGGTGTTGAAGCGCTTTTTTGGTGAGTAGTAAGCTACTCCGGAACCCATAAAGGATTAGTGGTGAATTAGTATAGTGAAATATGAAAGTAATTTGAGTGGTGGATATATTAGTCGCTTATTTGGATTGAGAAGGATAGCTCTGGATTTAAAAGGCACATTGTCACCACTTCAGCCATGATATAATAAAAGTTCAAATAATGAGGTAGGAAGAAGAATGCAAGGGCCCTGTCAGAGGGTTTAACTGCACTGCTGCATGGATTCAATCTGATGGCCATGAGAAGAGGACCAGCCACAACCATTGTTGGCTGTCAGTGGGGCTGAAGAAACAAGCCTCACATATGAGATATTTTCCAACATTTGGCAGCTACGTCACTGCGTGGCATGGGTGTGCTGCTCCCCAGCTGCAGATCGTTTGTGTGCACTCTTCATTAATAATGCACAGTGCATCCATTTCACAGACCAGGGGCGTGCAGTGACTCATTAGGCGCCAGCTGGGATGCTCGGCAGGCTAATGATCACAGACAGGTTCAAATTGCCCTCAAAAGGTCAAATGAGTGAGTCATCTGGCTCTGAAATGATCAAACTGACATGATTCCATCTATATAGGTTCACAAATATTCCACTACTATTTAACTCAGTTCATGCAAAATAAACTTGTGTGAAAGACTCCCAAAATCCAATTGCGGACAAATATTTATCACTATTCTTTGCCTTTAATCTGAATGTGTTGCACTATCTACCAGCACTTTCGGACAAAATGTTTAAAGAAAAAGCGTATAAATCATTCAGTTTTAGTAGCTTTTAAAATACAGAAATTTCCACATATTTCTGATGTGATTTATTTATTTATCTCTCTGCGTTTCATTTTGAGCAGGGTTGATATACTGTAGTGTGTAAAACATATTCTCAGAAAATATACCAGCTAACATGGTCCTTGCTGCAATTACAAGAGACCTAAAATTAAATTTGTATACATGAACCAGGTTTCACGTCGAATATGTGTAGCAATATGGGGCTCCAATCCGTTATAGCAGACTGTGTTTGAAACGGGAAACAACCTTTACAACGCAGTCCTTACATCGCAACATCCTTTACAACACATGTCACTAAAACACAGGCATTACAACGCATACCATTACAACGCATGATACTATACTGCATGTCACTACAACGCAGGCATTACAATGCATACCATTACAACGCATACCAATACAACGCATAGTACCCCTACACTATCCAACACCTACCCTACTGTTGCACCACCTGGAGTTAGAATAGTAATTTTAACCCCTACACTATCCAACACTTACCCTACTGTTGCACCCCCTGGAATGAGAATAGTCATTTTTACCCGTATACTATCAAATACTTACCTTAAATGGAATGTAATGGTGTGCGTTGTAATGGTATGCGTTGTAAAGGTAGTATGCGATTTAATGGAATGCGGTGTAAAGGTAGTTTTTTAATATGCGATGTAGTATCATGCGATGTAATGGAATGCGTTGTAATGGATGTTGTGATGTAAAAACTGCGTTGTAAATGCATGCGTAAATGTATGTGTTGTAACGTCATACATTCGTTTGAAACTTGGTAACCGTTAAGGGAAGAGGAAACATGTGCTAAAAAACTGTGTTCTTCTTGGGAAAATGCTGCCTTGATTAAAATAGGCACAATATGCTGCAAAATGAAATGAAGAGAGAGAAAGCGCTATAAGTTAGGAGAGCACGCCGTAGTAAAAATGTCAGGGCACTTTTGTTACACCTAATTAGACCTGTGCCACTTGATTATTACAAATTAATACAGTGTGTCAGTCAATGGGCTTGGCACAAGGCCTTGCAGAATCAGTACACACCATCTCAGTGTTATGTGATGTTATTTAAGCTTATAAAGAGCATTATCACCCTGAGGCGTCTAAGCTTTGTAGCAGAGTTGATGCAAGTATCAGGAGAGGGTAAAAGATGTACTAAGTTCTGAATAACCAAGTTTTTACCTCTTTCCTGAAAGCAAGGAGGTTGGGTGCTGTTTTTTCCCAAGAGGAAGTAAGTTACATATTCTAGAAGCTTCATGCACAATGCTTTTGCCTCCCCATTGTGCTTGTTTGAATCTAGGCACTATTAATAGCTGTACCTTTGCTGACAGAAGATTTCTGGCAGGGAAATATTGTTTAAAACTCTGTTTCAGGATAATCGGACCGAGACCATAGACTGCCTTATAAACTATGTCTTAAAGGAAATTCTTTGTTTGATGGGCAGCCAGTGTAAAAAAAATGTCAGTGCACATACAGACGGGTTTGTTGCAAAATGCCAATATGTTTGGATTTCGACTTCTGTCTTCATTTCTTCCTGACACGAACGATGAGACGTCATTTGGGTGTCGGGTGGTATTTTACAATGGTTTAAAAACCTTGAAGCGCTCAAGCTTTTCAATGTTGTGTGTGTACACGATTACACGCAGTCACCACCAGGGGGTCAGCACCCTGCAAGTACATTTTCATAAAAACAAGGGGCCATATTATCAAGAAAGGGCGATACATTAGCACTGCTTTTATCTGCAGGAAACTGCCGCTAATGCCTCGATAATGGGCTTAATAATATGCCCTTGTAAATTCCCATGGAAGCCCAGGTTAACACCAGAACCTGTGCTTCTATGGGAATTTACAAGGGCATATTATCAAGCCCATTACAGGCGCTTTATCTACAGTTTCCTGCCGATAAAAGCGGCGATTATGTATCGCCCTTTCTTGATAATATGGCCCAACATCCGTGGATTTGTAAAAATGTTTGAAACTCTATCAAAAGCATTTAGAAGAAAACGTGAAATGTTACAACCTAACGCGATGGTTTACGTTCGATCACGTCCACCAATAAGAATGAAATTCTGATGGTGAACTGTGGATGTGCTGTTGTTGTGTGATAGTTTGCTGCAGCAGAAGTGTGTGGTCTGATTCTGGCCGCCATTGCAGTCTTGCACTTCTAAAGCCATATATGGATCTGAGCGCCGAAGAACAGGACGCTAAAAACGAGCACTGTGTGTCCACGCTCAATGTGTCACAAATAAATAACTACGTATGTGCAGGGGCCCAGAGCTTTTAAAAACAGCTCCTCTCTGCCAAGCGGCTCGGATGCCATTTGCAACCGCGGTTGTTTTTTCATTCCACCTGGTGCCTCTCTCTTCCACCACTCTCTAAACTGCCTGTTCATTTTTCACTCTTTCAGCTTTTTTATCCCTACTTTCTCTTTTTCTCTCATTGTTCCTATCTTGCTATACCTTTTCTTTCTCACTTTTCTGTCTTTCTCTCTCTTGTTCTGGCTCAAAGACTGGTGATGAAAGCTTTAAGTCCCAGTTCTCCCCGGTGCCCATCACCTGGCACCACCGGCACAATTTAAGCCTCACCGGTCTAGCCAAAAAAAAACTGTCATTGCGCCCAGCGCAGACAGACTATTTACACAATGCGCAGGTGCAGAGCGAAATAAGTGGCTCAGCTGTAATTACTGGAGGAGCGGGGAACGCAAACTGTCGTTCCCTTTAAAAGCTGTGTTCAGGCATTTAGTTTTGAGACCATGGAAACTCCTTAAACTTATTTCAAACCAATGTCTAATTACTCCTCTTGCTTAAATAACTCACGATTGCAGAATGATATTTCATTAGACTGACAGTCCCTCTGCAAACGGTTGGAAATATTCCCACCCCAGCCATGTGACTTTTACCAGTCCTGACTGTACAGCCCTTGTATCTGTTTTCACATGCGTGGCATTAAAGTGTGGTCTCGGTCACTTTAAAAGTTATGCGGCCTTAAAGCGGTAGTTCACGAATTCGTTAGCACATGTTAGTAAAACAACCTTTGTGGCAAATGAAGGGCTCTGGAGCCCCAAGTTAACCACTGCCATATAGGACGGAGGCATAAGAGTCGAAGTGCGTGTCATTGCCGTGCTGTAACATGAAAGCAGTAGTGTCTTGTAAGCATGTCTAAGCTAATAGTACAGATGTCAAATACTGCTCTGATATCAGAATGAGAAACATGTGTATATTTCTCGCACTGACGCCACAATTTAGCTGCACTGCTTGTTTTAATAAACCTATTGATTTATCCTAAATTGCTCCAACATACCTAACAGGCTCTAACAGCAGGGGCCGAGCTTCCACCGGTGCAGCAGGTGCAGTGGCACCAGGGCACAGAGTACTGAACCTTGATTATTGTTGCCATTTATAATTCAAACTGTAACCAATGGTGGCATTTCCTTCCTTGACTGGTGCCCATTCTGTTTGTCTCACTAGTCATGTATGTGAATATCCGCCCTAGAGTCAGTGTGTGTCTTACTTTCATGTTAGTGTGTTCTCTGTCACTGTGTCCTACGAGTGCCCACACTGCACGCATTCCAGGGGTCAGCTTCCCCAGTAGCAGTGTGTGTGTGTCTGTCCAAGTGCAAGGGTCTTTATTGCCTCGGTGGAGGGGTCTTCCTGCTTGCAGTGTCTTCCCCTCCTGGTGGGAGTGTGTTCCCTGTCCCCTTCAGTGCGTGTCCCTGCCACCCGTGCTTGAAATGGAAAAATAGAAGTGCAGGTGCTCTGTACAAGAGTACCTGCTTGATGCTGGGAAGTGCCGGTAATCTCCAGTTAAATATATTTCATTTCTTTTGAGAAGTGCTGGTACTCTCTAATTAAAAGCATTACATTTCACTTAAGAAGTGCGGGTACTCTCCCTCTCAAAATAAAAAAGTGCCGGCACTCAGTACCGGACAGTACCGGCTCATTTAAAGCACTACCTGAAACAGTATACATGTCTCTGCCTGCTCCATGGCCATTCTCCCTAGTGTCAGTGTGACTGTGAGCGTCTCTTTGTACCAGGGAAGTGTACAGATACACTGTATCTAGGAGTCAGTCACGCTAGCTCCCTGACATCCCCCCTCCCCAGCATCGGTGTATCCCGTTCCAGCATCAGTGGCCGTGCTCTCCTATCACTCTCTTCCTGCCCCAGCACCCGTCCAGCCCTGTCCGTATTCCTCCCTGTCCTATGACAGTGCCACCCGCCCCCATCAGTGTCTTCCGGTGCCAGTTTCCCTCTCCTGCACTCACTTCATCGCAGTGCCACCTTTGGCATGTTTCGACCGCAGCCCCGGTGTGTTTTTGTGCTAATATCCATGTGTCTTTCTGTCCCTAGTTTTGTGTTCTTATCCCTATGCAGGACAGACAGTCTTTGAGCTTATCGCAGCCGCACCTGAGTACCTAACATGTCTTTAAAAGACCATTTAGGGCCCGATGTAGGTAATCCCAGATTACCGATTCTTAAATACCGAATCATACCGATTCGGTATTTAAGAACTGGTAATCGGGATGTCGGTCATTTTACCGATGTAATTACCGAATAGGTAATTACCGAATCGGTAATTACCGAATCGGTATTTACCGATTCAGTAATTGACATTCATTCCTATGGGCCTGGAGGCCCATAGGAATGAATGTCAATTACCGAATCGGTAAATACCGAATCGGTAATTGGAGGACACATAGAAGGGTGGCAAGGTGTCACTTTGACACCCTGTTGCACCCCTCAATTGTGCATGGGTGCACATGTTGCATACATACATGCCCTTAGGGCATGTATGTCTGCAACATGGCACTGTTTTAAAAGCAAAAAAAATGCTTTTTTAAGGGTTTTCATTATTTACCACCAACTTCTAGTTGGTGGTAAATAACGAATTCTTAAACCCCTGTAGCACCGATTACAGTGCTACCTACATGTCAAAATACAGATTCAGTAATTTTACCGATTCTGTATTTTAACATGCCCCTACATCCCAAACTCCAAATACCGGTTGGTAACGGCCTAAATCGGCCGTTACCGACCGGTATTTGCCTTCCTACATCTGGCCCTTAATGTCTTAACGAGGCTTTGTTGTTTTTTCACCCCTTCATCTCCACTCTGCCTATTGCTGTAAGAATTAGCCACCTCCCCCCAAAAAATTTAGTAGCCTCCCCCCCCCCCGAAATGCGGCTCTAGTTGCGCCTCTGTCCCTATGTAATTGTATACTTCCGCCCTTGTGTCGATGCCTCAGTATCTGACTCATTGAGACCCTGTCCAAGGGCCAGTGTGTCCCTCACTCCAAATCTTCCTGTCAAGAAATCATTTGTTTGTCCCGATAAATAAAATTGGCGAAATAGTAACAGTGACATTAGTGGACTGGAGTGAGATGGGCGGGCCCTGTTAGCTCTGAGGCTAGGAAAGGCCTAGGGCAGTTGGGAACATCACATTATGAGCTGGTAGCACGCTGGGGTTCACCGTGTGCTCATCTTTCCCTTTCTTCCCTGGGCCAGAGTGCCAATGTAGATCTACATGTATTTCCAGTTTACTTTTTATATGTTTTGATATACAGGTGCTATCATTTTATTGCTAGTGATATGTCACTCTCCGTCGTTTCACATCTATATAGTCCCTCTCTCACTTAAACATTTTCATGTCATTAGAGTGTTATCTGCTTCATTGATCACTTGTTGTGTTGGTGCTGCTGGCGATTCATGGGATGTGTGAATGGGGTGGAGCCAGATGTATTTTTTTGTGTCACTGTTCATCATGTGGACCATTGCCCATGAGTGATGGGGACACGCGAGCAGTCTTGTTGCCTTAGCGGGGCACACTGGGCTGGGTTGCTGGGTAACACCCTCTACCAAGCGGTGGGTCCTATTAGGGAGAAAGATGCAACTTGGCAGACATTTTGGAGATGAGCCGGGGAATCCCAAAAATTCCAGTCACTTAGATGTGTGGGGCCGGAAGTGGGGCCCAACCCTGGTGGATGTCCGCAGACTGTCATGCACCCAGATTTCTTGAGAGAATGACTCTCTTGATTGATGATTGTTGAACATCTTTTTGATTAACTTTGACCTTATTTTGTGAATCTGGCACTTTATGTGGACCTGTTGTTGCAAATAAAAAAGACTGACTAGATTCAATATACCTTTAGTGTCTCTGACACTCCTTTGCCAAATTGATTTAAGGAGCAACGTGCATGCGCTATTTCAAAGTATTAACCGTACCTTCTCCATATCATCCCAGTTTGTGATAATGCCGTGTTCTATTGGGTATTTTAGGGTCAGGATACCTCTCTTGCTTTGTGCTTCATCACCGACGTAGCTGTCTTTTTGGCCCATCCCCACCATGACACCCTAGGAAAACAAAGGAAGAAGAAAAGATCAAATTGCATGTTGCTAATATGCACCCTTACACCAGAAATGCCAATATTACTTAGAAAGAACTGTTTTTGTAAATAAATGTATAGAAAAGCATGGCTATGTCTATTAGTTATCTCACGAACTTTATATATTAATGCTGCATCATGTTTCATTGCTGAAATAGTCACTATAACTGTATGTTCTGTTCTAGCATGAGGTAAAGGCTAACGGCCCAACCAGCAGGAAGGGCCCTATTGCCTTGTCTGCTCCGCTTTATCTCTCCTTCCTGACTTTTCTCTTCCTCCCTTTGAGGGCAATATGCAACAAGGTCAAGTTCCAGCTCGCCGAACCTCTCTCAATGTATATCTGTCAACCGCACGCACAAGCAAGACACCAATTGTAACCACATGGGCGCACGCCCACACTGTTATTGCCTTCAATCTACCTGTACTGTACTTATAAAACTCTTCTAATAATATCTGTTGAAATTATTAAAAAAATGTTTTTTAAAAAGAAATAGAAATTTTTGTCCCCACGATGGGGTGGGGCTTCAAAATGTAATTTATCCAAAAGTGGCAAAAATCCTAGCACTGGGACTCAGGTACTGCTTTCTTGTGTCCCCGGTTAGACCATTTATAAGGTTTGATTGGATTGCTCAATACCACAGTATTCTACATAGTGTACTGCAGGTGAAGACTGTCTTTCCTACAAGGGGCTCTTTGCTTTATCTGTGATTTGGAAACACAGGTTTGAGTTTTTCAATTGTGTACAGATTAATATAGGGTCGCATTACTGATAAGGGGACTAAGCCTGCTTTCTCCACCAGTACCTAATGACATATGATTTTTTTAACAAAACGTGTCCAAGTAGGGGGCTGTCGCTGGCAGTTACATTTCTTTCCGAGAGAGTCACCGGACTCTCTTATCAAACTTGGGCAAAACAGGTAGAACGAGTAAACCTTTAAATATTTCTGTTGTAAGAGATTAAATGTCACTCACTGAAATCATCTCAAATATCAGAATGTGCAACTTTGTAAAATCAACTTAAAATCCTTAACATCTGCCTTATCTTGCATGTGCGAAAACTGCAGAACTTTTGGTTTATATTTTATGTGACAGGGCTACTCAGCTTTTGCATTTCAGCTGTTTGTGGAAGCAAAAGGCGCTGGCAGGCCTGGGTTGCTTCAAGTGATGTCAGTGCCGGAAAGATTTTCATGGTAAGGCAGTGGGCTACCATGTTTCTTGATGTTGGTGGACTAAGAGAAAATGGCCTCTGGTGACCACTGTATAGCTGTGGCTATGCATGTAGCCATTACAGCATTTAGCAATATTTTTGCTGGCAATGCTATATTGTGATCAAGAACATAAAAGAGCCAATTATGTACCATGTTTTATTTTTCTCTCCAACATCGAATAAATAGAATATACGTGGCTTATCTCACTCTTGATATGATAGGCTTTGCAAGGAGAAACACCGATAAAATCAACATGGGATGGAGAGACACTTGTTTGCTAAAACTAAGAAATAGAGAATATATCCATTTGTGATGGGAGAAATGTGTCAAAATAATTTGCAGCCGTAGATTTAAAAGAACTTGTTGGAAGACCCATTTGCTTCCCATATATGGCTGTCCACAAGAGTGACCTTGGCTAATCCGCACCACAATAAGTCTTTGGAAGCAATGGCTGTTCTGGTCTTGACAACTACTTTTTGCCTCACTGAAAATCCTGATTTATTTTTGGAAATGGATTTGTGCTCTTTTTATGCCTATCGATTGCATGTGTAATGTATCATTTGCCTTCTAAATCAAAATACACTTGCTAGCATGCTCATGTTTTGTTGAAATCAGTGGGACTTCAAGTCCTATAAATGTAGCGAGCATCATAATTTCACCAGAGCATCTGTTACATAGAGAAACTGCAACTCGTGGTGAGGTCTGTGCTGCAAAAAAACTGAAGTAACTTTTTGGAAATTAATCTCTTTGAACACATTATTAATCCTAAAATATGCTGATCTGAGAAGTAAAGTAAGTGTGATCTGGTAAGGGGGATATACCTGGAAAATCTCTTTCACAGTCCATCTAAACCTTCTCATTTAAGAAGACTTTTCTAAGGGGATCCTAGTTCTGAATGATGGATTCAAAACGGATTCCTTTCTGGATCTCTCTACCAGCTGTCCTGTGCCCATCCTTCTCAGAGGATTTACCAAGCAGTGGTGACCACACCCTGCTCTAGCTTGTGCCCTCCTCAGCCTATTTCCTAGTCCTTCCCTTAAACCCAGTACTTCTGTCCTTATGACATACATTAATAAGCTCATAATATTTAAGGGCTGTTCTGCATATCTACTTCTTGCTGCAAAAGTTGGATCAATAGCCAAATAAAATAAAACCAACAAACTAAAACATGCAATGAAGGGAATTGTAAAGATTCGATATCTGGACAGATTGTCAATAGACTGCAGGCCCTCATGTGTCTGGCCCTATGGCTAGGGTCCAACCCTGCAAGACACAGGGACAGGCGACAAGCAAATAGTAAATATGGGTGTTAACCTGATGCCTGGGGCGGCCCACGATGGAAGGAAAGACAGCCCTTGGAGCGTCGTCCCCAGCGAAGCCAGCCTTACAGAGTCCAGAACCATTGTCGCACACCAGTGCAGTTGTGTCTTCCTCGTCGCACATCTTTTATGTCAACTTCCTCAAACCTCTCGCACAGAAAAGTTCCTAAAAGAAAAAATCACAAAAACGCATCATCAGAGTTTCAAGGTTTAAATGTATTATTATTATTTTTTTAAATATCGATCAAATCTAGAAATGGTGGCTGAGGTTTATTGTGTTACTATTGAGAAAAGAATCAAAGTCCGCCCAGCAATGTAGTTGTGTTGTGAAGGGGGCAACTGCATTTTCAAACACACAGGAGAAATCGTGTGTGGATGTTGCAATCGATGTTAAAATATCATAAGGTGTTTAATATGCTTCACTCCATAGTATATAGGTGCCGGATTGGCAATGCTGTCAGAAATCTGTTGAAAATGAAATATTCAGCTGAAACGCTACACTGTAGCCATTTCCACTGCTGCAGAAATCAGTGCTAGTGGAAAGAATCCGAGCATTTTTGTCATGCTTCCCAGAGATGTTAAAGTGTAAAAAGAAAGTATACTACACTCTGCACTTATGTTCGTTTGTTGCTACGCAAAACAGGGTGAAAATGTAAAAATCTCTCAAAATGTTCATAAACATGTTAAAAGCAGTGGTTGAGAGAAACAGAAGTGTAGATTGTTTGAAAAGAAACAGCCCGTTCCCACACAGATCGCTCGCGCCGATGCAGCTTGAATGAACTACTTGAGCTGGAAGGAAAGCCATCATGTCCTAATTAGGACATACTCCTCCAAATGTCTGTTTTTGGAAGAGAATTCCAGGTCAAGGGTTTTGCTTAAACACCAGTTCAGGCCAGGGCTGTGCCAAAAAATGACTGCTGGGGGCGGGGCGACGAAGCTGCTGGTTTATAGCTCGCCGGAGTCGAACAAGAGCCATATTTAGTAATAATACGCCACAAAACTTGAGGAAATCTGTGCGCGAGCCTCCAGTCGGTGCTCTCTGCTGCCACCCAGCGGGCTGTGACCGTAGCTCCTGGCAGCATCTGCCAGAGCTCTCTCCATCCTTTCCCTCTACAGATGAGAGCGCAGCAGGATGTAAACAGGCATTATATCTCACAACAAGCCAGAACAACGTTAAGGTGAGCAGTGCACTGCGCTCTTCGTGCTTCAAAGAAAAAAAACGGCATGGCTCACGTTCAAATGTAATGCTCATTAAAATGTCACGCTCTTAAAAATGTCACATTGCCTCACTTGTACATGACACTTCAGCTCCCCATAGGTTCAAACAAATGCAATGACGAAACTGTGCATTTAAAGTAAATACATTGCTAAATCACACAGTAACACCCATGCGCTACAGTGTATTGTAATTACAGGTGACAGCTACTTCTAGGCGCATGCTGAGCCCCTGGCAAGCGCATTGGGGCATGCACATATCTGCCAGCGCTGCGTATGTACATTCAATACCCATATTCGCGTTAGCAAAGACTGCACTTCAACAATGCCTCCCAATTGTTTTCGGAATCAGGTAGAAAGCAAGCATGCAACTGGAAGTGCAAAGGAAAAAACAGCAAGTTGGATGCACTCTGACACCGTGGGAGCGCGCGCTCTCGCGGGCGCGCGCACATGCAGCTCTATGTAAACAGGCGCGCCACTTACCCTGACTTGCTGGGGCTAGCTGCTCTGGGATGGTGCACCGAGATGATAAAAGCCGTATGGTTATATAGCCTCATGGCCAGTTCTCCTCCCACCGCTTTCCCAAACAAGGAGCAGAGACAGCATCCAACCTCATCTCGCACTCTAACACAGCCTTATAGGGATCTCGGCGCAAAAACCTCAAATTTGGGTGGACAAGGCCCCTGGGTCTCTTCCACAGCATTCCATTGTAGTATTCGCTAAGCAGGAGGAGCCCTCAGCTGTAGAATATAAACATATTAGATATGCACGAGAGTGGCTGAAGCACACTGACATACTGTACTCCTGACCGGAGATGTCTGGCACTCCCAGCACATTCCAGCGCGCGAGACGCATCCCTCCTGACATAACATACAAGGTAGCGTTTTCAGGAGCAGCACACGGTGATGATGCACCAGGGGTTAATTCAAGAATAAAAGAAGGCACTTTTTAATGCGATTGCAAAGTGAATGGATTGTTTCAGCATTGGTCGAGTATCGCATGCCACAACCACAGGGACACGACTGACGCGCACTGACGGAGAGCAAAAGGTGCTGAGCACATTTCTGTTGAGATCAGAATGGAAGTCTGTCTTGTTCGACACCAGGGTCGGACTGCGACAGGAAACAGTCCCAGGCACCAAAATGAAAGTGGCCCCCATTATGAATTAGCTATGTAAAAATGTGTCCATGTTTGCAAATTGCGTCAGGTGTGAACTTGTACTGTTTAAGTGTTTTGAGAGGTATGGAAGACTGCATTGATTTGAGCTTGCTGCAGGCAATTTTTGTTTTAATATCAGGGAAATCAACAGTAAAATTCGGCCCAGTAAACCTTAAAATATGCCCACAAACAGACAAAAATGAAGCTCACATGCTGACTTATAAGACCAGCCCATCAGGCGTTTCCCGGTTGCCCTCCATGCCTGTCCCACCTTGTTCGACACTTGCGGAGGGTACAGGCAGGGAGCTCTGCCTGCATTGGAATTGATACAGTGTGTGTGACCAGGTTCCATAAACCATTTATCTTCCGTATATGTGAAGAAATTGCTGCAGAACACGCCCTTCACAGTGGTGCAAAATTAGCAGGGGTGTAGCTATCAATAATGCTACAGGTTCAAGGGTACCAAGTCTACTAAAACCCTAATTATGGATATTTTGTACTACCCAACAAGGGAATGAGAAAGCTATGTACCTTGCTTGCATTATTGTCCCATGCAAAAAGAACAATTATTGGACAGAATGCAGAACAATGTCATACATTCACCCCAGTAAAGACATCTGGGCCTAAATCCATCGTTTCTTTGCTCCCCATGCCATTCCAGTTTGAACCCAGTCATATGCAAATCAGTCTTGACCATGCTCCCAATGGGGACACACACTCACCCTCACACACACACACTCTCACTCTCACACACACTCTCTCACACACACACACTCTCACACACACACACACTCTCTCACACACAAACTCTCACACACTCTCTCTCACAAACACACACTGTCTCACTCCCTCGCACTTGCTCACACTCTCTCTCTCTCACACACACACTCTCTCTCTCTCACACACATACTCTCTCACACACACTCTCTCTCACACACACTCTCTCTCAATCACACACTCCCTCTCTCTCACACACTCTTCTCTCTCTCACACACACATACACTCACTCTCACACACACACACTCACTCTCTCACACACACACTCACTCTCTCACACACACACTCACTCTCTCTCTCACACACACTCACTCGCTCTCACACTCACTCGCTCTCACACACACACACACTCACTCTCTCTCACACACACTCTCTCTCACACACACTCTCTCACTCTCACACACACTCACTCTCTCTCACACACACTCACTCTCTCT